>NW_028319121.1:145000-452500 GCF_062004578.1 Staurois parvus | reverse complement strand
TATAAAAATAAATAAAAATTCCAGTATATATACCACCATTACTAGTATAAAAATAAATATAAATTCCAGTATATATGCCACCATTACTAGTATAAAAATAAATAAAAATTCCAGTATATATGCCACCATTCCTAGTATAAAAATAAATAAAAATTCCAGTATATATACCACCATTACTAGTTTAAAAATAAATACCTAAAAACTCCAATATATATACCATCATTACTAGTATAAAAATAAATAGAAATTCCAGTATATATACCGCCATTACTGGTATAAAAATAAAAAAAAATCCAGTATATATACCTCCATTACTAGTATAAAAAGAAAAAAAAAAAAATTCCAGTATATACACCGCCATATGTAGATGCTATATCTTTCACGTAAACCAATTAATTTACACGTATTGGGATTTTTTTTTTTTAAGCAATACATTTTGGCCTAAATTTAAGCAATTTGATTATTTAGATTTTTTTAATGGATATGTTTTATAGCAAAAAGTAAAATATATGGTTATTTTTTGTTTTTTTTTTCAAAATTGTTGGTATTTTTATGTTTATAGCACAAAAAAGAAATAATGCAGAGGTGATCAAATACCACCGAAAGAAAGCTCGATTTGTGGGAAAAAAAGGACATAAATTTAATTTATGTACAGTGTATCATGACTGTATAACTCAGAATGAATGACGCGGCCGTGAGCTGTTTTCCAAAAGTGACAGCTAGTACGGGGAACTTCTCCCTGTACTGCTGTCCCGGGGCGGGGGGGGGGGAGATGGGGGAAGCATTGGGGACTTGTTACTTGTTCCACCCTAAAAACAGACATGTAACATGTTCCTAGATTGTAAGCTCCTAGGATCAGGCTCTCCTAACCCTCTTGTATTGAACTGTATCATTGCTGTACTGTCTCCCATTGTAATGTACAGCGCTGAGCAAACTGTTGGCGCCATAAATCCTGTATAATAATAATAAATGTTAACTTACCCTTTAAGGGTCTCCTTTATACCTTCGCTATATTTCCATAAAATTGATAAAAAACTGTGAAATCTAAATAGCCAGATTCATGATATGGGGTCATTTACTGCACCCTAAACCACTTGTCTATCGTGGCAATTTTTTTTTGTTTTTTGTAAATCTTCATCTGCTAGAAATGACTCCAAAAGTTAATATTTTCTGAGGACAGAGACCCCGGAGAATAAAGTGGTGGCGGATGCAGTTGATGTCACATGATATTTGCAGTTATTTTCAGGGCTTTATGTGCTCAGAGAATAGTTGCAGGAACTCCCCCTTTCTGAGTCACTCTTGTCTTTGCCTCCCCCACCTACCTTTGAGCAAAGTTCCTTGGTTCTTCCAACCATCCCACCTCCCAGTATCGCTCCTTATAGAGAATACACAGCCAAGCAGGGCTTTTTTCAGCTGGAATGTGAGGGAACACAGTTCCGGCACTGAGTGTATGTAATGGCAAGGGGTGTTGGGATTTGTTGCAGGGTCTATCAATGCTGGCTGCTGGGAGATCTATTGTCACTGGTGGGAGTCCATTGTTGCATTGGGGTCTATTGTTGTGGGGAGGGTCTTATGTTCCTGGGGGGGAGATTTATTGTCACTGGTGGGAGTCCATTGTTGCATTGGGGTCTATTGTTGTGGGGAGCGTCTTATGTTCCTGGGGGGGAGGGGGGATCTATTGTCACTGGTGGGAATCCATTATTGCACTGGGGTTTATTCTTGTGAGGAGGGTCTTATGTTGCTGGGGAGGGTCAATTGTTGCTGGGAGGGATCTCCTGTTGAGGGAGGAGTCCATTGTTGCTGGCTGCTGGAGGGTCTATTGATGCTGACTGCTGGGAGATCTGTTGTTGCTGCTGGGAGTCTATGGTTGCTCGGGTGGTATGTTTTTGTGGGAGGTCCATTGTTGGGGGGGGGGGGTGTATATTGTTGTGTGGGGGATCTATGATTGTTGGGGTGGTATTGTGTTGTGGGGGTCCATTGTTGCTGGGGGATCTATTGTTGCTAGCTGCAGGGGATCTACTGTAATTTACTGCTTTTCTTGTTATCATTAACATATTACATACAAATTACTTAGCACTACAAAATTATACTTGATTCTGTATTCTCAGGGACAGTACTGGGAGGTGGGTGGAACCAAGGGGCAGTACTAGGAGGTGGTCTTACTGGACCCTGCATTCACTATATCTGGTCTCCCTGGACCCCACATTCACTATATCTAGTCTCCCTGGACCCTGCATTCATTATATCCGCTCTCCCCAGAACCTTCATTCACTATATCTGGTCTCCCCGGACCCCGCATTCACTATATCTGGTCTCCCCGGACCCTGCATTCACTATATCTGGTCTCCAAAAACCCTTCATTCACTATATCCGGTCTCCCCGGACCCTGCATTCACTATATCTGGTCTCCCCGGACCCTGCATTCACTATATCTGGTCTCCCCGGACCCTGCATTCACTATATCTGGTCTCCCCAGACCCTGCATTCACTATATCTGGTCTCCCCGGACCCTGCATTCACTATATCTGGTCTCCCCGGACCCTTCATTCGCTATATCTGGTCTCACTGGACCCTGCATTCACTATATCCGCTCTCCCCGGACCCTTCATTCACTATATCCGGTCTCCCCTGACTCTGCATTCACTATATCCAGTCTCCCTGGACCCTGCATTCACTATATCTGCTCTCCCCGGACCCTGCATTCACTACATCCGCTCTCCCCGGACCCTGCATTCACTATATCCGCTCTCCCCAGACCCTTCATTTCCTATATCTGGTCTCCCCAGACTCTGCATTCACTATATCCGCTCTCCCCAGACCCTTCATTTCCTATATCCGGTCTCCCCGGACCCTGCATTCACTATATCCGGTCTCCCAGGACCCTGCATTCACTATATCCGGTCTCCCAGGACCCTGCATTTACTATATCCGGTCTCCCAGGACCCTGCATTCACTATATCCGGTCTCCCAGGACCCTGCATTCACTATATCCGGTCTCCCCGGACCCTGCATTCACTATATCAGGTCTCCCAGGACCCTGCATTCACTATATCTGCTTTCCTCAGACCCTGCATTCACTATATCCGGTCTCCCCGGACCCTGCATTCACTGTATCCACTCTCCCCGGACCCTGCATTCACTATATCTGGTCTCCCCGGACCCTGCATTCACTATATCTGCTTTCCCCGGACCCTGCATTCACTATATCCGGTCTCCCCGGACCCTGCATTCACTATATCCGCTCTCCCCGGACCCTGCATTCACTATATCCGCTCTCCCCGGACCCTGCATTCACTATATCCGCTCTCCCCGGACCCTGCATTCACTATATCCGCTCTCCCCGGACCCTGCATTCACTATATCCGGTCTTCCCGGACCGTGGATTCACTATATCCGCTTTCCCTGGAGCCTGCATTCACTATATCCGGTCTCCCCGGACCCTGCATTCACTATATCCGCTTTCCCTGGAGCCTGCATTCACTATATCCGGTCTCCCCTGACTCTGCATTCACTATATCCAGTCTCCCTGGACCCTGCATTCACTATATTTGGTCTCCCTGGACCCTGCATTCACTATATCTGCTCTCCCCGGACCCTGCATTCACTACATCCGCTCTCCCCGGACCCTGCATTCACTATATCCGCTTTCCCTGGAGCCTGCATTCACTATATCCGGTCTCCCCGGACCCTGCATTCACTATATCCGGTCTCCCCGGACCCCGCATTCACTATATCTGCTCTCCCCGGACCCTGCATTCACTATATCCGCTATACCTGGAGCCTGCATTCACTATATCCGGTCTCCCCGGACCCTGCATTCACTATATCCGGTCTCCCCGGACCCAGCATTCACTATATCCGGTCTCCCCGGACCCCGCATTCACTATATCCGCTCTCCCCGGACCCTGCATTCACTATATCCTTTCTCCCCAGACCCTTCATTTCCTATATCTGGTCTCCCCAGACTCTGCATTCACTATATCCGCTCTCCCCAGACCCTTCATTTCCTATATCTGGTCTCCCCAGACTCTGCATTCACTATATCCGGTCTCCCCGGACCCTGCATTCACTATATCCGGTCTCCCAGGACCCTGCATTCACTATATCCGGTCTCCCAGGACCCTGCATTTACTATATCCGGTCTCCCAGGACCCTGCATTCACTATATCCGGTCTCCCCGGACCCTGCATTCACTATATCAGGTCTCCCAGGACCCTGCATTCACTATATCTGCTTTCCTCAGACCCTGCATTCACTATATCCGGTCTCCCCGGACCCTGCATTCACTGTATCCACTCTCCCCGGACCCTGCATTCACTATATCTGGTCTCCCCGGACCCTGCATTCACTATATCTGCTTTCCCCGGACCCTGCATTCACTATATCTGGTCTCCCCGGACCCTGCATTCACTATATCCGCTCTCCCCGGACCCTGCATTCACTATATCCGCTCTCCCCGGACCCTGCATTCACTATATCCGCTCTCCCCGGACCCTGCATTCACTATATCCGGTCTCCCCGGACCCTGCATTCACTATATCCGGTCTTCCCGGACCCTGGATTCACTATATCCGCTTTCCCTGGAGCCTGCATTCACTATATCCGGTCTCCCCGGACCCTGCATTCACTATATCCGCTTTCCCTGGAGCCTGCATTCACTATATCCGGTCTCCCCTGACTCTGCATTCACTATATCCAGTCTCCCTGGACCCTGCATTCACTATATTTGGTCTCCCTGGACCCTGCATTCACTACATCCGCTCTCCCCGGACCCTGCATTCACTATATCCGCTTTCCCTGGAGCCTGCATTCACTATATCCGGTCTCCCCGGACCCTGCATTCACTATATCCGGTCTCCCCGGACCCCGCATTCACTATATCTGCTCTCCCCGGACCCTGCATTCACTATATCCGCTATACCTGGAGCCTGCATTCACTATATCCGGTCTCCCCGGACCCTGCATTCACTATATCCGGTCTCCCCGGACCCCGCATTCACTATATCCGCTCTCCCCGGACCCTGCATTCACTATATCCTTTCTCCCCGGACCCTGCATTCACTATATCTGGTCTCCCTGGACCCTGCATTCACTATATCTGGTCTCCCCGGACCCTGCATTCACTATATCCGGTCTCCCCGGACCCCGCATTCACTATATCCGCTCTCCCAGGACCCTGCATTCACTATATCTGGTCTCCCCAGACCCTGCATCCACTATATCTGGTCTCCCCGGACCCTGCATCCACTATATCTGGTCTCCCCGGACCCTGCATTCACTATATCTGGTCTCCCCAGACCCTGCATTCACTATATCCGCTCTCCCCGGACCCTGTATTCACTATATCTGGTCTCCCCAGACCCTGCATTCACTATATCTGGTCTCCCAGGTCCCTGCATTCACTATATCTGGTCTCCCCAGACCCTGCATTCACTATATCTGGTCTCCCCGGACCCTGCATTCACTATATCTGGTCTCCCCGGACCCTGCATTCACTATATCTGGTCTCCCACAGTACACAGAACATGGAAATGCAATTATTTTAGTAAATATAAACTGCTAAATACCTTTTCTCATTAGCAGTATATAGCAGTCTTGTGACTTCTATCAGGTTCCAGCAGAGCACTGGTTAAAGCTTGTAGGAGGAGTTTTCTTTCTGTTCTAGGAGGATGCAGCACCCCTGACCTCTGTCTGGACAAGAAAAAAAAACAAACCTCTCTAGCCAAACTGAGCATGTGCAGAGTGACTCCAAACCTATGTTTTATCAGGAGTTATTTAGGGGACACTGGAAGAAGGGGAGTATCAGAGAAGACCGGATCTAACTGCCTTTTTATATAATGCAGAGGATTAACCCTTTAGGGTCCACAGTGAGTATAACAAGCATGTTTTACTGCATATACAGACTGATTGTACTGTTGTGGGTTTACACCCCGGTCACACCGGGTGCGACTTGGCATGCGATTTGCATGCCATGCAACTTGCAAATTGTATGCCAAGTGGCACCCTATTGGGGCAGTCGTATCGGTGCAATTCTGATTTGGTCGGAGCCGCACTGATTTCTATAGTAGTACATGCACTACCTTTGGTGCGATTTGCATAGACATCTGTGTCGGATGTCTTGCAAATCGCACCTGAAATTGGCATCTCACCCGACTTTGAAATTGTGAGACTTCACTGTAAGTTGCACGATGTCAGAGTCGGGCTTGATGTGACCTGGGGGGGGGGGTTAGTAACACTTCACTGTAAGTCGCACGATGTCAGAGTCGGGCTTGATGTGACCTGGGGGGGGGGGGGTTAGTAACACTTCGCTGTAAGTCGCACGATGTCAGAGTCGGGCTTGATGTGACCTGGGGGGGGGGGGGGTTAGTAACACTTCGCTGTAAGTCGCACGATGTCAGAGTCGGGCGTGATGTGACCCGGGGGGGTATTAACACTTCGCTGTAAGTCGCACGATGTCAGAGTCGGGCTTGATGTGACCTGGGGGGGGTTAGTAACACTTCACTGGTAAGTCGCACGATGTCAGAGTCGGGCGTGATGTGACCCGGGGGGGTATTAACACTTCGCTGTAAGTCGCACGATGTCAGAGTCGGGCTTGATGTGACCTGGGGGGGGTTAGTAACACTTCACTGGTAAGTCGCACGATGTCAGAGTCGGGCGTGATGTGACCCGGGGGGGTATTAACACTTCGCTGTAAGTCGCACGATGTCAGAGTCGGGCTTGATGTGACCGGGGGGGGGGTTAGTAACACTTCACTGGTAAGTCGCACGATGTCAGAGTCGGGCGTGATGTGACCCCGGGGGGGGGTTAGTAACACTTCACTGTAAGTCGCACGATGTCAGAGTCGGGCTTGACGTGACCCGGGGAGGGGGGGTGGTAACACTTCAGTCCCGCGTGTGAGTAGAGCGCATGTTTTCATGGTAGTTTCCCGTCTCTCTCCTTGTCATGGTAGGGTCCCGTCTCTCTCGTTCTTATGGTAGGGACCCGTCTCTCTCATTCTCATGGTAGGGACCCGTCTCTCTCCTTCTCATGGTAGGGACCCGTCTCTCTCCTTCTCATGGTAGGGACCGTCTCTCTCGTACTCATGGTAGGGACCCGTCTCTCTCGTACTCATGGTAGGGTCCCGTCTCTCTCCTTCTCATGGTAGGGACCCGTCTCTCTCCTTCTCATGGTAGGGTCCCGTCTCTCTCCTTCTCATGGTAGGGTCCCGTCTCTCTCCTTCTCATGGTAGGGACCCGTCTCTCTCGTTGTCATGGTAGGGTCCCGTCTCTCTCCTTGTCATGGTAGGGTCCCGTCTCTCTCGTTCTCATGGTAGGGACCCGTCTCTCTCGTTCTCATGGTAGGGTCCCGTCTCTCTCGTTCTCATGGTAGGGTCCCTGCTCTCTCCTTCTCATGGTAGGGTCCCGTCTCTCTCCTTGTCATGGTAGGGTCCCGTCTCTCTCCTTGTCATGGTAGGGTCCCGTCTCTCTCGTTCTCATGGTAGGGACCCGTCTCTCTCCTTCTCATGGTAGGGTCCCTGCTCTCTCCTTCTCATGGTAAGGTCCCGTCTCTCTCCTTCTCATGGTAGGATCCCGTCTCTCTCCTTCTCATGGTAGGGTCCCGTCTCTCTCCTTCTCATGGTAGGGTCCCGTCTCTCTCCTTCTCATGGTAGGGTCCCGTCTCTCTCTTTCTCATGGTAGGGACCCGTCTCTCTCGTTCTCATGGTAGGGACCCGTCTCTCTCGTTCTCATGGTAGGGACCCGTCTCTCTCCTTCTCATGGTAGGGTCCCGTCTCTCTTGTTCTCATGGTAGGATCCCGTCTCTCTTCTTCTCATGGTAGGGACCCGTCTCTCTCCTTCTCATGGTAGGGTCCCGTCTCTCTCCTTCTCATGGTAGGGTCCCGTCTCTCTCCTTCTCATGGTAGGATCCCGTCTCTCTCCTTCTCATGGTAGGATCCCGTCTTTCTCCTTCTCATGGTAGGGTCCCGGCTCTCTCGTTGTCATGGTAGGATCCCGTCTCTCTCCTTCTCATGGTAGGATCCCGTCTCTCTCCTTCTCATGGTAGGATCCCGTCTCTCTCCTTCTCATGGTAGGATCCCGTCTCTCTCCTTCTCATGGTAGGGTCCTGGCTCTCTCCTTCTCATGGTAGGGACCCGTCTCTCTCGTTCTCATGGTAGGGACCCGTCTCTCTCCTTCTCATGGTAGGGTCCCGTCTCTCTTGTTCTCATGGTAGGATCCCGTCTCTCTTCTTCTCACGGTAGGGACCCGTCTCTCTCCTTCTCATGGTAGGGTCCCGTCTCTCTCCTTCTCATGGTAGGGTACCGTCTCTCTCCTTCTCATGGTAGGATCCCGTCTCTCTCCTTCTCATGGTAGGATCCCGTCTCTCTCCTTCTCATGGTAGGATCCCGTCTCTCTCCTTCTCATGGTAGGATCCCGTCTTTCTCCTTCTCATGGTAGGGTCCCGGCTCTCTCGTTGTCATGGTAGGATCCCGTCTCTCTCCTTCTCATGGTAGGATCCCGTCTCTCTCCTTCTCATGGTAGGATCCCGTCTCTCTCCTTCTCATGGTAGGGTCCTGGCTCTCTCCTTCTCATGGTAGGATCCCGTCTCTCTCCTTCTCATGGTAGGATCCCGTCTCTCTCCTTCTCATGGTAGGATCCCGTCTCTCTCCTTCTCATGGTAGGGTCCTGGCTCTCTCCTTCTCATGGTAGGGTCCCGTCTCTCTCTCGTTCTCATGGTAGGGACCCGTGTCTCTCGCACACCTCCAGCACCTGTACTTGTCCATCATGGAGGTGCCGCTTCCTCTCCCGTCTTGTCATTATCGGCCTCTCGGCTGTTTATTTTTCATTTCTTCACAGACTCCCTTTAATCCTTTAATAAGCGGCTGGGATAGGAGCAGCACACTGCCTCCATTAAGGCGCGGATATTCCTTGTCTTAGGAACAATTAGAGCGGTAATTCGATATAATCATGGCGGCTCTCCGCCTGTCTGTGGACGTCGCCTCTCAGCTGCCAATCATGTCCTTATTAATGCGATAAGGAGTTCTTATTACACGCACAGGACAATCAGCCTAATCCCCCTCCCCGGCACAGCACTGCGCTCTGCCTCTGTCTGGGAGCCCTGGACTCAGCATACATCATTACAATGTCAGATCCTCATACCGGAACCTGGCCTGGTACCAGCCCCTTGTAGTCCCCAGTACAGCAGAGCTCAGAAGGGCGGAAGGAGAAGCAGTACTGGGAGCCAATCAGTGCATGTGCTGACGAGGAATGCTGATAGGAGGAGAGAACAGAGTGGTAGAGAGTGTGGCAGCCCAGTGGATAAATGGTTAGCACGTCTGCCTGGCAGTACTCGGGTCGTTGGTTCGAATCCCAACCAATTCACCACCTGCCTGGAGTTTGCATGTTCTCCCTGTGCCTCTGTGGGTTTCCTCCGGGTACTCCTGTTTCCTCCAACACTCCAAAGACATGCTGGTAGGTTAATTGTCTCCTGTCTAAATTGTCCCTACTATGTGTATGTATGAATGTGAGTTAGGGACCTTAGATTGTACACTCCTTGAGGGTTAGGGACCTTAGATTGTACGCCCCTTGAGGGTTAGGGACTGATGTGAATGTACAATATATATGTAAAGTGCTGCGTAAATTGATGGCGCTATATAAGTACCTGAAATAATAAATATATAAATTACAGTGTCAGATCCTCATACCGGAACCTGGCCTGGTACCAGCCCCTTGTAGTCCCCAGTACAGCTGAGCTCAGAAGGGTGGAAGGAGAAGCAGTACTGGGAGCCAATCAGTGCATGTGCTGATGAGGCATGCTGATAGGAGGAGAGGAGTGGTAGAGAGTGTGGCAGCCCAGTGGATAAATGGTTAGCACGTCGGCCTGGCAGTACTATTATTATTATTATACAGGATTTATTATTATTATTATACAGGATTTATGGCGCCAACAGTTTGCTCAGCACTTTACAATATAACGGGAGACAATACAGCAACAATACAGTTCAATACAAGAGGGATAGGAGGGCCTGATCCTTGGACTAGGATCGTTGGTTTGAATCCCAACCACGGCACCACCTGCCTGGAGTTTGCATGTTCTCCCTGTGCCTGCGTGGGTTTCCTCCGGGTACTCCGATTTCCTCCCACACTCCAAAGACATGCTGGTAGGTTAATTGTCTCCTGTCTATATTCTCCCTAGTATGTGTATGTATGAATGTGAGTTAGGGACCTTAGATTGTACGCTCCTTGAGGGTTAGGGACTGATGTGAATGTACAATATATATGTAAAGTGCTGCGTAAATTGACGGCGCTATATAAGTACCTGAAATAAATAAATAATGAGCTCATCAATGTAATGCTTCTCCATTCACTGTCCAGTCACAGGCTAGAGGCCAGGTCCAGGATGACCTGGGCTCAGGGGAAGTGGGTTGAATGATGCTGGACATCTAGTTGCAGTGCAAACCATGACACACCCAGGTTAGGTTTAGTCATAGTCGCCTACCAGTACATCACCCACCCCAGGTTCACACGTATGCAGATTTCAGTGCGTTTTCCAGTTTGCAGAAACACACTACAGTCCATTCAACATGATTTCCTATGGATCTAGTTCACCTCTGTGCGTTTCGAGCCGGTGCATTCTTTGGAAAGGGTCAGGGACCTTTTTTTCCCGCAGCAGATTGCATTTTGTGTGTAATAGACTTCAACCGGCCCGTGCCGAAAACGCAAGTGTTGTATTTTTGATACATTTTGTGTTTTTTAAAAAAAATATTTATAATTCTATATAACAACACTTAACCCTATAATATCCCAGAAAAGTAATCTACCTTCACCCTTGAAGGCCAGCTAGACAATATATATGTGACTTTTCTTTGAACAAATAAAATACAATAAATAAATAAAATAAAATAACACCAGCACAAAACATCAAACCATAAAATAAAATAAAAAAATATGTCCAAAATCCCACCGTGTCCAAAAACAATTCAAAATGTAAAATAAAAAATCCAAAATTATAACAAAAAAATAAATAAAAAATAGTCTCCACAGGTTAAACTTTTTCTTCTTCTTTCATCACCAAAACCTTCTTAATACCCGCAAATCCTGAAGTTCATACACCTCAAAAAGGAAAAAAAACTCGACATAGTGTCATACCTTAAATGATATAAAACACACGTGCCACTCACTGTGCAGCATGCAAAATATTGAATAAATGTGTATACTCTAAACGAGTGTCCAAACACATACAAATAAGTGAATGTCAATATGAGTGAAAACACATTCACATAGGATATGAAATGCAATATGTGAAAACCACTCCACAAATAACACTGCCAGTGTATAACACCACACCCTATATATATATAAACAGTGATAGCCAAAAAAGCCCAGATCACCACTCTCCAACTCTTATATGGATGGGTAATTACCCTATGGGAGAAACACATCGATTTTCTCCAAAGACTAGGGCCACTTCCTCAACTTTCCTCCAGAAAACCAGTCACAGTATAAAAGATATTCTTCTTTATTGGTAACTCACATAAAAAATTCCAGTGGTAACAGCTCCTCCTCACAAGAAGTGCACACATGGACAGGTTCAGGGAAACATTAACCGCATGTTCCCACTTCCAAGATGGCCGCGATCGCACTTCCGGTCAACGTCGATGCGTCTGACGTCACGTGTTCCTGACGCGTTTTGTCACTTCCTTTGACTTTTTCAGACTTCCTTTGAAAAAGTCAAAGGAAGTGACGAAACGCGTCAGTGACACGTGACGTCAGACGCATCGACGTTGACCGGAAGTGCGATCGCGGCCATCTTGGAAGTGGGAACATGCGGTTAATGTTTCCCTGAACCTGTCCATGTGTGCACTTCTTGTGAGGAGGAGCTGTTACCACTGGAATTTTTTATGTGAGTTACCAATAAAGAAGAATATCTTTTATACTGTGACTGGTTTTCTGGAGGAAAGTTGAGGAAGTGGCCCTAGTCTTTGGAGAAAATCGATGTGAGGGGAAAGTAACTCAGAGTGGTAGTCTGCCCTGCTGTTTCTCCCATAGGGTAATTACCCATCCATATAAGAGTTGGAGAGTGGTGATCTGGGCTTTTTTGGCTATCACTGTTTATATATATATAGGGTGTGGTGTTATACACTGGCAGTGTTATTTGTGGAGTGGTTTTCCCATATTGCATTTCATATCCTATGTGAATGTGTTTTCACTCATATTGACATTCACTTATTTGTATGTGTTTGGACACTCGTTTAGAGTATACACATTTATTCAATATTTTGCATGCTGCACAGTGAGTGGCACGTGTGTTTTATATCATTTAAGGTATGACACTATGTCGAGTTTTTTTTCCTTTTTGAGGTGTATGAACTTCAGGATTTGCGGGTATTAAGAAGGTTTTGGTGATGAAAGAAGAAGAAAAAGTTTAACCTGTGGAGACTATTTTTTATTTATTTTTTTGTTATAATTTTGGATTTTTTATTTTACATTTTGAATTGTTTTTGGACACGGTGGGATTTTGGACATATTTTTTATTTTATTTTATGGTTTGATGTTTTGTGCTGGTGTTATTTTATTTTATTTTATTTATTGTATTTTATTTGTTCAAAGAAAAGTCACATATATATTATTTAAAAAAAATATATTACAGTTTTTCATGTTATCATTAACGCATTACATACAAATTACTTAGCACTACAAAATTATACTTGATTCTGTATTCTCAGGGACAGTACTGGGAGGTGGGTAGGGGGTGGAACCGAGGGACAGTACTGGGAGGTGGGTAGGGGGTGGAACCGAGGGACAGTACTGGGAGGTGGGTAGGGGGTGGAACCGAGGGACAGTACTGGTAGGTGGGTAGGGGGTGGAACCGAGGGACAGTACTGGGAGGTGGGTTGGGGGTGGAACCGAGGGACAGTACTGGGAGGTGGGTAGGGGGTGGAACCGAGGGACAGTACTGGGAGGTGGGTAGGGGGTGGAACCGAGGGACAGTACTGGGAGGTGGGTAGGGGGTGGAACCGAGGGACAGTACTGGGAGGTGGGTTGGGGGTGGAACCAAAGGACAGTACTGGGAGGTGGGTTGGGGGTGGAACCAAAGGACAGTACTGGGAGGTGGGTTGGGGGTGGAACCAAAGGACAGTACTGGGAGGTGGGTAGGGGGTGGAACCAAAGGACAGTACTGGGAGGTGGGTAGGGGATGGAACCAAAGGACAGTACTGGGAGGTGGGTAGGGGATGGAACCAAGGGACAGTACTGGGAGGTGGGTAGGGGATGGAACCAAAGGACAGTACTGGGAGGTGGGTAGGGGGTGGAACCAAGGGACAGTACTGGGAGGTGGGTAGGGGGTGGAACCAAGGGACAGTACTGGGAGGTGGGTAGGGGGTGGAACCAAGGGACAGTACTGGGAGGTGGGTAGGGGGTGGAACCTAGCTCCATATTTTACTTCAGGACAGTATGTTCATCGCTACTAAACTCTCCAAAACGTTGCCGTGCGCCACAGTAATTGGCACTGTTTTGGCACACGCCGCAACCATTTTTGGCACTAATAACCCCGCCCCCTGCTCCATCCCCAGCCTACCCCTCTTCTCAGGCCCACTGATTACCTGTTTGGCTTTACCTTCTTAAGACATTAAACAGATTTATTTCATGTGCGGCAAGAAAACCTCCCTAAATCACCGGCCTGGAGAGCTGACACCATACAGGACTGGCTCAGCCTGTATACACAAGGAACACTTTATAATCAGAGTATAACATGAAGTCATTGAAACTCCTGGGATATTGATCTGGTCAGGTAAGTCACAGAGGGGGTTGTTAATCAATTTCAGCTGCTTTGCTGTTAATGAAATTAACAAACAGGTGCACTAGATGGGCAACAATGAGATGACCCCCAAAACAGGAATGGTTTTACAGGTGGAGGCCACTGACATTTTATTCCCTATTCATCTTTTCTGACTGTTTTTCACTAGTTTTGCATTTGGCTAGGGTCAGTGTCACTACTGGTAGCATGAGGCCATATCTGGACCCTACAAAGGTTGCACAGGCAGTCCAACTCCTCCAAGATGGCACATCAATACGTGCCATTGCCAGAAGGTTTGCTGTGTCTCCCAGCACAGTTTCAAGAGCATGGAGGAGATTCCAGGAGACAGGCAGTTACTCTAGGAGAGCTGGACAGGGCCGTAGAAGGTCCTTAACCCATCAGCAGGACCGGTATCTGCTCCTTTGTGCAAGGAGGAACAGGATGAGCACTGCCAGAGCCCTACAAAATGACCTCCAGCAGGCCACTGGTGTGAATGTCTCTGACCAAACAATCAGAAACAGACTTCATGAGGGTGGCCTGAGGGCCCAACGTCCTCTAGTGGGCCCTGTGATCACTGCCCGGCACCATAGAGCTCGATTAACATTTGCTACTGAACTCCAGAATTGGCAGGTCCACCACTGGCACCCTGTGCTTTTCACAGATGAGAGCAGGTTCACCCTGAGCACATGTGACAGACGGGAAAGGGTCTGGAGAAGCCGTGGAGAACGTTATGCTGCCTGTAACATCATTCAGCATGACCGTTTTGGTGGTGGTTCAGTGATGGTCTGGGGAGGCATATCCATGGAGGGACACACAGACCTCTACAGGCTAGACAATGGCACCCTGACTGCCATTAGGTATCGGGATGAAATCCTTGGACCCATTGTCAGACTCTACGCTGTTGCAGAGGGTCCTGGGTTCCTCCTGGTGCAGTGGGTCCTGGGTTCCTCCTGGTGGACGACAATGCCCGGCCTCATGTGGGGAGAGTATGCAGGCAGTTCCTGGAGGATGAAGAAATTGATACCGTTGAATGGCCCCCACGCTCTCCTGACCTAAATCCAATAGAACACCTCTGGGATATCATGTTTCGGTCCATCCGACGCCACCAGGTTGCACCTCAGACTGTCCAGGAGCTCAGTGATGTCCTGGTCCAGATCTGGGAGGAAATCCCCCAGGACACCATCCATCGTCTCATTAGGAGCCTCCCCCGACGTTGTCAGGCATGCATACAAGCTCGTGGGGGCCATACAGACTACTGAGGACCATTCTGAGTTGCTGCAATGACATTTCAGCAAAATGGACTCGCCTGCTGCATCTTTTTTTTTACTTTGATTTTCGGGGTGTCTTTGAATTCAGTCCTCTGTAGGTCGATCATTTTTATTTCCATCAAACGATGGGGGATCTTTACGTTCCTAACACATTACCCCGTCCATGTCAGTATAGAGATCCAGCAGGAGATTGTTCCCTGTTGAGATCTGATGGGTTTTCAAAGTCTTCCTTTTATTTTTTTGAGCCGTGTATGACACCATACAGGACACTCACCCTATATATGACACCATATGGGACAGGTTCGCCCTATTTATTACACAATACAGGATAGGCTTGCCCTATATATGACACCACACAGGACAGGCTAACCCTGTATACGACATCATACAGGACAGGCTCACCCTGTATACGACATCATACAGGACAGGCTCACCCTGTATACGACATCATACAGGACAGGCTCACCCTGTATACGACACCATACAGGACAGGCTCACCAAACGACACCAAACAGGACAGGCTCACCCTGTATACGACATCATACAGGACAGGCTCACCCTGTATACGACATCATACAGGACAGGCTCACCCTGTATACGACACCATACAGGACAGGCTCACCAAACGACACCAAACAGGACAGGCTCACCCTGTATACGACACCATGCAGGACAGGTTCATCCTGTATACGACATCATACTGGACAGGCTCACCCTGTATACGACACCATACAGGACAGGCTCAACCTGTATACGACACCATACATGACAGGTTCACCCTGTATGTTTGACACCATATAGAGGCTCACCATGTCATATACAGGGTGAGCCTGCCCCATATGGCATCATATACAGTGGATAAAAAAAGTCTACACACCCCTGTTAAAATGTCAGGTTTCTGTGATGTACAAAAATGAGAAAAATAAATAATTTCAGAACTTTTTCCACCTTTAATGTGACCTGTAAACTGTACAACTCAGTTGAACAACAAACTGAAATCTTTTAGGTGGAGGGAAGTAAAAATATAAAACTAAAATAATATGGTTGCATAAGTGTGCACACCCTTACACTAATTCTTTGTTGAAGCACCTTTTGATGTGATTCCAGCACTCAGTCTTTTTGGGGAGGAGTCTATCAGCATGGCACATCTTGACTTGGCAATACTTGCCCGCTCTTCCTTGCAAAAACACTCCAAATCTGTCAGATTGCGAGGGCATCTCCTCTGCACAGCCCTCTTCAGATCACCCCACAGATTTTTGATGGGATTCAGGTCTGGACTCTGCCTGGGTATTCCAAAACTTTCATCTTCTTCTGGTGGAGCCATTCCTTTGTGGATTTGGATGTATGCTTTGGGTCGTTGTCATGCTGAAAGATGAAGTTCCTTTTCATGTTCAGCTTTCTAGCAGAAGCCTGAAGGTTTTGTGCCAATATTGACTGGTATTTGGAACTGTTCATAATTCCCTCTACCTTGACTAAGGCACCAGAGCATGATGCTGTCACCACCATGCTTCACGGTGGGTATGGTGTTCTTTTGGTGATGTGCAGTGTTGCTTTTGCACCAAACATATTTTTTGGAATTATGGCCGAAAAGTTCACCCTTGGTTTGATCAGACTATAACACATTTTCCTACGTGCTTTTGGGAGACTTCAGATGTGTTTTTGCAAACTTTAGCCGGGCTTGGATGTTTTTCTTTGTAAGAAAAGACTTCTGTCTTGTCACTCTACCCCATAGCCCAGACCTATGAAGAATACGGGAGAGTGTTGTCACATGGACCACACAGCCAGTACTTGACAGATATTCCTGCAGCTCCTTTAATGTTGCTGTAGGCCTCTTGGCAGCCTCCCAGACCAGTTTTCTTCTTTTCATCAATTTTGGAGGGGCATCCAGTTCTTGGTAATGTCACTGTTGCACCATATTTCCTCCACCTGATGATGACTGTCTTCACTGTGTTCCATGGTATAACTAATGCCTTGGAAATTCTTTTGTACCCTTCTTCTGACTGATACCTTTTAACAGTGAGATCCCTCTGATGCTTTGGAAGCTCTCTGCAGACTATGGCTTTTGCTGTAGGATGTGACTAAGAAAATGTGATTGCTTAATAATGAACACAGCTACATCCCCAGTTATAAGAAGGTGTTCACACTTATGCAACCACATTATTTTAGTTTTTATGTTTTCTTCCCCCCATAAAATATTTCAGTTTTTTTTTTCAACTGAGTTGTACAGTTTATAGGTCACATTAAAGGTGGAAAAAGTTCTTAAATTATTTATCTTTGTTTCATTTTTTTACATCACAGAAACCTAACGTTTTAACAGGGGTGTGTAGACTTTTTATATCCACTGTATATGACACTATACAGGACAGGTTCATCCTGTATGACGCCATACGGGACAGGCTCACTCTGTATATGACACCATATAGGACAGGTTCACCCTTTATATGACACCTGTTGACCCCACTATCTGCAGATCTTAGGAGGAGTTTTAGATTCCTCAGACTTGGCAATGTCCACTTGTCCAGTTTTGCTGATCCCATGCTAGCTGTAACCTCATTTTCCTGTTCTTGGTGGACAGGAGGTGAACCCAGCCTGGCCTTCTGCTGATGTACCCTATTTTCTTCAAGGTTCAACCTTTTTGGTGTTGCAAATAGCTCATTTGTGGCTTCCTATCACTTTGAACAAGTCCACCCATTCTCATATGACTCTCTGTCATTAACAAGCCATTTCCACACACAGAACTGTTGCAGTAGATGTAAACCCTAACAAGAGGTAATTTGAGGCCCCCAAAGACAGCTGAAATGTAAGGCGGTCCAGCAAGCAACACCTGACTCCGTCAACAAAAGTCAAGCTACAGCCAATCATGCCACAGAGTTTGAAGGTTCGGATGAGGACCCTGGCAAAAGGTTCACTCTGCTGCTCCTTGAACCGTCCCATCAGGGTCTCACCCTATGCAGACTGACCGACTCTTCGCTCACCCTACGTGGACTGACCAACTCTTAGCTCGCAGTATGTGGACTGACTGACTCTTAGCTCACCCTACGTGGACCAACTGACTCTTAGCTCGCCCTTTGTGGACTGTGTGACTCTTAGCTCACCCTTCGTGGACTGACTGACTCTTAGCTCACCCTTCGCTGACTGGCCGACTCTTAGCTCATCCTTCGGGGACTTACCGACTCTTAGCTCACCCTTCGCAGACTGGCGGACTCTTAGCTCGCACTACGTGGGCTGATTGACTCTTAGCTCGCCCTACACGGACTGACCAACTCTTAGCTCACCCTACACGGACTGACTGACTCTTAGCCCACCCTATGTGGACCAACTGACTCTTAGCTCGCCCTTTGTGGACTATGCGACTCTTAGCTCACCCTACGTGGTCTGACCGACTCTTAGCTCTCCCTATGCGGACTGACTGACTCTTAGCTCACCCTACGCAAACCGACCGACTCTTAGCTCACCCTATGCGAACGGACCAACTCTTATCTCACCCTACACAGACTGACGGACTCTTAGCTCGCCCTACGTGGGCTGATTGACTTTTAGCTCGCCCTATGTGGGCTGACTGACTCTTAGCTCGCCCTACGTGGGCTGATTGACTCTTAGCTCGCCCTACGTGGGCTGATTGACTCTTAGCTCGCCCTATGTGGGCTGATTGACTCTTAGCTCGCCCTATGTGGGCTGATTGACTCTTAGCTCGCCCTATGTGGGCTGATTGACTCTTAGCTCGCCCTATGTGGGCTGATTGACTCTTAGCTCGCCCTACGTGGGCTGATTGACTTTTAGCTCGCCCTATGTGGTCTGATTGACTCTTAGCTTTCCCTACGCGGACTGACCAACTCTTAGCTCACCCTACATGGACTGACTCGTAGCCCGCCCTATGTGGACCGACTGACTCTTAGCTCTCCCTTTGTGTACTGTGCGACTCTTAGCTCACCCTTCGCGGACTGACGGACTCTTAGCTCACCCTACGCAAACTGACTGACTCTTAGCTCACCCTATGCGGACTGACAGACTCTTAGCTCGCCCTATGTGGACTGACTGACTCTTAGCCTGCCCCTCGTAGACTGACTGACTCTTAGCCCACCCTACGTGGACTTACCAACTCTTAGCTCGCCCTACGTGGACTGATTGACTCTTAGCTCACCCTACGTGGACTGATTGACTCTTAGCTCGCCCTGCCTGGACTGATTGACTCTTAGCTCGCCCTACGTGGACTGACTGACTCTTAGCTCGCCCTATGTGGACTGACCGACTCTTAGCTCACCCTACGTGGAATGAGCGACGTTTAGCTCACCTACATATTAGTACCATTCACCTTTTGGTTTTCTGTCCCTTCCACACGGCGGGGTTGTATCATTCTGCTGACCTGGTATAACATGGCCCCCGGAATTAATTAGTTAAACTACCTTCCGCTACTAAGAATAGCCCGGCACGGCGTCCTCTCTCCATCGGCCTGTCTTCACTTCCTAATAACATGACAAAGCCTCGGGAGACGCGATGGTGGCGCAGAAATCAGCATGTAAATCGTTAATTAAGACACTCAGAACCGGGAATATGACATTTATGTTTGACAGCTTAAGTCAGCGTTTAGAAGACGAGGATTTCCAAACCCTCGTTAGACGAATCCCATATATCGCCACTTCAACACTATAGAGTCATCGTCAGTAATAATCCTGGAGGGGGGCAAAAGGAGGTTATTTAACATGTGAAGGTATATGTAGGAGCTGGAAATTATCTCGCCCTCTCACCTGCAGTCTCGCCCGCTCACAAGTTCAATTCCATGCCGAACTCTCTAATTATCTAATCGTCTGTATGTGTCAATCCAGGCAATGTTCAGATGTGTGCGGCGTGGGGAAAGCAGGCTTTACATGTGCTGGCTGCGTTTCTTCTTTTTTTTCTTTATTTTCACCCAGTGATCCTGTCCTGTTCTAAGGTGACAATGCTTAACCCCTCGCCCTGCAGAGGATTCCCCCCCCCCCCCCCCTTCCTGACCAGGCCATTTTTTGCGATACGGCGCTGTGTTACTTTAACTGTGCGGTCATGCAACGCTGCACCCAAATGAAATTTATGTCCTTTTTTCCCCCACATAGCTTTCTTTCGGTGGTATTTGATCACCTCTGTGTTTTTTATTTTTTGCGCTATAAACAAAGAAAGACCGACAATTTTGAGAAAAAAATATTTTTGACTTTTTACTATTAACCATTTCCCTTCCGGCCTATGGCCAGATGGCGGCTGGCAAAATCCTTCAGCGTTCCGGGAGGATGCCATATGGCGCAGTTTGCGCCCCTGCAGAGCCGCGCAGCGGCGCGATCTGTCACCGGTCCGTGACCTCGGACATGGCCGATGACAAATCTGAGTACCGGCCCCATTGCCGGTACCATGTGACCTGCTGTGACCAATCACAGCAGGTCACATGACAGTTGTATACAATGGATGGCTTCATTCATGCCATCCATTGTATACTAGTGTGTCTAAAATAATAAAAAAAAAAAAAAAATTTTTTTTTCATACTGTCACCAGTCAGTGTCCCTGATCACCGCCATGCCATGATGACACTGTACTGTACTGGTGACAGTATGTAAAAAAAAAATAGTGAAAATAATTTTTTTCATTTTCCGAAAAATTCTGACAAAAAAAATACAACTTAAAAAAACTCGCCATGCCTTATGAAGTACGTCGGACTGTCTACTTTGCAAAAAGGGGTCATTTGGAGGATATCTGTCCTGTCCTGACATTTGGGGGATATCTGTACTGTTCTGACATTTGGGGGATATCTGTACTGTTCTGACATTTGGGGGATATCTGTCCTGTCCTGACATTTGGAGGATATCTGTACTGTTCTGACATTTGGGGGATATCTGTACTGTTCTGACATTTGGGGGATATCTGTCCTGTCCTGACATTTGGAGGATATCTGTACTGTTCTGACATTTGGGGGATATCTGTACTGTTCTGACATTTGGGGGATATCTGTACTGTCCTGACATTTGGGGGGTATCTGTACTGTTCTGACATTTGGGGGGTATCTGTACCGTCCTGACATTTGGGGGATATCTGTACTGTCCTGACATTTGGGGATATCTGTACTGTCCTGACATTTGGGGGATATCTGTACTGTTCTGACATTTGGGGGATATCTGTACTGTCCTGACATTTGGGGGATATCTGTACTGTTCTGACATTTGGGGGATATCTGTTCTGTCCTGACATTTGGGGGATATCTGTACTGTCCTGACATTTGGGGGATATCTGTACTGTCCTGACATTTGGGGGATATCTGTACTGTCCTGACATTTGGGGGATATCTGTACTGTCGTGACATTTAGGGGGATATCTGTACTGTCCTGACATTTGGGGGATATCTGTACTGTCCTGACATTTGGGGGGATATCTGTACCGTTCTGACATTTGGGGGATATCTGCACCGTCCTGACATTTGGGGGGATATCTGTACCGTTCTGACATTTGGGGGATATCTGTACTGTCCTGACATTTGGGGGGATATCTGTACCGTTCTGACATTTGGGGGGATATCTGTACCGTTCTGACATTTGGGGGATATCTGTACTGTCCTGACATTTGGGGGGATATCTGTACTGTTCTGACATTTGGGGGGATATCTGTACCGTTCTGACATTTGGGGGATATCTGTACTGTCCTGACATTCTTGGACCTCAAGAAATTAGATTGGCTGTCAGTACTTCAGGATTGATCAATATTCAGATCTATACCATAGTTTGTGAACTCTATAACTTTCCTACAAACTAAATAATACATCCTAATTTGGGTTATTTTCACCAAAGACATGTAGCAGAATACATCTCGGCCTAAATTTATGAAGAACAATTATTTACTTGCAAACTTTCATAACCGAAACAAAGAAAAACGTGTGCGCTTCCGGTGCCTCACAAAGCATGCACGCTGCCAGATTCTGAAGATGTGCTGCACAGTGGCTAAATGGTTAGCACTTCGCCTGGCAGTACTCGGGTCATTGGTTCGTATCCCAGCCATGGCACCACCTGTCTGGAGTTTGCATGTTCTCCCTGTGCCTGCGTGGGTTTCCTCCGGGTACGCCGGTTTCCTCCTACACTCCAAAAACATGCTGGTAGGTTAATTGGATCCTGTCTAAATTGGCCCTAGTATGTGTATGTATGAATGTGAGTTAGGGGCCTTAGATTGTACGCCCCTTGAGGGTTAGGGACTGATGTGAATGTACAATATATATGTAAAGTGCTGCGTAAATTGACGCGCTATATACAGTCGGGATCGAAAGTTTGGACACCCCAGCTAAAAATTTGTATTAATGTGCATAAAGAAACCAAGGAAAGATGGAAAAATCTCCAAAAGCCATAAAATTACAGATTAGACATTCTTATAATATGTCAACAAAAGTTAATTTTATTTCCATCATTTACACTTTCAAAATAACAGAAAACAAAAAAATGGCGTCTGCAAAATTTTGGGCACCCTGCAGAATTTATAGCATGCACTGCCCCCTTTGCAAAGCTGAGACCTGCCAGTGTCATGGATTGTTCTCAATCATCGTCTGGGAAGACCAGGTGATGTCAATCTCAAAGGTTTTAAATGCCCAGACTCATCTGACCTTGCCCCAACAATCAGCACCATGGGTTCTTCTAAGCAGTTGTCTAGAAAACTGAAACTGAAAATAGTTGACACTCACAAAGCTGGAGAAGGCTATAAGAAGATAGCAAAGCGTTTTCAGATGTCAATATCCTCTGTTCGGAATGTAATTAAGAAATGGCAGTCATCAGGAACAGTGGAAGTTAAAGCAAGATCTGGAAGACCAAGAAAAATATCAGACAGAACAGCTCGCAGGATTGTGAGAAAAACAATTCAAAACCCACATTTGACTGCACAATCCCTCCAGAAAGATCTGGCAGACACCGGAGTTGTGGTACACTATTCCACTATAAAGAGATACTTGTACAAAGATGGTCTTCATGGAAGAGTCATCAGAAGAAAACCTCTTCTATGTCCTCACCACAAAAATCATCGTTTGAACTTTGCAAATGAACATATAGACAAGCCTGATGCATTTTGGAAACAAGTTCTGTGGGCCGATGAGGTTCAAATTGAACTTTTTGGCCGGAATGAGCAAAGGTACGTTTGGAGAAGAAGGGGAAAAGAACCTCTGTCCAACTGTTAAGCATGGGGTTGGATCAATCATGCTTTGGGGTTGTGTTGCAGCCAGTGGCACAGGGAACATCTCACGAGTAGAAGGAAAAATGGATTCAATAAAATTTCAGCAAATTTTGGATGGTAACTTGATGCCATCTGTGAAAAAGCTGAAGTTAAAGAGAGGATGGCTTCTACAAATGGATAATGATCCTAAACACACCTCGAAATCCACGGGGGATTACATCAAGAGGCGTAAACTGAAGGTTTTGCCATGGCCTTCACAATCTCCTGACCTCAACATAATTGAAAATCTATGGATAGACCTTAAAAGAGCAGTGCGTGACAGACAGCCCAGAAATCTCAAAGAACTGGAAGACTTTTGTAAGGAAGAATGGGCAAAGATACCTCAAACAAGAATTGAAAGACTCTTGGCTGGCTACAAAAAGCGTTTACAAGCTGTGATACTTGCCAAAGGGGGCAGTACAAGATATTAACTCTGCAGGGTGCCCAAACTTTTGCAGACGCCATTTTTTTGTTTTCTGTTATTTTGAAAGTGTAAATGATGGAAATAAAATCTAACTTTTGTTGACATATTATAAGAATGTCTAATCTGTAATTTGATGCCTTTTTGGAGATTTTTCCATCTTTCCTTGGCTTCTTTATGCACATTAATACAAATTTTTAGCTGGGGTGCCCAAACTTTCAATCCCCACTGTAAGTACCTGAAATAAATAAATAAATAAAATGTGCTGAAGGGACCTGGTAGAGACCTTTGGCAAACCCCTTCTCCACTGCCCTCCTGCAGTTGCTTGCCCTCTGACATCATCAAGTACAATGCAGGACCCACAGCCTTGCTTTGTGGGAGGGGAGGACAAGGGACAGTTCACCATCTGGAGCGTTAGGGGTGTAGATAAAGCGTTGGCTGCCTGGGAGCAGAGGATCTGTTAAGTTAAACTACCCAAGGCCTAAATGAGCATTTAACCCTTGCAATTGGGGCTGAGGGGGATCTTAGGCTAAGTTTCCATCTATGTCAGAAATGTGCACAAAATTGCGTGTTTTTCCAAATGCGCGGGGGTGCCATTACTTGTTATTGGCTTCTCAACACATCTGCAAACAACCGTGTCTTCTCTTGGGCCAAACCAAGCAATTTTGGTGTGACACATCTTTGAAAAAGAATCAGGGGCTTCTTTTCCGTGTTTCTCTCACGTAGGTAAGCCCATTGAAATGAATAGGCTATCCTACATGCAACATATGTAAAATGCACGGAAAAGCATGCGTGGGTGTGTGCACGTGTTTCTGCACATTTTATGAGTCAGAGACTTCATTTCTCCTTTTCTTGCACATAGGGAATCCCATTGAAATGACTGGGCTGCCCTATATGTGACACACGTAAAATGCACAAAAACACATGCGCGCACCCACGTATGCAGTAGTGTGAACCAGGGCTTTAAAAACACCTGCTGTTTGTTTACACTAGAGGGCCGGCAGGCTGCCAAGGTTCTGTTCTCATACAAAAACACAGTGGTGGTGTTGTGAACATTGCAAATGAAAAGAGAAGCATTGGATTCTACATTCTTTAAATCATACAGTCCCCTGAAAAAGTATTCATACCCCTTGAAATGTTCCACATTTTGTCATGTTACAGCCAAAAACGTCAATGTATTTTGTTGGGATTGGATGTGATAGACCAACACAAAGTGGCACATAATTGTGATTTCTGAGAGGCTGAGCCAGATGCTGGTTCAGGCTCCTGGGTGGATCTTTCCCCAGCCTAGAGCGGCTCCTGGGTGGATCCTTCCCCAGCCTAGAGCGGCTTCTGGGTGGATCTTTCCCCAGCCTAGAGCGGCTCCTGGGTGGATCTTTCCCCAGCCTAGAGCGGCTCCTGGGTGGATCTTTCCCCAGCCTAGAGCGGCTCCTGGGTGGATCTTTCCCCAGCCTAGAGCGGCTCCTGGGTGGATCTTTCCCCAGCCTAGAGCGGCTCCTGGGTGGATCTTTCCCCAGCCTAGAGCGGCTCCTGGGTGGATCTTTCCCCAGCCTAGAGCAGCTCTGAAAGCAGGAGAAGTACAGCCAGACGTGCTTTGGCTGAACTTCTTTAATTTCACCACAATGCTTATAGAGACAGAGGTGAGTGAGGGCTTGTTTTAAAGTGCTATACAGTTCTAGACAGTGTCAGGAAAGGTTAGAAACCTCTATCACTTTCTCCTCACTTCCTGTCCTGATCAGAAGACATTGCTGGGAAATGATAGAAAGTTCTCCTAATTCAGACAGAGACCGCAATGAAAAAAATAAATCATTCTGTAGCAGTGAGGGGTTAAATCTGACCTCCAGATTTCCCTATAGCCTTGCACAGTTGTAGCGGCTCCTCTCCTGTACTGAGATTGATACTCTGATTTTACTGCACACTGTGAGCTTCTCACAATGTGCATTAGAAGGCACAGCAAGTCAGATAGAGCTCCACCTCATTTCCTAGCTGGAGGACATCCAGCATTATCTTGCCCTTTCCTCCCCAGATCCTCCACCATTTTGGCTACAAATAGGGAACATGTTTTGGTTGGAGTTGGGCTTTAATACTCTGGGGCGGGGGTAAGCAACTGGTAGATCAGTCATGGCTTGCTGACCCGCCATTCTAGATCATCAAACAGAGTGCAGTGCAGAGGGACTACTTGTAAAGTTGGAGGTATAGTAGGAAGCAAGAGCTGCACATGCTGATGTCTCCTCTGTAGTGCCGGCTCCTGTCCCAATGCGGAGTGATACCAACTGCACTCCACCTCTTATCCTGGCTAGTGGACTCCAGAGTGGTGCCGGCAGCAGGAAAGAAGAGATCTTCAGGTCAGTGTGAAGCAATACACTGGGTATAATAGTATAGGGCTGCTTTCACACTGATCTGCTACGGTTTCCCCATACTGCGGGTGCAGTGCAGTATACCTGCTGGTTTGCTGCGCTTAGCCATAGACTTCTATTATATCCTGCGGGTTTGGTGCACTTCCTGAATACAGGAGTTTTGGTGTGCTTTCAGAAAGTTCACCACACCTACAGGATATATTAGAAGTCTATGACAAAGCGCAGCTAACCCAGGAAAGTCACAGAAGCAATGCGCTGCACCCGCGGTGCAAGTAAACCTCGGTGTGAAAGCAGCCTTATGGGGGGCTCAGAACAGTAAGGGTTAATTTACATTTGCAGTTTGGGGGATGGTATAACCCCATAGTTAAGATGTGTTTTTACCACCCCTGCCCCAACTGCACCTCCTTTAGCTGCAGTGGCCAGAGGTGTACACATGTCGCAGCCACAGCAGGAGTTATATGCCCTCTCATAGTTGGTGGGTATAGCACCTGGCAAGCGTGACCCATTCAAGTGAATGAGGCCGCTGTGCAAGTGCCCTGCAACCTTGTGCAGTACAGCAAACAAGGGGTTAAAGCATGCAGCATTGTGTCTCACCACCTGCTTTAACCCCTTGGACCCCACAGAAGCATGCAGTTGCGGGGCGCTTGCATAGTGGCCCCATATACTTGACTGGATCCTGATTGGCCGGCAGTAGCACCCACCAAAAGCAACAGGGGGCTTAATGCCTGTGTACACCTTTGGCTGCTTTGTTAGCAGCTAAAGGGGGTAGGGATTGGGGGCAGTAAAACTGCAATTTGACCACAGGGTTTTACCACCTCCAACTTTATGTGTGAACGAGCACTAAGGGTGCCTCTGTCGAATGCAACTAAGGGCTCATGGACAAGTGTAGCAGGCCCTGCTGCTCCTCTGAAGAGCGATCCGAGTTTGTTTGACAGGTGGTAAGGAGGTGATATATTGCTGCCTCTCCACCTGGTTTAAATTCATGATTGCAATGCATGCCATTGTGACCCGGTAGTACGGCAATTAGAGGTTTAAGTCAGATGTGAGGAGCAGGCACTGTGCCTGGGGATCTTTGACTTCTCCCAGGTTGTTCAGGTAGATCTCCATTTCTTTAAGGTTTCCTACCCCTGCTCTGCAGTAACAACCAAACATCAGGACAGAACGTTACTGTGTGTAAAGGTGTGAGCGTAGGTCAGCGGACTCCAAATATATTTCTATACGAAATAGAGTGTAAGCTCCTCTGGTGCAGAGACTGATATGAATGTCTCAGTGTTCTCTGTACAGCACTGTGGTATATGTCAGAGCTATATCAATGTATAATAATAGCATATGACTGTGGAGGTGCATTAGAGTGTAAGCTCCTCTGGTGCAGAGACTGATGGCTAAGTGTCCTCTGTACAGTACTTCGGTATATGTCAGAGCTATATAAATGTAAAATAATACTAATAGTGTGTGACAGTGCAGAGACTTGTATGTACGAAATAGAGTGTAAGCTCCTCTGGTGCAGAGACTAATGTGACTTGCTCAGTGTCCTCTGTACAGCACTGCGATATATGTCAGAGCTATATCAATTTATAACAATAGCATATGACTGTGGAGGGACATTAGAGTGTAAGCTCCTCTGGTGCAGAGACTGATACGAATGTCTGTGTTCTCCTGTACAGCACTGGTATATGTCAGAGCTATATCAATGTATAATAATAGCATATGACTGTGGAGGGACATTAGAGTGTAAGCTCCTCTGGTGCAGAGACTGATAGTTCAGTGTTCTGTGTAAAGCAATGCACTATATGTCAGAGCTATATCAATGTATAATAATAATAGTGTGCGATAGTGGTGGTACATTAGAGTGTAAGCTCCTCTGGTGCAGAGACTGATATCACTTTCTCAGTGTTCTTCATACAACACTATGTTATATGTCAGAGCTATATAAAAGTTTTTTTAAATAATGATAATAATAGTGTATGACTGTAGGGGAGAGTGAAAGCCCCTTGGGTGCAGAGACTGATGTGACTGGCTCAGTGTTCTCTGTTCAGCACTGCAGTATATGTCAGAGCTATATAAATATATAATAGTAATAGTGGTGGTACATTAGAGTGTAAGCTCCTCTGGTACAGAGACTGATGTGAATGGCTCATTGTTCTCTATACAGCACTATGGTACAGTGGGGCAAAAAAGTATTTAGTCAGCCACCAATGGTGCAAGTTCTCCCACTTACAAAGATGAGAGAGGCCTGTAATTGGCATCATAGGTAGACCTCAACTATGAGAGACAAAATGAGAAAACAAATCCAGACAATCACATTGGCTGATTTGGAAAGAATTTATTTGCAAATTATGGTGGAAAATAAGTATTTGGTCACCTACAAACAAGCAAGATTTCTGGCTCTCACAGACCTGTACCTTCTTCTTTAAGAGGCTCCTCTGTCCTGCACTCATTACCTGTATCAATGGCACCTGTTTGAACTTGTTATCAGTATAAAAGACACCTGTCCACAACCTCAAAAAAGTCGCACTCCAACCTCCACTATGGTGAAGACCAAAGAGCTGTCGAAGGACACCAGAAACAAAATTGTAGACCTGCACCAGGCTGGGAAGACTGAATCTGCAATAGGCAAGCAGCTTGGTGTGAACAAATCAACTGTGGGAGCAATAATTAGAAAATGGAAGACATACAAGACCACTGTTAATCTCGATCGATCTGGGGCTCCACGCAAGATCTCACCCCGTGGGGTAAAAATGATCACAAGAACGGTGAGCAAAAATCCCAGGACCACAGGGGGGGACCTAGTGAATGACCTGCAGAGAGCTGGGACCAACGTAACAAAGGCTACCATCAGTAACACACTACGCTGCCAGGGACTCAGATCCTGCAGTGCCAGACGTGACCCCCTGCTTAAGCCAGTACATGTCCGGGGCCCATCTGAAGTTTGCTAGAGAGCATTTTGATGATCCAGAAGAGGATTGGGAGAATGTCATATGGTCAGATGAAACCAAAATAGAACTGTTTGGTAGAAACACAACTCATCGTGTTTGGAGGAGAGAGAATGCTGAGTTGCATCCAAAGAACACCATACCTACTGTGAAGCATGGGGGTGGCAACATCATGCTTTGGGGCAGTTTCTCCGCAAAGGGACCAGGACGACTAATCCATGTACAGGACAGGATGAATGGGGCCATGTATCGTGAGATTTTGAGTGCAAACCTCCTTCCATCAGCAAGGGCATTGCAGATGAAACGTGGCTGGGTCTTTCAACATGACAATGATCCCAAACATACCGCCCGGGCAACGAAGGAGTGGCTTCGTAAGAAGCATTTCAAGGTCCTGGAGTGGCCTAGCCAGTCTCTAGATCTCAACCCCATAGAAAACCTTTGGAGGGAGTTGAAAGTCCGTGTTGCCCAGCGACAGCCCCAAAACATCACTGCTCTAGAGGAGATCTGCATGGAGGATGGGCCAACATACCAGCAACAGTGTGTGCCAACCTTGTGAAGACTTACAGGAAACGTCTGACCTCTGTCATTGCCAACAAAGGATACAGTTGTGGCCAAAATTATTCAACCCCCAATGCTGTAAAGGGGTTTAGGGACTATAGTGTACATTTGGAATTGTATTCAGAATCAAATCCTACAAGGACGTTGTAACTACCCAAATGCAACTAAAATGACATCAATTGTTTATGTAATACAGTAGTAAATGGTTCTTATGTGGTTTCTTCATTGCCACAATTATTCAACCCCTTAAAGACTACCACTCTGAAGAACAGAGGTTCATACAGGTGCTTTCCATCAGGTATTGAAAACACCTGTGGATGTCACCGAGCAGCAATCAAGCATAATAAGCACCAATTAGGCAGCTTTAAAATGACTGTGATACTCAGCTCCTTCTAGACATTTACTGGTGTGGTTACAAACATGGTGAAGGCAAGAGAATGGTCCAGGAAGACAAGAGAAGAGGTGATTTCTCTTCACAGGAAGGGCAATGGCTATAAGAAGATTGCAAAGATGTTAAACATACCAAGAGACACCTTAGGAAGCATCATTCGCAAATTCAAGGCAAAGGGCACTGTTGAAACGCTACCTGGTCGTGGCAGAAAGAAGATGCTGACTTCGACTGCTGTGCGCTACCTGAAGCGTAGAGTGGAGAGAAGTCCCCGTGTGACTGCTGAGGAACTGAGAAAAGATTTGTCAGATGTGGGTACAGAAGTTTCAGCCCAGACAATAAGACGCACACTGCGTAATGAAGGCCTCCGTGCCAGAACTCCCAGGCGTACCCCCTTGCTGTCTCCAAAGAATAAGAAGAGTCGACTGCAGTATGCCAAAAGCCATGTGGACAAACCACAAAAGTTGTGGGATAGTGTTCTGTGGACTGATGAAACAAAATTAGAACTGTTTGGGCCCATGGATCAACGCTATGTTTGGAGGAGGAAGAACAAGGCCTATGATGAAAAGAACACCTTGCCTACTGTGAAGCATGGTGGAGGGTCAATCATGCTTTGGGGCTGTTTTGCTTCTGCAGGTACAGGGAAGCTTCAGCGTGTGCAAGGTACCATGAATTCTCTTCAGTACCAGGAGATATTGGATGGAAACGTGATGCAGTCCGTCACACACCTGAGGCTTGGGAGACGTTGGACCTTTCAACAGGACAATGATCCCAAGCATACCTCCAAGTCCACTAGAGCATGGTTGCAGAGGAAAGGCTGGAACATTTTGGAGTGGCCATCGCAGTCACCAGACTTAAATCCGATTGAGAACCTCTGGTGGGACTTAAAGAAAGCAGTTGCAGTGCGCAAGCCTAAGAATGTGACTGAACTGGAGGCCTTTGCCCATGAAGAATGGGCGAAGATACCCGTAGATCGCTGCAAGACACTTGTGTCAAGCTATGCTTCACGTTTAAAAGCTGTTATAACTGTAAAAGGATGCTGTACTAAGTACTAAGATTGAATGTCACTTGGGGGTTGAATAAAACTGATAATGCTGTGAGCACAGAAAAGACATTTGTGGTTATTTCATTATAACTGTTATGTTATATTTGTCTGACCTACAAGTGCCTCTTTAATGTAAATGTAAGCAAGATGACTGAATGATCAAAAGCAATGTCAAACTGGCCAAAACACTCAATTTCAGTGGGGGTTGAATAATTTTGGCCACAACTGTATATAACAAAGTATTGACATGAACATTTCATATTGACCAAATACTTATTTTTCACCATAATTTGCAAATAAATTCTTTCCAAATCAGCCAATGTGGTTGTCTGGATTTGTTTTCTCATTTTGTCTCTCATAGTTGAGGTCTACCTATGATGCCAATTACAGGCTTCTCTCATCTTTTTAAGTGGGAGAACTTGAACAATTGGTGGCTGACTAAATACTTTTTTGCCCCACTGTATGTGTCAAAACTATATAAAAGTTTTTTTTATTATTACTAATAATAATAATAATAATCATGTGTGACTGTGGGGGAGAGTGTAAGCACCTCTGGTGTAGAGACTGATGTGGGTGGCTCAGTGTTCTCTGTACTTCGCGTTGGAATATGTCAGAGCTATATAAATATATACTGCTCACAAAAATTAAAGGAATACTTTGAAAACTCATCAGATCTCAATGGGAAAAAAATTCCTGCTGGATATCTATACTGACATGGACGGGGTAATGTGTTAGGAAGGTAAGGATGCCCCATCGTTTGATGGAATTGAAAATTATCGACCTACAGAGGACTGAATTCAAAGACCCCCTGAAAATAAAAGTGTAAAAACGATGCAGCAGGCGAGTCCATTTTGCTGAACTTTCATTGCAGCAACTCAGAATGGTCCTCAGTAGTTTGTATGGCCCCCCACGTGCTTGTATGCATGCCTGACAACGTTGGGGGAGGCTCCAAATGAGACGATGGATGGTGTCCTGGCATGTTTCCTCCCAGATCTGGACCAGGACATCACTGAGCTCCTGGACAGTCTGAGGGGCAACCTGGCGGCGTCGGATGGACCGAAACATGACATCCCAGAGGGGTTCTATTGGATATAGGTCAGGCGAGCGTGGGGGCCATTCAATGATATCAATTCCTTCACCCTCCAGGAACTGCCTGCATACTCTCTCCACATGAGGCCGGGCATTGTCATGCACCAGGAGGAACCCAGGACCCACTGCACCAGGAAGAACCCAGGACCCACCGCACCAGGAGGAACCCAGGACCCACTGCACCAGTGTAGGGCCTGACAATGGGTCCAAGGATTTCATCCCGATACCTAATGGCAGTCAGGGTGCCATTGTCTAGCCTGTAGAGGTCTGTGTGTCCCTCCATGGATATGCCTCCCCAGACCATCACTGACCCACCACCAAAACAGTCATGCTGAACGATGTTACAGGCAGCAGAACGTTCTTCACGGCATCTCCAGACTCTTTCACGTCTGTCACATGTGCTCAGGGGGAACCTGCTCTCATCTGTGAAAAGCACAGGGTGCCAATGGTGGACCTGCCAATTCTGGTGTTCAATGACAAACGCCAAGCGAGCTCTGTGGTGCTGGGCAGTGAGCACAGGGCCCACTAGAGGACGTCGGGCCCTCAGGCCACCCTCATGAAGTCTGTTTCTGATTGTTTGGCCAGAGACATTCACACCAGTGGCCTGCTGGAGGTCATTTTGTAGGGTTCTGGCAGAGCTCATCCTGTTCCTCCTTGCACAAAGGAGCAGATACCGGTCCTGCTGATGGGTTAAGGACCTTCTACGGCCCTGTCCAGCTCTCCTAGAGTAACTGCCTGTCTCCTGGAATCTCCTCCATGCTCTTGAGACTGTGCTGGGAGACACAGCAAACCTTCTGGCAATGACACGTATTGATGTGCCATCCTGGAGGAGTTGGACTGCCTTTGCAACCTCTGTAGGGTCCAGGTATGGTCTCATGCTACCAGTAGTGACACTGACCCTAACCAAATGCAAAGCTAGTGAAAAACAGTCAGAAAAGCTGAGTAGGGAAAAAAATATCAGTGGCCTCCACCTGTAAAACCATTCCTGTTTTGGGGGTCGTCTCATTGTTGCCCATCTAGTGCACCTGTTGTTAATTTCATTAACACCAAAGCAGCTGAAACTGATTAACAACCCCCTCTGCTACTTACCTGACCAGATCAATATCCCAGGAGTTTAGATGACTTGATGCTAGACTCTGATTATAAAGTGTTCCCTTCATTTGTTTGAGCAGTGTTTATAATAGTTGGAGTGTAAGCTCTTCTGACGCAGAGACTAATGTGAATCAGTCAGTGTTCTCTGTAAAGCACTGCGGTATATGTCAGAGCTATATAAATGTATAATAATAATAATAGTGTGTGACCGTGGTAGGACAGTAGAGTGTAAGCCAGGGGCGGACTGACAACTCATGGGGCCCCCAGGCAATAGGGGATCATGGGGCCCCTGTGTCCTTGCCCAAACTCAAAAAAGCCTATGAAAAAGGTACCAGGGGCATCTCATGGGGCCCCCTACTGACCCCGGGCCCTCGGGCAGTGCCCGAGTTTCCAAATGGTCAGTCCGCCCCTGGTGTAAGTGCCTCTGGTGGTTCAGTATAGAAACGTATAATAATAATAGAGGTATTTTTGTACTTTGTATCGAATTGAGCTGTACGGTTCCATTGGGTCATATAAAGAGATCCTGGTTCCGGTGACACCGGCGCGGCACAGGAATGGTTACAGCCGCCTCTATATTTATGTGTCTGATAGAATCCTCTGCCTTCTTGCACAACATACGCTCAGGTTATTTTTCACCGTCTCCTACGTGATAAAGCTCCTGTGGGTTTTCTAATCCCAGCTCCTTCTCCCTGATAATTGTCAGCAGAGCCGGGAGTCGGCGTGTTTGACAGCTTGTGAATCTGCTGTGACTGGCCATAATCACTGTCATCCTCTGCCCCTCTCCGGACCGGGCTGCCAAGGTCCTCCGCTGTGCGCTGACATCACTGCCGCTTATTACCGCCGGACGGCCTTCACTGCACCACTGGAGCCCTGTCACGGTGTCACTCCCTTCACTATCTTCCCAGAGCCAAGACATTTTTATCGCCATGTGGTCGTATCGGGGCTGTGGATAAAAAGTCTGAGACCTTTTTTTGTGTTTTTAAGTAGGTGACTGTAAGTAAAACACTTTGTTTTAGCTGTGAATGGAGTAAGTAAGAGTTGGAACCTCTGTTGTGTTTTTATTGCTGGTTCTGCAACAATTTTCCCTACTTCCTGTGTGGTCACCGAGACAGGAAGTAAGCAAAATCTCTCCAATGGGGACAAAGAGAGGAATAAAATACATTTTTGTTAAAAGTAGGTGGAAGAGTGAGAATCTGCTGGATTTTCATTGCTCAGGGTACATGCAAAAGGGTTCAATCACATAGCAATTCATGGTCATACAAGGCCCAGATCAGGGTCTGACCAGGTATTTGTGGTCAGCTGTGGATAAAAATTCTGTACAGATCAATGACAGGCGGTCACATGGCTGTTCACATGTATTCGTCCAAGGAGCAATTACATGCAGATAGGGACAGGTGAGTAGCTCTTTATGTAGACCCCAGGTCCCCAATCTCTGACCATCTCCTCTGGCATGTCCCCAGTCTCTGACCATCTCTGGTAGTATGTCTCCAGTCTCTGACTGTCTCTTGTATTATGTTTCCACTCACTTACCATCTGCTGTAGTATGTCCCAAGTATTTGGCAATATTCTGGAGTATGTTCCCAGTCTCTGACCATCTCCTGTTTTATGTCCCCAGTCTCTGACCATCTTCTGTATTATGTTCCCAGTCTCTGACCATCTCCTGTAGTATGTCCCCAGTCTCTGACCATCTCCTGTAGTCTGTCCTCAGTCTCTGACCATCTCCTGTATTGTGTCCGCAGTCTCTGACCATCTCCTGTAGTCTGTCCTCAGTCTCTGACCATCTTCTGTGTTATGTCCCCAGTCTCTGACCATCTCCTGTAATAGGTCCCCATTCTTCACCCATCTCCTGTAGTAGGTCCCATTTCTCTGACTATCTCCTCTGGCATGTCCCCAGTCTCTGGCCATCTCCTGTATTATGTCCCCAGCAGGGACGGACTGACAACTCTTGAGGCCCCTGGGCAATAGGGGATCATGGGACCCCTGTGTCCTTGCTCAAACTCAAAAAAGGTACCAGGGGCATCTCATGGGGCCCCCTACTGACCCCGGGCCCACGGGCAGTGCCTGAGTTTCCAAATGGTCAGTCCGCCCCTGGTCCCCAGTCTCTGACCTTCTCCTGTCATAGGTCCCCAGTCTCTGACCATCTTCTATATTATGTTCCAAGTCACTGATCATCTCCTGTAGTAGGTCCCCCAGTCTCTGACCATCTTCCGTAGTAGGTCCCCAGTCTCTGAACATCTCCTGTAGTATGTCCCCTGTCTCTGACCATCTCCTGTAATAGGTCCACAGTATCTGACCATCTCCTGTAGCAGGTCCCCAATCTCTGACCATCTCCTCTGGCATGTCCCCAGTCTCTGGCCATCTCCTGTATTATGTACCCAGTCTCTGACCTTCTCCCGTCGTAGGTCCCCAGTCTCTCACCATCTTCTATATTATGTTCCAATTCTCTGACCATCTCCTGTAATAGGTCCCCAGTCTCTGACCATTTCCTGTAGTAGGTTCCCAGTTTCTGACCATTTCCTGTAGTAGGTCCACAGTCTCTGACCATCTCCTGTAGTATATCCCCTGTCTCTGACCATCTCCTGTACTATGTCCCCAGTCTCTGACCATCTCCTGTAGTAGGTTCCCAGTTTCTGGCCATTTCCTGTAGTAGGTCCACAGTCTCTGACCATCTCCTGTAGTATATCCCTTGTCTCTGACCATCTCCTGTAGTAGGTCCCCAGTGTCTGACCATCTCCTGTATTATGTCCCCAGTCTCTGACCATCTTCTGTAGTATATTCCCACTCTCTGACCATCTCTTGTAGTATGTCGCCAGTCTCTGACCATGTCTTGTGGTAGGTTCCTGGTGTTATACCATCTCAAGTACTATGTTATCTGTCTCTGACCATCTCCTATAGCATTACCTATACAGAACATTATGTGTGGCCCTCTGGGGACTGTCAGAAACCACAGTTGAAGTCCCCCATATCTAGCAACTGGCCAGTACTGCACTAAAGGCAGGCAAAGTGCAGTAACCCACAACAACCAATCGTCATCCGTCTTTCATTTTCTGTCATTCTAATGAAAGTTGAATGTTATTATTAGACTGTTGTATTGGTTTACTATTGCCATTCCCCTCCTCTATACATCAGAAGTTCATTTTCATCTCTTCTCTTTCAGGTTGGCCTTAACGCTCTGGTCCAGAGAGCAAACAAATTTACCCCGGCTACCAGGCTCTTCATCCAGCGCTTTGTGCCCTTCCCGGCTGTAGGTAAGTGCTGAGGCTCCGGGTACACTGTACACTTTGCATTTTGTCTGATTTTATTATTATAGGGTTTACACAGATATGAAACGATCATGTGTGTTGATCTGCTGATGTCTAGTGTCCTCCCCTGATTGACAGCATAGCCAGGATGTCACCACTATTGACTGTTGCAGCTTTGCGTCTTCCTGGGATACTCGGTTATTGCTGAACCGGCCGAATTTTAATCCATGTACAGTGGATATAAAAAGTCTACACACCCCTGTTAAAATGTCTGACTTCTATGATGTAAATAAATGAGACAAAGATCAATCATTTCAGAACTTTTTCCACCTTTTAATGTGACCTATAAACTGTACAACAACTGAAAATTTTTAGGTGGAGGAAAGTAAAAATAAAAAACAAAAATAATGCGGTTGCATAAGTGGGCACACCCTCTTATAACTGGGGATGTAGCTGTGTTCAGAATTCTTAGTCGCATCCTACAGCAAAAGTCATGGTCCGCAGAGAACTTCCAAAACATCAGAGGGATCTCATTGTCAGGAAAGACCTACTAGAACAGCTGGGGTTAATCAGAGGCACTTTAAATGATGGCAGGTGTGTACTGACTCCTATTTAACTTGATTTTGAATGTGATTGCTAAATTCTGAACACAGGTACATCCCCAGTTATAAGAGGGTGTGCACACTTATGCAACCACATTATTTTAGTTTTTTACTTTTAATTCCCTCCACCTAAAAGATTTCAGTTTGTTTTTTAACTGAGTTGTACAGTTTATAGGTCACATTAAAGGTGGAAAAAGTTCTGAAATTATTTATCTTTGTCTCATTTTTTTACATCACATAAACCTGACATTTTAACAGGGGTGTGTAGACTTTTTATATCCACTGTATGGCCAGCTTAAAGTGGTTCTTTGTCCTGTTTAAAAAAAAAAAAAAGAAACAAATACTGTAGCAGCTGACTTTTACTATAAGGACACTTACCTGTCCAGGAATCCAGCACTGTGCTCACCTGAACCGGTTCTTCTCCAGCCTTCCATGTTTACTGTGGGTAGCCAGTTGCAATTTGTTACAGCTTCACAACCGGCTTCCCACTGCGCATGCATGCACAAGCCGCACTGCCCTGTGCTTTGTGAATGGTGCTGCTGCCTTCTGGGACCTGTGACGTATCCAGGGGGTTGAGGTCGGGGAGGGGGATGGAAAACCTGTCAAAACCAGATACCCACTCCCCCCCCCCCCCCAAAAAAAGTGCCTTTAGGCTTTGATGCTGAAATATTATAAAAATACAAATACAGTGGGTAGAATTTTAATCTAATGCCACCTAATGATTGTATTTATTTATTTCAGGTACTTATATATTGCCATCAATTTACGCAGCACTTTATATATATATTGTACATTCACATCAGTCCCTAACCCTCAAGGGGTGTACAATCTAAGGTCCCTAACTCATATTCATACATACACATACTAGGGCCAATTTAGACAGGAGCCAATTCACCTACTAGCATGTCTTTGGAGTGTAGGAGGAAACTTGAGTACCCGGAGGAAACCCACGCAGGCACAGGGAGAACATGCAAACTCCAGGCAGGAGGTGCTGTGTATTATCATGCTAACCCTATAGACTTGCATTGACAGAGAGGAAAGCACAGTCACTGTGCTGCTGAGCAGTCAGCTGAGCCTGGAAATGTGAGGAGAATATTTGTCTGTATGAATATTATTATAATCTGTATGTCATTATAATAAACTGTATAGAGAAAAAAACATTTTTATAAACCTTTCTATCACTGATTAGATCATATATGTTCAAGTGTTACTAAACCCACAACAGTACAATCAGTCTGTAGATGCAGTAAAGCATGCTTGTTATACTCACTGTGGTACCTATGGGGTTAATCCTCTGCATTGTGTAAAAAGGCTGTTTGATCCTGTCTCCTCTGATCCTCCTCTTTTTCCAGTGTCCCCCTCTTGTCCCCCTTTTTTCATTTTCAATACATACTTTATTTTAGACCCAGTGATATCACCACTGGGACTCTCTTCTTCTCTGTGCAATACAGGAAGATCATGGCTGGTGGGAGAGGCCAGAGGGGTGCTGTGCATAGCTTCCTGAAAACATCACAGCACCCTGTGTTAGTACTTTTCTCCAAAGCCCCCAGTCCTGATGCAAGTAATGGTCTGGCTTTTAGGAGGAATAGTGCTGTATTTGCATGCAGCCTGGGCCTAGACAACACGCACGTGTTATGCTGAGCCATCATGATCGAAAGAACAGAAACACAGTTAATGAAAGGTGTGGACCTGGCCAGGGACTTGCTGCAACTTCTAATCCATACTGTGAGAAGCTCACAGTGTGCAGTGAAATCAGTCCAGGAGAGGAGCCGGTACAACTGTGCAAGACTGAAAGGAAGGCCGGAGGTCAGATTTAAGGCAACAAATATCAAGTCACTTTTACTAACTAACCATAATACGGCCCAAAAATCAATGCTATACATATACAGGTATGTATTTAAATACTCCACAAGTTGTTTCCTTATATTCTTTAAGTGATTATTTCCAAATTCAGTAATGACTGAGAAAGAGAGATCAATTTTATTGAATTGCAAAGCTCTCAGAATCAGGAACTGTTGGCTTCATTACCCAAATGTGTATAGAGTTCATAGAAGGACTGTTGGCTGTGGCACTGGATTTTGGAGTTGGTCTGTGGTCCCTGGGAGGGTAAACTATAGACCAAAGGTAAGTAGAGCCCCTGCAAATTATTCAGTTTCCAACCTTGTGGTAACAGTCTGGGGAAGGCCCTTTTCTGTTCCAGCATGTGCCCCTGTTCACAAAGCCAACTCCATAAAGACATGATTTGATGAGTTTGGTGTGGAGGAACCCCAGTATCCTGCACAGAGCCCCAACCTCAACCCTACTGAACATCTTTGAGATGAAGATGAATGAGCTAGCTCTTCTCAGCCAACATCTCCATAAAGGCGTAGTTTGATGAGTATGGTGTGAAGAAACTCAATTGGTCTGCACAGAGCCTTGAACTCAACCCTACTGAACACCTTTTGGATGAATAAGAATGAGCCAGGTCTCCTCAACCAACATCTCCATAAAGGCATGGTTTGATGAGTGTGGTGTGGGGGAACCCAAGTGGCCTTTACAGAGCCCTCACCTCAGCCCTACTGAACATCTTTAAGATGAATAGGAATGAGCTAGGTCGTCTCAAACAACATCTCCATAAAGGCGTGGTTTGATGAGTATGGTGTGGAGGAACTCAGTTGGTCTGCTTAGAGCCCTGACCTCAACCTTACTGAACACCTTTAGGATGAATAAGAATGTGCCAGGTCTTCTCAACCAACTACTCCATAAAGACATGCTTTGGTGTGGAGGAACTCAGTTGGCCTGCACCTGGCCCTGACCTCAACCCTTATGAACATCTTTGGGATGGATTGGATGCTAATTGTGAGGTAGATCTTCTCGTCCAACATCGGTAGCTGACCTCCCAAATGTTCTTTTGGCTGAATGGATGCAAATTTCCACAGACTTCCTCCATAATCTTGTGGAAAGCCTTCCCAGAAGAGTGGAGACTCTAACCGCTTAACTGTGGAAGGTGGGAAATCCATATTAATGGTCATGGTTTTGGAATGGAATGTCCAGTAAGCTCATCTAAGTATCTAACCATTTGGCCATATAGTGTACCTCTGACAGTCTGTGGGGGCACATCTAACTGTTCAGGTGAGTTAATCTTTAGGTGTAGAAATTTAAAGTAAGAAGCTGTAGTTGTCCATCAAGGGCAGGGCAAAATAATAGCATCAATTGATAGAGCACCCTTCATACTTTGTGCTACCTGTAAATCCCTGAGAGCAATTCACTTTGCCCTGCAAAGTCGACCACAAGGCCAAAGTTAACACCTCACTGCTGGAGTGAGTACAATTCTTCGTTCTACAGTTCGTGTGTTTGTGTGTGTATGTATATACTGTGTGTGTATGTGTGTGTATATACAGTGGGGATCGAAAGTTTGGGCACCCCAGCTAAAAATTTGTATTAATGTGCATAAAGAAGCCAAGGAAAGATGGAAAAATCTCCAAAAGGCATCAAATTACAGATTAGACATTCTTATATGTCAACAAAAGTTAGATTTTATTTCCATCATTTACACTTTCAAAATTACAGAAAACAAAAAAATGGCGTCTGCAAAAGTTTGGGCACCCTGCAGAGTTAATATCTTGTACTGCCCCCTTTGGCAAGTATCACAGCTTGTAAATGCTTTTTGTAGCCAGCCAAGAGTCTTTCAATTCTTGTTTGAGGTATCTTTGCCCATTCTTCCTTACAAAAGTCTTCCAGTTCTTTGAGATTTCTGGGCTGTCTGTCACGCACTGCTCTTTTAAGGTCTATCCATAGATTTTCAATTATGTTGAGGTCAGGAGATTGTGAAGGCCATGGCAAAACCTTCAGTTTACGCTTCTTGATGTAATCCCCCGTGGATTTCGAGGTGTGTTTAGGATCATTATCCATTTGTAGAAGCCATCCTCTCTTTAACTTCAGCTTTTTCACAGATGGCATCAAGTTACCATCCAAAATTTGCTGAAATTTTATTGAATCCATTTTTCCTTCTACTCGTGAGATGTTCCCTGTGCCACTGGCTGCAACACAACCCCAAAGCATGATTGATCCAACCCCATGCTTAACAGTTGGACAGAGGTTCTTTTCATTAAATTCTGTGCCCCTTCTTCTCCAAACGTACCTTTGCTCATTCCGGCCAAAAAGTTCAATTTTAACCTCATCGGTCCACAGAACTTGTTTCCAAAATGCATCAGGCTTGTCTATATGTTCATTTGCAAAGTTCAAACGATGATTTTTGTAGTGAGGACGTAGAAGAGGTTTTCTTCTGATGACTCTTCCATGAAGACCATATTTGTACAAGTATCTCTTTATAGTGGAATAGTGTACCACAACTCCGGTGTCTGCCAGATCTTTCTGGAGGGATCGTGCAGTCAAACGTGGGTTTTGAATTGTTTTTCTCACAATCCTGTGAGCTGTTCTGTCTGATATTTTTCTTGGTCTTCCAGATCTTCTACTGTTCCTGATGACTGCCATTTCTTAATTACATTCCGAACAGAGGATATTGACATCTGAAAACGCTTTGCATTCTTCTTATAGCCTTCTCCAGCTTTGTGAGCGTCAACTATTTTCAGTTTCAGTTTTCTAGACAACTGCTTAGAAGAACCCATGGTGCTGATTGTTGGGGCAAGGTCAGATGAGTCTGGGCATTTAAAACCTTTGAGATTGACATCACATGGTCTTCCCAGACGATGATTGAGAACAATCCATGACACTGGCAGGTCTCACCTTTGCAAAGGGGGCAGTGCATGCTATAAATTCTGCAGGGTGCCCAAACTTTTGCAGATGCCATTTTTTTGTTTTCTGTTATTTTGAAAGTGTAAATGATGGAAATAAAATCTAACTTTTGTTGACATATTATAAGAATGTCTAATCTGTAATTTGATGCCTTTTGGAGATTTTTCCATCTGTCCTTGGCTTCTTTATGCACATTAATACAAATTTTTAGCCGGGGTGCCCAAACTTTCGATCCCCACTGTATATATATATATATATATATATATATATATATATGTGTATATATATATATATATATATATATATATATATATATATATATATTCAATTGCTTGGTAACACAGATTGCTAATCAGCCAATCACATGGCAGCAACTCAATGCACTTAGGCGTCTAGAAGTGGTGATGACTTGCTGAAGTTCAATCCAAGCATCGGAGTGGGGAGGAAGGGGGATTTAAGTGACTATGAAAGTGGCATGGTTGTTGGGGCCATCCGGGCTGGTCTGAGTATTTCAAAAACTGCTGATCTACTGGGATTTTCACACACAATCATCTCTAGGGTTTACAGAGAATGGTCTGAAAAAGAAAATATCCAGTGAGCAGCAGTTGTGTGGAGGAAAATGCCTTGTTGATGTCAGAGGTCAGAGGAGAATGGGCATTCAATTTCAGCTGCAACATTCAGATGGTAGGGTCAGAAATTCGCATAAACCACCTAAAAGCATGGGCCCATCCTGCTTTGCATCAATGGTTCAGGTTGGTGGTGGAGAGAGAGAGAGAGTTATTGTATTTATAGAGTTCCTGGCAATGTACTGTGAATTATTTCTTGTATTTATATAGATATGGCCTATTGCTCTATGCATTATTGAATACATGAAGACATTCACCCCGGTATGTCCTCCAAAGGAGCTTACGCTCTAATGTCTGCACCATGGCCATACTTGTCCACATAGACATACTAAAATCTGGCCATTGCCAGTGGGCTGAACAAGAGAAATTCATAGATTCTATCAACCACCTTAAACAGAATGGATGGAGGAATCTCCCACTGACAGGTATTGTATTCTGATAACTGGCAACCATGGCTATCAAATTTCAAAAACAGTAACTGCAACTGGTTAGCTGTCGGGTCGGATGGCATAAGCAGGGCCACCCATGGCTCAGATTTTGGCTGATTCACAGGAAATGGCCAGCTTTAATCTTCCACTGCTGTGTTTGGATTTTGAGGTTGGAACAAAGATCTGCTTAGAACATCAGCTGTACCAGGAGAGTGTTTGTCTACTGGCTGTGTGGTACAACCATGGCGGGGGCCACACAGCTTTTCCTCACCACATTGCTCTGTGTCCATTACCGCTTTACCCCAACATAGACACCCAGCAACATTCGGTTCGTCAGGAAAGCTGCTTGTCACCCATTAGTCACTGTTTGTGTTGTAACTTGCCTACTTGTTAGAGGGATGATGATGAAGACTCACCTCTAATTACCATTTTCTCTCTTCTATCACTTAGGGAATTGTGGTAAACAGATTATTAGATTCACAAAGAAATCCCCTGAGATTAGTTAATACATCAACATTGTTTTCCTAAATGTGAAGCCCTTGCATAATTAATAAATCGACCTTTCACTATAGTATGGGAAAACACGCATCCAACCGGAAGTTTGGTTTTGTTCTGTTTTGTTTGTAATTCTTTTATATAACAGAGGGACATTGTGTCCTTTAAGCTATATATTGTAAGCCGTTCAGTCCAGAATATTTTAGCACGAGGCTTTCTTTCTCTTTACCTCCTTCACTGTCTCTTCATGCCTTTCCTTTTCTCTTTGCTTCCTTTTCTCTCTCTTCTATTGATCCCCTTCCCTTTCACTCCTTATTTTTTCTCTTCATCCCCTTCCCTTTCTCTTCAGTCCCCCTTTCTTCATTAGCTTTACTTTTCTTTCTCTTCACCGCCTCCCTTTCTCTTCTCCCTTTCTCTTCACTTCTTTCACTTTCTCTTGACTTCCTCTCTACTCTTCCTGTTCACCCCCTTCCCTGTCTCTTCACCCCCTTCCCTGTCTCTTCACCCCATTCCCTGTCTCTTCACCCCCTTCCCTTTCTCTTCACCCTTTTCCCTTTCTCTTCACCCTTTTCCCTTTCTCTTTGTGCCCCCCTTTGCCCCCCCTCTCCCTTTGCCCCCCCTCTCCCTTTGCCCCCCCTCTCCCTTTCCCCCCCCTCTCCCTTTCCCCCCCCTCTCCCTTTCCCTTCGCCCCTTTCCCTTCACCCTCTTCCCTTTCTCTGCCCCCTTTCCCTTTCTCTGTCCCCTTTCCCTTTCTCTTCACCCCTTCCCTTTCTCTTCACCCTTCCCTTTCTTGTCACCCCTTTCTCTTCCTTGTCACCCCTTTCTCTTCCTTGTCACCCCTTTCTCTTCGTCCCCTTTCTCTTCGTCCCCTTTCTCTTCGTCCCCTTTCTCTTCGTCCCCTTTCTCTTTGTCCCCTTTCTCTTTGTCCCCTTTCTCTTTGTCCCCTTCCCTTTCTCTTCGTCCCCTTCCCTTTCTCTTTGTCCCCTTCCCTTTCTCTTTGTCCCCTTCCCTTTCTCTTCACCCTTTTCCTTCCTCTTCACCCTTTTCCTTTCTCTTCACCCTTTTCCTTTCTCTTTGTCCCCTTCCCTTTCTCTTTGTCCCCTTCCCCTTTGCCCCCTTCTATTTCTCCTTTACCCCTGCCCCTTTCTCTTCACCCCTTTCCCTTCGCCCCTTTCTCTTTTCCCCCTTCCCTTTCTCTTTTCCCCCTTCCCTTTCTCTTTTCCCCCTTCCCTTTCTCCTTTCCCCCTTCCCTATCTCTTTTCCCCCTTCCCTTTCTCTTTTCCCCCTTCCCTTTCTCTTTTCCCCCTTCCCTTTCTCTTTTCCCCCTTCCCTTTCTCTGTGCCCCCTTCCCGTTCTCTTTGCCCCCTTCCCTTTCTCTGTGCCCCCTTCCCGTTCTCTTTGCCCCCTTCCCGTTCTCTTTGCCCCCTTCCCGTTCTCTTTGCCCCCTTCCCGTTCTCTTTGCCCCCTTCCCGTTCTCTTTGCCCCCTTCCCGTTCTCTTTGCCCCCATCCCGTTCTCTTTGCCCCCATCCCGTTCTCTTTGCCCCTTTCCATATCTCTTCGCCCTCTTCCCTTTCTCCTCACTCCTTTTCATTTGCCACTTCCCTTTATCTTCATCCCCCTTACCTTTCTCTTCACCCCTTTCCCTTTCTCTTCACCCCATTCTCTTGCTCTTTGCCCTCTCCTTTACTCTTCGCCCCTTTCTCTTAACTCCCTTCCCTTTCTCTTCACCCTTTCTCTTTCTATTCATTCCCTTCTATATCTCTCTCTACCTTCCCCTTCTCTGCACCTTCCCTTTTCTTCAACCCACTTTCTATCCCTTCACCCCATTCTTCATCCCCCCCCCCCATTCAATTTCTTATTGCCTCCTTTTCTTTTTCTTCATCCCTTTTCATCCCTTCCCTTTTTCTTCACTCTCTTATCTTTCTCTTCTCTTTGAATCTGCATAAGCCACATTTTGTTTTTCTAACTATTGATTTCTTTAAATCTTGTCCCTGATCTTGATCCAGTTTCTTCCATAACAATTTAAATAGGATGTGTGTTTGATCATTACTCCAATACATATCAGCCGATCTTCTTTCTTGACGTGAGTTTGGAGATAGCTGAAGTTATTACATACTGTCGTATCACAAAAGGCTGTACGTCACTGGCAGGGATCCTTTCCATCGCAGCACATACAGTATGCACTTTTAATGGTGTTGATGGGCGTACCCCTCATGTGCATACAATGCTTTAGACCATGGATAGCTGGCATTTTCTATTCATTGGACTGGTCTCCTGCGGTCCCTGCATGGCGAACAGCTGTATTTATGATAATAACATGTTTATGAATCAGAGAAAAATATTCCGTAGAGACGGCACCATCTGCCCAATTTTTCGATATCCCTTCCCCCTACAATGTGGAATCTGGTCCATGCACCCAGAGGCCACCGATGGGCATATGTTACCCATCACCTTACATTCAAACCTGTTAACCATTGCACACTCGTGTATATAAGTCTGGCATGGCTTTAATGAGGAAAACACCTTTGTAAAGGGGATTCCAATGATATCTACAAATAAACGTGTTATATATTATTATTACAATTTTTTTTATTGCCTTGCCTAAGTATTCAGCTGTGATATATTCTGCAGCTCTGTACAGAGAACACTGAGCCATTCCCATCAATCTCTGTACCAGAGGAGCTTACAATCTAATGTCATACCACACTTACACACTATTATTACTTTTGTTACTGGCTCAGTGTTCTCTGTACAGCACTACAGAATATGTCAGAGCTATATACAGAGCATCCAGAAAGTATTCACAGCGCTTAACTTTTGCCACATTTTGTTGTGTTACAGCCTTATTCCAAAATGGATTAAATTTGTTTTTTCCCTCAACATTCTACAAACAATACCCCATAATGACAATGTGAAAGAAGTTCATTTTGAAATCTTTGCAATTTATTAAAAATAAAAAACTGAAAAAAAACACATATACATAAGTATTCACATTCTTTGCTCAATACTTTGTTGAAGTCCCTTTAGCACCAATTACAGCCTCAAGTCGTTTCCAGTATAAAGCTACAAGCTTGGCATACCTATTTTTGGGCGATTTCTCCCATTCTTCTGTGCAGGACCTCTCAAGCTCCATCAGGTTGGATGGGGAGTGACGGTGCACAGCCATTTTCAGATTTCTCCAGAGATGTTCAATCGGGTTCAAGTCTGGGCTCTGGCTGGGCCACTCCAGGACATTCACAGAGTTGGCCCGTAGCCACTCCTTTGTTATGTGGGTGGTGTGCTTAGGGTTGTTGTCCTGTTGAAACATGAACTGTTGCCCCAGTCTAAGGTACAGAGCTCTCTGTAACAGGTTTTCATCAAGGATGTCTCTGTACATTGTTGCATTCATCTTCCTTTGATCCCGACTGGTTTCCCAGTTCCTTCCACTGAAAAACATCCCCACAGTATGACGCTGCCACCACCATGCTTCACTGTAGGGATGGTATTGACCAGGTGGTGAATGGTGCCTGGTTTCCTCCAGACATGACGCTTGGCATTCAGGCCAAAGAGTTCAATCTTTGTTTCATCGACACTCTGGTTTTGTTTCTCATGGTCTGAGTCCCTCAGGTGCCTTCTGGCAAACTCCAGGAGGACTGCCATTTGCCTTTTACTCAGGAGTGGCTTCTGTCTGGCCGCTCTGCCATACAGGCCTGATTGGTGGAGTGCTGCAGAGATGGGTGTTCTTCTGGAAGGTTCTCCTCTCTCCAAAAAGAAACTTTGGAGCTCTTTCAGAGTGGCCATTGGGTGCTTGGTTACCTCCCTGGCTAAGGCCTTTCTCCCTCGATCGCTCATTTTAACCGGGCAGCCCGCTCTAGGATGATTCTTGGTGGTTCCAAACTTCTTCCATTTATGGATAATGGAGGTCACTGTGCTCATTGGGACCTTCAATGCTGCATACATTTTTCTGTACCTTTCCCCAGATCTGTGCCTTGATACAATCCTGTCTCGGAGGTCTTTGAACAATTCCTTGGACTTCATGGTTTGGTTTGTGCTCTGACCTGTACAAACTGGAGCTGTGGGACCTTCTATAGACAGGTTTATGCCTTTCCTAATCATGTCCAATCAACTGAATTTCCCACAGGTGGACCCCAATCACGTTGTGGAAACATCTCACGGATGATCAGTGGGAACAGGATGCACCAGAGCTCAATTTTGAGTGTCATGGCAAAGGCTGTAAATACTTATGTACATGTGGGTTTTTTTCAGTTTTTATTTTTAATAAATTGCAAAGATTTCAAAATGAACTTCTTTCACATTGTCATTATGGGGTATTGTTTGTAGGATGTTAAGGAAAAAAGTTAGTTTAATCCATTTTGGAATAAGGCTGTAACATAACAAATTGTGGCAAAGGTTAAATGCTGTGAATACTTTCTGGATGCTCTGTATATAGCTCTGACATATACCGCAGTGCTGTACAGAGAACACTGAGCCAGTAACATCAGTCTCTGCACCAGAGGAGCTTACACTCTAAAGTCCCACCACAGCCACTCACTATTTTTAATATACCTTTATATAGCTCTGAGATATCTCACAGCACTGTACAGAGAACACTGAGCTACCACATTAGTCCCTGCACAAAAAAAAAATATACACTACAATGACCCCACCACAGCTACACATTATAATTATTGCTCTGACATATTCCCTGATACTGTACAGAGAGCATTACACCATTCATATTAGTCTTTGCACCAGAAGAGCTTACACTCTAATGTCTCATCCACAATCACATTAATATTATTAGGAGAGGTTTTATGTGTGGTATGGAATGTGCACTTCGCAAGCATTACTACAGTTTGCACACAAAAAAAGAAGCAGGAACCGCATATAGCCCAATACTAGGAATTGTTGTCAGGGATTCAGGGATTTGAGAAGGACAGGTGGCAGCCAGGGGCCTGGACAAAGGCGTGGAGGACTGTCAGGTCCCCTTAACTGCTGTCTGTCAGTTTCTGGGTGCGAGGCTTCTTTTCCTGTCCTTTCACATCCCCTAGATTTTTATAAGATCATATTTATGGAAAAAAAGCTGCATGCATGGGATAAATGTTTAATTGTTTCTTAGCCTGGGGGTGTGTTTAGGTGGAGGTAGGGTTATGTTTTGCATAATTTAGTAGTTTTCAGATAATAAAATTATGTTTTTTTGTATATAGTTCTATTTGTCATTTTCAGAAAAAAAAGAAGCTTTTTTTCTGTTATTTGCTGATGTAAGCTTGTTTGTTTTTGTTTATATATATATATATATATATATATATATATATATATATATATATAATATAATTTTTTTGTATATATGTAAAAGTGTTTTTGTGTGTGTGTGTGTGTGTGTATATATATATAATGTAATGTAATTACATTTTTTTTTTCATTAATTATTTTTTGTATATATGTAAATGTGTTTTTGTGTGTATGTTTATATGTATGAATATATATATGTGTGTGTGTATATATATATATATATATATACAATTTATTTTTTCCATTTTTGTGTTTTTGTATGTGTGTGTGTATGTACGTATGTGTGTATGTATGTGTGTGTATGTATGTATGTATATATATATATGTATATATATATATATATGTGTATATAATTTCATTTTTTTTCTTTTTTTTTCATTTATTATTTTTTTGTATATATGTAAATTTGTTTTTATTAACAAGCTACACGTTTGCAGGATTTTAAATAAACAAAAATGTACACTCTGATGCCTCATCCACAATCACATTAATATTATTAGGAGAGGTTTGTGTAGTCTGCTTGCGGCACTTTGCAGGCACCACTACAGCACACAGAATAAGAAGCAGCAAGCACCTATAGATGCCAATACTAGGAATGGTTGTCAGGGATTGCACCTCGTCTCACACTTTCCTTCAAAAGCAACGAGTTTCAAATCTAAATACCTCCTTCAAAAGCTTCTGATGGAAGCTGGAGATCTCAGTCTCATGGCTGCTTACTTATCTTGCGGTGATGCTAGACTCTGCTGCCCCACACCAGCCAGAACTAGTATTCATCCTGGGTGTCAGAGGATGACTGCTGCAATCGGACACTTCTCACACAGATGCTCATCTTTGTGACACATCGAATTTTTGCTTTAAAGATTGGTGGGGGGATGAAATGGAACCTGCATAAGCAGAATCCAAGCCGCATTGTGTTGTAAGGCTGGAGGTAACATGTGTCTGTCTCCAGACCCATTAATGTTTTCAGCAATATGGCTTTTCCCTCGCAGTGACGGTGATTACAGCACGGAACAATCTGTTTCCCATTCGATTGTCTGGGGTCAGCCAAACATATTGTTCTGTGCGGCTGAAAAGTGACTAAGCTGGATTCGGAGTCTGCTTAATCTATACAGAACGCGTGCAGCGCGAGCCGCTGTTAAAGTGAACCTTGCTTCATTTTAAAGAGGTACTGTCACCTTCAAAGTGACAATGTCTCTGCACAGGCACTGACTCCCTTCACTCACCTTAACAGCATTTACTGGCTTTTCCTTGCTGCTTCGCAGGTGCTGGCGACCTGGCGGAGTGGTGGCATCAATCTCCTGATCATGTGACAGTGCTCAAGCCTAGTGATTGGCTACAAAAGAAAGCAAAAAGAGGGCGCACCGGCCTAGTGCATTATCGTAAAGAATATTTATTAAAAGGATAAAAAGTAGGTATCGTACTCAGAATGGACATATAAAACACAGGCACATCACAATAAACAGCGGTGTCCAATCCATACAGCATCTAAGTCCAAAACAATGGAACCCTGGACTTCCAACTGGCTAACGCGTTTCGAGGACTTAGCCTCTTCCTCAGAGCCACTGCTTGACCTGACCTGATTGGCTGCTAGACCTGAGCACTGTCACAGGAGAGGTCATCAAATGCTTCTTTATACAGAGATATTGTCAGGGCAGGAGCTGAGGAACGGACAGGCAGGCCTAATAACAATGTAACGCACTGGCTGACAACAACCACCACCCACAGACCGAAGTCCCTCAGGGTGCGGAGTCTAAGTCCCAGGCTGCCCTTCACCAGGGCCCCTGATGGTGGGGATGGACTTGACGCAGCCAGGAACCAGGTCACAGCCCCCGAGACACCTCAGTTGCGGTAATGGCCGCCGCCAATGGCGTGTAGCTGGTGGAAAAGACAATAGAGTAGTCAGGCAGGCCGGGTCGACAACAACGGGACAAAATGGTACAGGACAGCAGACGAGAATCACAGGTCACGAGCCGGGTTCAGCAACAGAGGGTCAGATCAAAAGAGAACACAAAGAATAGTCGAGTCACAAGCCGAGTCAGATTCCAGGAGAGTCGCGAGAGTCAGAACAGGGTAATAGCGACACAAGTGCAAAGAGCATGTGCGGACCACAGGCTTATATGTAATCAGCCACACCCCTCTGGGGGATGGACCTCAGAGACCTGAAGGCATAAAAGATTCCCACCATGCTCAGCAGAAATCCAAGATGGATGCCAGCACATGGAGTAACATAACCTCTGGGAAAAGGTAGGACCTTGACAGATATGCAGGATATTATCACCAGCAGATGGACAAAGTGGTTGGAATGCACCAGTATAGTGAGTATATGGGGGGCAAGGGAAGAGGGAGAAGCTCTTTACAGATATACATTGTTTGGGCAAGGTGACGCTGTCCTTCTGAATGCCATAAGTGAACATCCAGAACTCACAAGCAGGCCACTATTGAGTTTACTAGTCCAAAAAGCCCCGTTTGGACTCCTCTCTGTAGTGTCATCGGGTCCTGACTTCCCATAAGGAAGCTCCACCAACTACCACCTTCTGTCCAGTTAGATTGGTCTATTGCAATGGTCTCTAAACTGTGGCCTGGGGGCCTAATGTAGCCGTTTGCTTGCCTTTGTCTGCCCTTGGGGGTACTATTCCTCCCGTTGAGACCAACAGTGAGGCACTACTACTTCCCCTGTTACCAAAGATCGGGCACCGTTTACTACCAATAACACCAGGACAGTTTCTATTTCCACTGGCCACATCTGACCTACCTAAAGCCTGAAGGACAGTAAAGTGGCTCTTTGTTTAAAATTTTTGGAGACCCCTAGTCTATTGCATGAGTAGGCAAACTGTGGCCCTCCAGCTGCTGTAGAATGACCAGAAGTCCCACGATGCATTGTAAGACTCTGACAGCCACACGCATGACTCGCAGAGGCAGGATGGGACAAGTAGGTCCCCAACAGCTGGAGATGTGAAATTTCCCTACTCCTGGTCTGTTGGCACTGAGGTTGTCTCCTTGGTAGGACTTGGCCATAAAGTGAAACCAAAACGTAGAGGCTCTCAAGACCGGGGAGGGGGGGTTCTGGGTAATAAAGTCAGCAGCAGACATCTTGCTGTTTCTTCTCTTAGGGCTGTGTCACACAGCTCATCAGCAACAGGATTGATAAAAAGTGCCTTCCATGCTGTCACTCCACCATTAACAGAAACTCTCTAGCGGGTCCTTATCCGACCAGCAAGGCTGTGACTTCGTGGAATCAAGTGAGCTTTACTCTGCCCTGTAGTGATCCAGTCAGTGGCATGTTGTCACCAGTGACAGGATAACAAGTAATGTATAACCAGGGAGATGTATTCAGCTTACCGATTAGTTCATGGTTGAAGAAAGCCAGAAAAGTTGGACAAAATGCACTGGATACGCATAAAAAACCGCATGTACATATATGAGATTTTGATGCGTTTCTATTGAAGTCTGGGGCAAAAATTGGCAGTGCATCGCACTAAAGTAGCACAGGTACCTTCCTTAAAGTCGCATCGCAGCTGCGTTGCATTGCTGTTAAGAGGCACCATTGAAATCAGTCTGTTTTCCATTGTCATGCAGTTCTGTGTGACACAAGTTGTATCTGAAATTGCACCAGTGTGAACCAAGCCTACCAGCGGTGCTTTGTATCTCTGCCTCCTATCTGAACAATGTTAATAAACGCTGTGTTAGATGTCTTTTTTGATAGCAGCGGCTTTTACAGCTGTCGCATTTACGCAGCAACTCCCTGCTGTCATTTTGACAGCTGAGAATTGCAGGCATGTGCAAGGGGGAAGTAGCAGCAGGGCGTAGTGTGTAATCCTGTGACGTTTTTCGAGCATGTTTAGCATGTTCAATGTTTGGTGTTTTAAAAGCTTTTTCAAAGAACCATGGAACAAAATTGGGCTGCATTTTGTAGACGTTCAGCTACGGCTATTAGGTAACAGCAATAAATGTTACATTTTGTTGGTGTGATAAATGAGTTTTTCTGGTGTGATACAGTATGTATGTAACATGCACAGCAGTTTATTTGTACCAACAAAGTGTGTGCCAAATGATAACCCCCCCCCCCCACACCACACACACACACACACACGCACACGGTTAGCACGTCTGCCTGGTAGTACTAGGGTCGTTGGTACGAATCCCAACCACGGCATCACCTGCCTGGAGTTTGCCTGTTCTCCCTGTGCCTGCGTGGGTTTCCTCCGGGTACTCCGGTTTCCTGCTACACTCTAAAGACATGCTGGTAGGTGAATTGGCTCCTGTCTAAATTGTCCCTAGTATGTGTATGTATGAATGTGAGTTAGGAACCTTAGATTGTACACCCCTTGAGGGTTAGGGACCTTAGATTGTACGCCCCTTGAGGGTTAGGGACCTTAGATTGTACACCCCTTGAGGGTTAGGGACCTTAGATTGTACACCCCTCGAGGGTTAGGGACCTTAGATTGTACGCCCCTCGAGGATTAGGGACCTTAGACTGTACACCCCTCGAGGGTTAGGGACCTTAGATTGTACGCCCCTTGAGGGTTAGGGACCTTAGAGTGTACGCCCCTTGAGGGTTAGGGACCTTAGATTGTACGCCCCTTGAGGGTTAGGGACCTTAGATTGTACACCCCTTGAGGGTTAGGGACCTTAGATTGTACGCCCCTTGAGGGTTAGGGACCTTAGATTGTACGCCCCTTGAGGGTTAGGGACCTTAGATTGTACGCCCCTTGAGGGTTAGGGACCTTAGATTGTACGCCCCTTGAGGGTTAGGGACCTTAGATTGTACGCCCCTTGAGGGTTAGGGACCTTAGATTGTACGCCCCTTGAGGGTTAGGGACCTTATATTGTACACCCCTTGAGGGTTAGGGACCTTAGATTGTACGCCCCTTGAGGGTTAGGGACTGATGTGAATGTACAATATTTATATATGTGTAAAGCACTGCGTAAAAATGGACGGCGCTATATAAGTACTTGAAATAAATACATTTCAAGCAATCAGCTTTCAGGCGTTCTATCCCAAGGCAGTGATGCGGACTGTGTGTCCTCGGTTGTCTCTTCATTCTCCATTCTGCCAGGATCTGGATGTGGGTCATATGTCTCATCCTTGCTCTGACAGTGACTAACGTGTCTCTGTTTTGTCTTTGCAGCCAGTGCCAATGTTTGTAACGTGGTGTTAATGAGACACAGCGAGCTGGAAGAGGGCATCGACGTGCTGGACAGCAACGGACAGATCGTCGGCTCATCGCGGATAGCTGCCAAACATGTGCGTTCCCCCCACCCCAAAATGCTGTATCATATGACATATGAGTGTCTGAAAGACGATGTATCCATTATTGTTAGAATCACCTTAAAGGAACCTGGGTGGGGGAAAAATACCGAGGCAGCCAGAGCCGTCCACTACTTCTAGCTGGGATGCCCGTCTGGTTAACTTAATTATGAAATGCGGGGAAGTTAGGGACCTGAATCAGAGGAGCACAGAAGAGGCTTCACTGGCAAATGAAGGAAATAGCAGGCTAGCATCTAGTGGTGTCAGCTGCTAGGTAGGACTTTTACAGTAAAAGGATAACATGGCATACAGGTTCTCTTTAACAATTAACAAAAGTCCATTTTTTTTGTCTTATATGAAGCATGGAATGGTTAGAAGCCTTTGTCAGGTTTTTGTTGTCTGTGTCTCTGTAGGAAAATATACTGTAACACCTCTCCAGGAATCCAGTGCCTCGTCTTCTCTCTGGCACTTGGCCACTGGCACTTCTAGATATAACATGGAGTGCCGCCATCATGACCTGTCAGGAGACTGCACTCCTGATTGGTGCCACTGTTACATTGAGAAGCAAGCAGTGTGTTTATACAGTTTAGCCAAGTTGCCCTCCTTCCTGCTGCAGTGCTTACTTGTATCCCTGTAGGTATTCTCCGTCTCCAAGAGTGCCTCCAATCCCTGTGTCATCTAGTGACTCCAAGAGTTTTACCAGTCCCTGTGACTTCTAGTGACACCAGCACACCCAGTTATTCCAAGAACTCCTCCAGTCTCTGTGACAACTAGTTATTTCAGTGCAGCTATTGCACCCAAGTACTCCCTCCAGTCCCTGTGCCATCTAGTGGTTCTAGTGCACCCAGTGATTTCAAATGCTCCTCCAGTCCCCGTGTCATTTAATGACCCTAGTGCATCCAGTGATTCTAAGTGCTCCTCCAGTCCCCATGTCACTCAATGATCCCAAGGCGCCCTGTGACTTCAAGTGCTCCTCCTGTCCCCATGTCATCTAATGACCTTAGTGCTCCCTGTGACGCCAAGTATTCTTCCAATACCCATATAATTTAATGACCCTAGTGCACCCAGTGACTCTAGGTGCTCCTCCAGTCCCTGTGTCATCTATTGACCTTAGAGCACCTAGTGACACCAAGTACTCCTCCAGTCCCAATGTCATCTAATGACCTTAGTGCACCCACTGACTCCAAGTGCTCCTCCAGTCCATGTGTCATCTTATGATCCCAAGGCGTCCTGTGATTCTAAGTGCTCCTCCAGTCCCCATGTCATCTAATGACTCTAGTACACTCAATGATTCCACATGTTCCTCTAGTCCCCATGTCATTTATTGGCCTTAGTGCACCCAGTGATACTCCTCCAGTCCCCATGTCATCCAGTGACCCTAATGTGCCCTGTGACTTTGAGTGCTCCTCCAATCCATGTGTCATCTATTGACCTTAGTGCACCCAGTGACTCCAAGTGCTCCTCTGGTCCCCCTGTCATCTATGGACCCTAGAGCACCCAGTGATACCAAGTGCTCCTCCAGTCCCTGTGTCTCCTATTTATCCTAGTACATCTAGTGACTCCAGTTTTTCCCCCAGTCCCTATGTCATCTCATGATCCCAAGGCACCCAGTGACACCAAGTGCTCCCCCAGTTCCATCTAATGCCCCAGTGCACCCAGTGACTCCAAATGCTTCTCCAGTTCCTGTGTCCTCTGATGATGCCAGTGTGCCCAGGGACACCGAATGCAACTCTATTCCCAATGTCATCCAGTAGCTCTAAGTACATCCCTATGCCTCAGTGCACCCCATGTTATCTATTGACTCTAGTCCACTCCAGTGCACCTGTGTCTTCCAGTGCACCTGTTCCCATTTAGTGACTCTAATGCACTGCTGTGTGCCCAGTCTTCTCCTATGTGCCTCCAGTGCGCTCCCGTGCTCCTTTGTGCTACCTATGTCCTGGCGCAGCCTTTAATACATTCTTTCATCATCTGGACAGTCTCCTCATCAGTGGCAATGTTTTGCATTCTATACATCTAGTTTTGGAATGTGATGTCCTACAAGTTCATATAGGTGTGATGGTTGGGTGTCTACAAATTTTAGCTATATACACCTTGCACAAAAAAATGAAAGGAACACTTTTTAATCAGAGTATAGCATCAAGTCAATGAAACTCCTGGGATATTGATCTGGTCAGGTAAGTAGCAGAGGGGGTTGTTAATCAGCTACAGTTGCCCTTGGTGTTAATGAGTTTAACAACAGGTGCACTAGATGGGCAACAATGAGATGATCCCCAAAACAGAAATGGTTTTACAGGTGGAGGCCACTGACATTTTTTTCCCTACTCATCTTTTTTTACTGTTTTTCACTAGTTTTGCATTTGGCTAGGGTCAGTGTCACTACTGGTAGCATGAGGCCATACCTGGACCCTACAGAGGTTGCACAGGCAGTCCAACTCCTCCAGAATGGCATATCAATACGTGCCATTGCCAGAAGGTTTGCTGTGTCTTCCAGCACAGTCTCAAGAGCATGGAGGAGATTCCAGGAGACAGGCAGTAACCCTAGGAGAGCTGAACAGAGCTGTAGAAGATCCTTAACCCATCAGCAGGACCAGTATCTGCTCCTAGTTTCAAGGAGGAACAGGATGAGCACTGCCAGAGTCCTACAAAATGACCTCCAGCAGGCCACTGGTGTGAATCTCTTTGACCAAACAATCAGAAACAGATGTCATGAGGGTGGCCTGAGGGCCCAACGTCCTCTAGTGGGCCTTGCGCTCACTGACCAGGACCATAGAGCTCAATTGGCATGTGCCATTGAACACCAGAATTGGCAGGTCCGCCACTGGCGCCCTGTGCTTTTCACAGATGAGAGCAGGTTCACCCTGAGCACGTGTGACAGACGTGAAAGGGTCTGGAGAAGCCGTGGAGAATGGTATGCTGCTTCTAACATCATTCAGCATGACCGTTTTGGTGGTTGGTCAGTGATGGTCTGGGGAGGCATACCCATGGAGGGATGCACAGACCTCTACAGGCTAGACAATGGCACCCTGACTGCCATTAGGTATCGGGATGAAATCCTTGGACCCATTGTGAGACCCTACACTGGTGCAGTGGGTCCTGGGTTCCTCTTGGTGCACTACAATGCCCGGCCTCATGTGGTGAGAGTATGCAGGCAGTTCCTGGAGGATGAAGGAATTGATACCATTGAATGGCCCCCACACTTTCCTGACTTAAATCCAATAGAACACCTCTGGGATATCATGTTTCCGTCCATCCAATGCTGTCAGGTTGCACCTCAGACTGTCCAGGAGCTCAGTGATGCCCTGGTCCAGATCTGGGAGGAAATCCCCCAGGACAACATCTGTAGTCTCATTAGGAGCCTCCCCCCGACATTGTCAGGCATGCATACAAGCACGTGGGGGCCATACAAACTACTGAGGACCATTCTGAGTTGCTGCAATGACATTTCAGCAAAATGGACTCGCCTGCTGCATCATTTTTTCACTTTAATTTTCAGGGTGTCTTTGAATTCAGTCCTCTGTAGGTCGATCATTTTCATCAAACGATGGGGCGTCCTTACATTCCTAACAGATTACCCCGTCCAGATCAGTATAGAGATCCAGCAGGAGATTTTCCCCATTGAGATCTGATGTGTATTCAAAGTATTCCTTTCATTTTTTTGAGCAGTGTAGTATATATTGTCACTATTGTGCTGGTCAGAGGCTGGAACATTTTTGTAATATGGAGTAAACCCGGAGATCACAGAGCTGTATACTATAGACTGTGCGTCTGCATGCAGCACTCCTCCTCCCTCTGTCGCAGATCATTGCTGCAAAGTCTCCAGCTGTTTCCATTTTCCCTTTAAACACCTTAAGAACATTGATGAGAGGGCCATATGCTCCCTGCTTTTTATAAACCGCTTTTTTTCTTGTATCCATCCTTGGCTCTGTCCCTCGGGGTTTATTAGAATACTAATACAGCCAAAGTTTAGAAATGGATTCCTGCAAATAAAAAGTTTTCTTCTTTTTGATAGGCAAAACTTTTTTTTTTTCTTACTCTTGCGTTGTGCAGGGAAAAACAACAAGAATTTATCATGTGTAAAATTGGAAAAAAGCAACCCGGTGGTGTTGTGTTATGAGGAAAGTGGACCTGGCTCAATTTTACACCCATTGCTGCCCAATTTGCTGCATTCCTGTAGCATGGGCTCTTAAAACCTGCGCCATATGCCTATAACTGCGTCATAGTCATTAATGTGGATGGTCATTACATTTTTTTTTATTTTTTTTTTTTTTTTAGTAGGACATCAATGGTGTTGTTTGGGCACTTGTTCCCTTCTTTGTAGCCATTGACTCTGCTTAAAGGATTATTTCTCCTTCACCAAATACCTGCCTATACAGGTAAGGGGCATCTGTGCAGTTTTCTCTAAGATAAATGCTCTTGTTATAGTTGTAGGTCATTTACTTAGCTCCTGACGCCTGGACAGAAAACTGCCAGAGATGGCATCTTCCTGTCCCGCTTGTTGCTAGGATGTTTCTAAGACCCTCCCAGCAGTTACTATACACTTTCACTATCACGGGAGTGAACTGTAAAACCCCCACGTCTGTGTGATCCACTCTCTCCTCCATCGCAGTACCATTGAGCTCAGCTTCTGGACAAAGGAGAGTATCTTAGCAATATCCTAGCACCACGGCAAAATGGGATGATACCATCTCTGGGAGTTTTTCAGCCAGGCTTTGGGAGGTATGTAAATGGCCTACACCTATAGCAAAGACATTACTCAACTTTGGTCAAAGCTGCACAATTTGTTTTTATCTACAGGTGCCTACTTACCTGCATAAGCAGTTTTTTTTGGTAAAGGAGAACTAACCATTTAAGATTTCAAATTGAACAAACCTCTGTAGATCTCCAGTGACAGCCAAAAGCCGGCCATATACTGTACCTGCCAATTTTCAGTTAATTTCAATCAATTTCCATCTACCAGGTATCCTGCATACCATCATAAATAATGGTCATAAACTATGTAAGCAAGTAAATAGAGCTGCGATCTTCTTAGTCTGCCAGTTGACGACAGCTAGTAAGCTGCTTTGCGTCATGGGGCAGAGCGGCAGTGCACATGCGCACATCACTGGCGTGTGATGCACTTGCGCTGTTAATCTCCTTCTCCTGAAATTACACAAGTTACAGGAGGTTTACAGATCACATGACTATACATTGACAGAATGGATGAAGCAGAAGCAGGGAGATGCTTGTGCTGTATATCCCCAGGTACAGCTTCCTCTCCAGCAAGGAGGACAGTTAGACATCAGAGACATCACTTGTGACACTTTTACTGGAAGTTCAAGCAAAAGGAGACGTTCTGTTTTTCTGCCTCTGCCCTTACCCCCCCCCCCCCTTCAACATTTGACACTTTTTGAGGGCGCGAGCACCTGGGTTTTGGCGGGTACCCATACCCTTTCTTTGCCCACACTCTTCTGGGATACGTCACAGGTCCCAGAAGGCTGCATGACAATTCACAAAGTGCAGCGTGGCTTCTACATGCACAGTAGGTCTCTAGAGGGCAAGTGGTTAACATAAAACAATGTAAACATAAAATTAAAATAAGTGTCCTCATCAGAGTCCTCCTTTACATCAGGTGTCCCCATCAGAATCCCCCTTTACATAAGGTGTCCCCATCAGAATCCCCCTTTACATCAGGTGTCCCCATCAGAATCCCCCTTTACATAAGGTGTCCCCATCAGAATCCCCCTTTACATAAGGTGTCCCCATCAGAATCCCCCTTTACATAAGGTGTCCCCATCAGAATCCCCCTTTACATAAGGTGTCCCCATCAGAATCCCCCTTTACATAAGGTGTCCCCATCAGAATCCCCCTTTACATAAGGTGTCCCCATCAGAGTCCTCCTTTACATCAGGTGTCCCCATCAGAATCCCCCTTTACATAATGTGTCCCCATCAGAGTCCTCCTTTACATCAGGCAAGCCATAGAAGGGGCGAATTTCTTTTCCTGCAGAGAGTGTTAACAGAACAAATCCCTTCCGCTGAGCTATTGTGTTCTCCCCGCAGCGAGAAGACAGTGACTGTTATAGCCACTAGCGATAATTGCATGTAAAATCTGGTGGGCTTGTTGTACACAAGTTGATCGATCGATCAATCAACTTGGGTAAATTCAGCCTGCCCATACATGGTTCAAATCTTGGATGGTTTCTGTTGAATCGGCTTTATAGCCGTTGGCAATATTCGCTGTCATCTCCTGGTGGGGATGGCTTTCCCCCTGCCCCCAGAAGAACAGAATAGATCAAGAGGAGAGATTTTACTGTCAACACTGACTTTGTTGATGGGGAAATTGAGCAAATTTCTTTCCGTCAATCCGTGGTTGCAAGAAAGAAATTTGCACCGTCTGTGGCTTGCCTTAGTCACCTCTCCTCCCCTAGTCTGTGATTGGACAGTAAAGAAGGTCACCTTCTTGGAAACCTAAAAACCATGTAAAACTAGCTGTAGTCCAGTAGAATTTTGCTGCAACGTTTTCATTTTTCGGAACATTTGTTGGATTTTCTAATGGGTATTGGGATCAAATTGACAATCAGTTTCAACAATAGTGGAGAAAAAATTCAAAGGAGAAGGATGGGAAAAGTTTCGCCCCCGGGGGTGCGCAGGAGAGCGCGTTCTGGGAGGACGTCATATGACGCCCCCCCCAGAACTGGCCAGCCGCAGTGTAGTCGTCATTCGGCTATCTGCGGTTGGCAAGTAGTTAAAAACTCTTCTAATTATTATTTAATGAATGCATAATTGCATAACTTTTTTTTATACCTGCCTTGAGTTAGGCTTTGACCTTCGAATGGTAATAGGCACTTGTGTTGGAAGCGGTTGATACATAATTAACTAGATATAAAAGACACATGTCCATCTAGTTCAAACAGTGACGTCATTATTACCATGTTGTTCTATTATACATTGGTTTTGTAAATCACCCAAATTTAGGAAATGGCTTCTTCAGCTCTTCAGCAAGATGAATTGCAGTCTATCCCCTCTCTTTGGCGTTATTCCTTAGATAAGTGAAGTAGTAATTGAGATATTTATACTTTACTGCATATAGAAAAACATATGGACTCCTTGTGTTTTCCAGCATAATAAATGGAGTCATCACAGGCAATAAACACCCCCTCACAGAAATATGTTGTATATGAGAAGTCATACCGTTCATTCCTATAGTTTTGCCTGATGTAATATTCCGGCATTGTCACCTCACAATGGTGCCAAATCCTTATAGGCGATCGCGACGTATTGCGTGCCGGATAACCCACTGCTTTGCGGAAGTTCTCGCTATGCTGAAAATTTTTAACTGCTTCTAAAAATAATAAGTTGAAAACGTGGACTATTTTGGAGAGTTTAGGAGGCCGTAGATGGGATCCATGAATAATGGACGGGGAGATAGTTACCAACTGAAACACCCAGCTGCTGGATCCACAAGTCGCTGACCATTGATGGCAGCAACTCGGTGGTAGCCCTTCTTTTTCTTCCTTGCTCTATGGCAGACAAGATGGTCAAACGTATTATATTTTTTATACTCCCTGTATGACTTTAGGTTCTCATTATTACCCAACAGATGTTCAGAAACATCCCAGTCCTGGTAATGGCAATCAGTGAAATGAAATAGATATTTGTGATATTTGTTGAATGGCAATCAGTGCTTGAAATTTTTAGACTTTGTTTTTTGTATAGTTTGCTTTGATATGGAAACTGAATGACAGTGTTACTGAATGACTCTGGGGAACGGATCCCATGATGCAGGGGCGGACTGACCATTTGGAAACTCAGGCACTGCCCAAGGGCCCAGGGTCAGTAGGGGGCCCCATGAGATGCCCCTGGTACCTTTTTCATACCCTTTTTTGAGTTTGGGCAAGGATACAGGGGCCCCATGATCCCCTATTGCCCGGGGGCCCCATGAGTTGTCAGTCCGACCCTGCCCATGATGTAAACCGTATTAGTATCTATATAAATGTAACTATATAAATGTAGGAAGGTGTAGAGCATTGTCGTTTTAAAGAAAAAGATTACAAAATACCAATATTAGATTGCTTTGGCTGACTTAATAATTTTGATTAGATAGATAGATAGATAGATAGATAGATAGTTGGAAGGATAGATAGATAGATAGATAGATAGATAGATAGATAGATAGATAGATAGATAGATAGTTGGAAGGATAGATAGATAGATAGTTGGAAGGATAGATAGATAGATAGTTGGAAGGATAGATAGATAGATAGATAGATAGATAGATAGATAGATAGATAGATAGATATGAGATAGATAGATAGATAGATAGATATGAGATAGATAGATAGATAGATAGATATGAGATAGATAGATAGATAGATAGATATGAGATAGATAGATAGATAGATAGATAGATAATAGATAGATAGATAGATAGATAGATAGATAGATAGTTGGAAGGATAGATAGATCTATCAAATTGTCAAATCAATCTATCTATCTAAGATTTGCATGTGGTTATAAATGTTGTTGTATTACCCAGGAGTTCATAATCAAATAAATGCAGAAATGTGTAGAACATTGTCATTCTAAAGATCAAGATCACAACACGTCAATGTTTGGGAGGGATAGATAATGCCTTTAAAATGTATTCATTCCGAATCTACGAAACACAATAGTAACAGATTTCAACAAATCCAACATAAATTATAATGAAACAACAAACTTATTCGTATTCATTCGGATGAGATGATGCAATAGTTTTGATCTTTTGTTAATGTTTGAAGCATCTGAAATAATGGAAAAAAAATGGAAAAATATTGCAAAAAATATAGGTATGAAAGTGAAATAAGATGATTCTTACCTAAACTGTTACTAAACTCCAGACCCTGCATTCACTATATCCGCTCTCCCTGAACCCTGCATTCACTATATCCAGTCTCCCCGGACCCTGCATTCACTATATCCGGTCTTCCCGGACCCTGCATTCACTATATCCGCTCTCCTCGGACCCTGCATTCACTATATCTGGTCTCCCCAGACCCTGCATTCACTATATCCGCTCTCCCAGGACCCTGCATTCACTATATGCGGTCTCCCAGGACCCTGCATTCACTATATCCGCTCTCCCCGGACCCTGCATTCACTATATCCACTCTCCCTGGACCCTGCATTAACTATATCCGCTCTCCCCGGACCCTGCATTCACTATATCTGCTCTCCCCGGACCCTGCATTCACTATATCCGGTCTTCCCGGACCCTGCATTCACTATATCCGCTCTCCCCGGACCCTGCATTCACTATATCTGCTCTCCCCGGACCCTGCATTCACTATATCCGGTCTTCCCGGACCCTGCATTCACTATATCCGGTCTCCCTGGACCCTGCATTCACTATATCTGGTCATCCTGGACCCTGCATTCACTATATCTGGTCATCCTGGTCCCTGCATTCTCTATATCTGGTCTCCCCGGACCCTGCATTCACTATATCTGGTCTCCCGGACCCTGCATTCACTATATCTGGTCTCCCCGGGCCCTGCATTTACTATATCTGGTCTCCCCGGACCCTGCATTCACTATATCCGCTCTCCCCGGACCCTGCATTCACTATATCTGGTCTCCCCGGACCCTGCATTCACTATATCTGGTCTTCCACGGCACACACAACATGGGAATGCAATTATTTTAGTAAATATAAACTGCTAAATACCTTTTCTCATCAGTAGTATATAGCAGTCTTGTGATTTCTATCAGTGTCCAGCAGAGCACTGGTTAAAGCTTGCAGGATGTGTTTTCTCTGGGAGGATGCAGAACGCCTGACATCTGTCTGGACAGTCCTGATTGGCCCTGTGCTGATCACATGCACTCTCCCTAGAAAAAAAAAACCTTTCTAGCAATACACACCAAATTGAGTATGTGCAGTGTCTCCACGTCATATGTCTTATCAGGATATAAGAAGGGTGCACTGAAAGGAGAGGATCAGAGAAGTCGGGGTCAAACAGCCTTTTTACAAGCATGCTTTACTGCATATACAGACTGATTTTACTATCATGGATTTAGTGACACTTTAACCCCTCGCCCTCCAGAGGATTCCCCCCCCCCCCCCCCCCTGACCAGGCCATTCTTTGCGTTACGGTACTGTGTTACTTTAACTGACAACTGCGCGGTCATGCAACACTGCACCCAAATGAAATTTATGTCCGTTTTTTCCCACAAATAGAGCTTTCTTTTGGTGGTATTTGATCGCCTGTGCGTTTTTTATTTTTTGCTCTATAAACAAGAAAAGACTGACAATTTTGAGGAAAAAAACAATATGTTTGCTATTAAACATATCCAGTAAAAAAATTAAAAAAATCTAATTTTGTCATAAATTTAGGTTAAAATTTGTGCTTCGTGTCTTTGCTAAAAAAAACATCCCAATAGGTGTAAATTAATTGGTTTACGTGAAAGCTATAGCATCTACAAATGGCGGCATATATACTGGGATTTTTTAATTTTTTTAAATTATTTTTATTAGTAATGGCGGTGATTAGCGACTTATAGCGGGACTGCGGGACAGCAGCGAGCATTCTGACACTGGGGGGAACTGACTTGGTGTCACTGACATCCCCAGTGACACCAATACAGTGATCAGTGTTAATAAAAACACTGACACTCTACTAATGGCACTGGGCAAGAAGGGGTTAACATCTGGGGCGATCAAAGGGTTAACTGTGTGTTGTGTGCTTTTTTTTACTTGGGGCTGTGTGTGTGCTTCACTGTAAGCACACTGTGCCATGCACAGCCATGCAAAGCAGTATGCCAGAGCTGACAAGGAGGAGAACTGTTTTGTTTACTAACAGTTCAACCACCCTACCCCACTCCCGTCTAGGTAATCACCAGCCAGGACCCGGTGATTGAGAGCCGCGGCCATGAGTGGTACCTCACGCATGCCCCCTACCCGGAAGTGCAAAATCACGTATATATATACGTGATTTTGCGCACCCATGCCACCCTGTAGCAGTACTTCCGTTATAGGGCGGATGGGAAGCGGTTACTGTGTTTGGGTTGGATGGAGGTGGATCCACTCCAAACCATAACATACAGTGTCTTTAAAAAGTCTTCCTCCCCCTTTAAAATGTTATAACCAAAAACAAAAATGTATTTTATTGGGATTTGATGTGATAGAGCAACACAAAGTGGCATATAATTGTGAAGTGGAAGGAAAATAATAAATAGTTTTCAAAATTTGTGACCAATAAATCTGTGAAAAGTGTTGTGTGCATTTGTATTCAGCCCCCCGGAGTCAATCATTTGTAGGACCCCCTTTCTCTGCAATTCCAGCTGCAAGTCTATTTGGGGATGTCTCTCCCAGCTTTGCACATCTAGAGAGGGACATTTCTGCCCATTCTTCTTTGCAGAATCGCTCAAGCTCTGTCAGATTGGATGGAGAGCGTCTGGGAACAGCAATTTTCAAGTCTTGCCACAGATTCTCCATTGAATTTAGGTTTGGATATTGACTGGGCCATTCTAACACATGAATATGCTTTCATCTAAACCATTCCATTGTAGCTCTGGCTGGATGTTTCAGTTTGTTGTCCTGCTGGAAGGTGAGCCTCCGCCCCGATCTCAAGTCTTTTGAAGACTATAACAGGTTTTCTTCTAAGATTGCCCTGTATTTGGCTCCATCCATCTTCCCATCAACTCTGACCAGCTTCCCTGTCCCTGCTCAAGAAAAGCATCCCCATAACATGATGCTGCCACCACAATGTTTCACAGTGAGGATGGTGTGTTCAGGGTGATGTGCAGTGTTAGTTTTCCCCCACACATAGCGATTTGCTTTTAGGCCAAAAAGTAAAATTTTGGTCTCCTCTGACCAGAGCACCTTCTTCCACATGTTTGCTGTGTCCCCCACATGGTTTCTCTTAAACTGCAAATGGAATTTCTAATGGCTTTCTTTCAACAATGTCTTTCTTCTTGCCACTCTTCCATAAAGGCCAGATTTGTGGAGTGCACGACTAATGGTTGTCCTGTGGACAGATTCCCCCAACTGAGCTGTGATCTCTGAAGCTCCTCAAGAGTTCCCATGGGCTGCTTCTCTGATGAATGCCCCCCGTGCCCAGCCTGTCAGTTTAGGTGGATGGCCATATCTTGGTAGGTTTGCAGTTGTGCCATACTCTCCATTTTTTGATGATGGATTGAACAGTGCTCCGTGAGATGTTCAAAGCTTGGGATATTTTTTTTATAACCTAACCCTGCGTTAAACTTCGCCACAACTTTATCCCTGACCTGTCTGGTGTGTTCCTTGGCCTGCATGATGCTTTTTGTTCACTAATATTCTCTGAACAAACCTCTGAGGGCTTCACAGAACAGCTGAATTTATACTGAGAATAAATTACACACAGGTGGACTCTAATTACTAATTATGTGACTTCTGAAGGCAATTGGTTCCACTAGATTTTAGTTAGGGGTATCAGCGTAAAGGGAGCTGAATACAAATGCACACCACACTTTTCAGATATTTACTTGTAAAAAATTTTGAAAACCATTTCTCATTTTTCTTCCACTTCACAATTATTTTCCACTTTGTGTTGGTCTATCTAATAAAAGTTTTGGTTGTAACATGAGAAAATGTGGAAAATTTCGAGGAGTATGAATACTTTTTCAGGGCACTGTAGATAGATAGACAGACAGACACTGTAGATTGCTAAATACAAAGGTTGAATAGATAGATTGATCGATATACATATCTATCAAATTGCCAAATCTATTTATCTATCTAAGATTTGCATGTGGTTGTAAACTTTCATTGTATTGCCCAGGAGTTCAGTACCTAAATAAATGCAGAAATGTGAACATTGTCATTTTAAAGATCAAGATCACAACACGTCAATATTTGGTATAGATATATAAATAAAGAGATACCTTGATTGATTTATACTTCAATATTTCTTATTGAAAAATTGGTATACAGTGGTATACACAAAAATAGAAACAATTTCCACCCACATGGTGAAATGGAGTGTATAAACATATTCATAGAACATATAAGCACATGAAAAAAAAATATTATTAGACAATGACATTATATACAGAGAACACCATCTCCACCAGGAAGCAAACGTTCCATCCATCATTTTACATAGGCCTTGCCATAGAAATTTACCAAAAGTATAAAAAACAGTTCAGGGAAAAGAAAAAAAAAAAGGATTAAGAATAGAGAAATCAGAAAAAAAAAATCTAGGATAAGACAGAAAAGAGGGTGGAGAAGAGGAGAAAGCGGAAAGAAGAGAAAAAAACCCCCACAAACCCAGGGGGGAGGGGAGAGGGAGAGAGGGTGTAAGGTACCTCCTGGCGGCACCTCTAGCAGCCTGCTGGTCAGGCTTCCCCAGAGCGCGGAGTCTAAGTTCCGGTTCACTTGTTCACCAGGGCTCTTGATGGTGGGGATGGACTTGGAGTGTACCGAAACCAGGTCGCGGCTGCTGGGTATACCCACCAGTGGTAGAGGGTTTCGCCAGAGGTCCCTGCAGGGTGAGAGCCTGATGTGAGGGCGCTGGGAGACCCCAATGGGATAGATGGATGGATGAGCGAGTGCAGGGTCAGACAAGCCGAGTCGGGAGCCGTGGGGTCGGTGCGGTACAAAGCAGCGGGCAGAGAATGGTCGGGTCACACGCCAGGTCAGCAACAGAAGATCAGATCCTATAGGGGGCATCCAGGAGAGAGGTCAGGCAAGCCAGGGGTCAGAACAGGAGAGTACAGCACAGTCAGGAACAATCCGGGTCAGCAACTTATCAGAAACACAGGTACACAGGTTCAGGAACACAGGGAGACCAAACGGCAACCAGTGACAGCTCAGGGGGGATTTAAATATCGGCCCTGCGCTGTCATTGGCGCCAGGCGCGCACCCGTGGACCCTAGTGCGCATACGCGAGCTACGTCGCCGCGGCTGGCCAGGACCCGACGCCTGCATCCCCGTACGAGACGATGCACTGCGCCGGGACCAGCGCCGCGGCAATCCCTGACAGAGGTTCAGCTGCAGTACTATTAAGTAATAGAGTTATATCTGATCCATGGTTCCCACATCACCTCAAATCTAGCAACATAATTATTGACAATGCTTGTAAGTTTATAATTTACCATTATCCAATTAAGTTTTTGTTTAACCCTGTCTAGCGGGATCAGTGATTGTCTCCAACTTCTAGCTATGGTAATGCGTGCCGCCAGTAAGAGGTAAAGAATTAATTTAGTCGATTTTTTGGGAACGTCAGCGGGTAGCAAATGAAATAAGGCCACTTCCGGAGATCTACGAATATTAATTCCTGTTACCAAATAGATAAAATTAAACATTCGGATCCAAAACCTATTCACTACCGGACATTTCCACCAGATATGGAACATAGTGCCCTCTTGTCCACAGCGTCGGAAGCAACTAGGTGATACTGACGGGTACATTTTAGCAAGGCGCGTAGGAACCAGATACCAACGAAGTAGCGTTTTATAATTGGATTTGATAACAGTATTAATCGAGATCTTTGATAAAGTATGGGCCGCATTCCGCCAAGTATCCAGGTCTAGTGAGCTATTCAAATCCCGTTCCCATTGAGTCATATAAGATAATTTAGTGAGTGGATCAACAAGGGAAGCATAGACAATGGACAAACGACCCCTCATCATCCCAGTTGCCCCACAGGAGACCTCTAAAGGACTGAATGTTCAAGGTTCTATGATTAATTTGAGTTTGCTAGTGATAAATGAGATAAGTTGATAGTAGCGAAACAATTTCCCAGGAGCCATCTGATACTTTGTCAAAAACACTGGAGAGAACGAGGACGAAGCCCATCCAGGTAGTCTCCGATACGCAGCAAACCATTATTCATCCACCATTGAAACAGCGACGGCGATAAGCCACAAATAAACTCGGGATTGCAAAAAACTGGAGCTAGTGGGGTATGTGGGGAGAGGTTTGCGAGCTCGCCATCTGTCCCACACCGTTAATGAATAGGACAACGTAGGACATAGAATAGGAGGGCGCAATCGACTGGGAAGCCACATGAGAGCACCAATAGCGTAAGGATGGCAAGATAAGGCCTCAATGCCAACCCACTGGGGGACGTAACCCCTGGCCGTAGTGCAAGATAACTTTGCTATTTGAGCCGCCTGAAAATAGGCCAAAAGATTAGGAAGTCCCAACCGCCATGCTTCTTTAGGGAAAACAAAGTTGACTTGTTAACCCTAGGATGTTTTCCCCTCCAGATGAATCTAGAGACTGCTGCTTGTAATAGTAACAGTTCCCGTTTGGGAACCATGATCGGTAACGTCCTAAAGTAGTACAATAGTCTCGGCAAAAAGGTCATTTTAATAGAGTTAATTCTACAAAAGCGGGAAAGTGGAAGATCCTGCCATTCTAGTAAGTCAGATTTGAGTCGTTTGAAGAGTGGGAGATAATTGGTCTTATATAACGATGAAATAGATTTCGTGAGGTGGATCCCCAAATAAGGGAGAGAACGAGAGGCCCAATGGAAGTCAAAATTATCCTGGAGGTGATGAACCTCCAAGTCAGGTAACGAGATATTTAAGGCAGTTGTTTTAAAGGAATTAAGCATAATACCAGAGGCCTCAGAGAAACGATGAAACAGGTGGAGGAGACGGGTAAAGAAGTCCGAGGATTAGATATATACAAAAGGACATCATCAGCAAATAGGGCGCATTTATGGTCCCGTTGACCGCAGCGGATACCTGAGATGGTGGGACCAGAGTGGATAGCAATCGCAAGTGGTTCCATTGCCAAAGCAAACAGTAGTGGAGAAAGAGGACATCCCTGTCTAGTTCATCGCTCTGTCAAAAGGGAGGCTGATTTATATCCGCAAATAGAGACTTGAGCTGATGGGTTAGAATATAGGGCCCGTAATAATGTTGTGAACTAAGGGCCAAAACCAAACTTATCTAACATCTGAAATAAAAAGTCCCAATATAGACTGTCAAACGCTTTATGAATATCTAATGATAACAATAGGATTTCCCTCTGTGAGGATTTGTCCCAATTGGATTGTACGGCTGACAGCAGGGCTAAAGTTCAACGAATTTGGTCCGATGTTTGTTGACCGCTTATGAATCCTGACTGATCATCATGAATATACAGGGCCAAAAATGTATGGAGGCGTAAGGCCAGGATTTTAGTAAGAATCTTTAGACCACAATTAATTAAGGAGATAGGCCGATAATTAGAGACTATAGAAGCATCCTTGAGGGGTTTGGGGATGACACTGATAAATGCCTTGTTTTCGTCAGGGAGCACGAGTCCCCCATCCCGTAGAGAATTAAAATAAAGAGCCATATGGGGAATCAGTATATCAGGAAAAACTTTATAATAGTTATGAGGAAGACCATCTGGTCCTGGGGCTTTATGAGGGGCAAGAGATTTTAAAGCACTCCTAATTTCTTCGCATGAAATAGGCCGTTCCATCGACTCCCTATGGCCTTCCTGGAGAGAGGGAAGAAGAACAGAGCTCAAAAAGGTGTCGATAGGCGAAGAAGCAACTCCCTGAGGCGAGCTATAAAGTTCAGTGTAAAAATAATGAAATTTTTGGTGGTTTTTACCAGGATCTTGAGATAACGTTCCGGTATTCAATCTGAGTTTAGGGAGAGCCGTTTGGGAATGTCTGGGAGTCAACTTGCGTGCCAATTAGGTGCCAGGTCTATCCCTCCAAGTAAAAAATTTATAGTTAGACCATCGTAGCTGTTTGTCAGTAGTGGTAGTAAGACATAGATTTAGTTCCAATCGAGCCTGATCGAGTTTAAGCAGCAAATCCGGACTGGGATTTTGCTTATGCTGGGCAACCAAGTCAGTATATGATTGTGTTTTGGTGGCTAGTAGGTCGTTTGGGGCTCTTTTAATTCGTGAGGAGAGTTGAATAATAAACCCTCTAACCGAGCCTTATGAGCTGCCCAATTAATCGCCGGGTTTGTATCCTCTGCTTTATTAAGTTCAAAGTATGCCTGTAAGTGTGAGGAGACATCCCGACAATAGGAGGGGTAACCCAAAATAGATTCATTAGGACACCAGTAATAAGCAGTCTTACCAAGTGTCCAGGATGACAATGTTATAGAAATCGGGTCATGGTCAGACCAAGGCGTGGAGAGAATTTTAGCAGTGAGTATTCTGGGGAGTGAGTGTGTATGAAGAATAATGGGAGTAATCTCAAAAAGTTGGGTTAGCTTCTCTCCAAGCATCGACAAAATCATAACGATACAGTAGCTGGTCCAACTTACGGCTCTGTCTAGAAGGGGGCTGAAGCACGGCAGTTCGGGAACAATCCAAAATCTGATCCAATGCTAAATTAGAGTCACCGGCCAGAATAACATTGCCTTCAAATTCCTTAGCCATAGAGCTCAATAAGGATTGAAAAAATTCCACCTGGTTGGTATTTGAAGTGTAGTAGATTAGAAAAGTGAGTAAGTGTCCCCATAAGTGGCCTTTCACCAGAAGATACTGCCCCTCCCTGTCCCGGATAATTTTAGATTCCATAAAGGACAATCGGCGAGACAAGCAAAGGGCAACCCCCCGTTTTTTCTCTGTAGCATTAGCAAAATAACAGACAGGATAATCTTTATGAACATATCGAGGGGAGAATGAAGGGGGGAAATGTGTCTACTGCAGAGCAACTATGTCCACCCCAAAAGAGCGGTATGAATTAAAGGCCTTTATACGTTTTGGAGGGGGAATTGAGCCCCTGAACGTTGTGAGAAAGTAGACGAACAGGTCTGCTATTAGACCGTAGGGAAGACATATTCGACAATTACGGAACTATATAAGATGGGAACCATCCTCTCTTGGGGCATGAAAATGGTCCGAAGAATCCAGATACTCTGACAGCTGACCCTGAAAAAAAAAAAAGAGAAAACAAAAAAAGGAAAGAAAAAGAGACAAGGAAAAAAAGGGGGGGAGGGGAGAAAGAGAAAAAAGAGGAGACATTCGGAATATAAAGTCCTCATGTCAAGTAGACCAGTGGTAGTACACAAAATAATATAGTATAAGCAAATCAAACTGCATACCAGTAATAGCAGAGCTATAGCCCTGCAATGGAATGGATCTACCTAGAGAAAACAACTCGGGGAAGAGTCTTCCAATCTAGGAGGGCGCATAGACACTCCCCGGCACCAACAATAACAATAACCCATCAATAACATATCAAATAGTACAGAAAAAAGAAAATAACCGAACCTTCAGATACTGTAATCCGCTGACGGATGTGAGGTAACCCCAAGGTCCCCTCCCCACCCTGCCAATCCACCCACAACATCGGAGCAGCGGTGGCCAATGTTCCCAAGGAGCCACGGAGAAGCCACCACCTATCAAGAAATCACATTAAAAAAACCCATAAAAGGGTATGTTAATACAAGAAGTCTTCCTGGGTGATTTCCGTGACCCCGTCTTCCTAGAATTTGGAGTCCACAATGGTGAAAGCAGCGGAGGTCGACAAGCCAATCTTGCTTGGGAATGGGATGTAGGACGGCGGGAGATAATGCCCAGTTGAAGCAACAAGTCCTCGCCATCCTGGAATGTAGAGAACCCATAAGGCTTGCCATTAAAATTAAATTGTAGACAAAAAGGGTAGGCCCATCGATACCGGATATCCTTCTGCACTAAGTGGGAAAGTAGAGGCATAAGAGATCGCCGTTTCTGGATGGTGGTCGGAGAGACATCAGCAAAAATTTGTATCTTATGTCCCGCAAACTCCAGGTCTGGAGTCTCCCTACTATACTTCATAACCGCTTCCTTGACCTGAAAAAAGTGAGGCTTTACAATGATATCCCTAGGAGGCCCACCTTGTCTAGGGGTGATCAATGCTCTATGAATACGATCTATTTCAGTGTGAAGATCATCGATATCGGGTAATGCAGACCGCATGAGGGTTTGTGCGCAGCAAGTGAGCTCTTTAACTGACTCAGGGAGTCCTCGAATGTGGAAATTGTAGCTCCTTGCCCGATTTTCCAAATCATCAATTTTAGAGTAAGCTTCCTCCAAGCGATCTTGCTAGTCAATAATCATATTGGAATTTTGGGATACACTATGGACTGTCGTATCACCTTTAGACTCGATACTGTCCAGGCGTTGACCCAAATCCTGAAAATCCTGTTTAAGGTCAGACGCCAATTTTAAAGTATCTCTATCCAGTTCGCGTTGCAGTAAATCAGCAAACCAAGCTATTAGGGTTGCATCACCTGAGTATTGTGGTGGATCTAGAAGGATTGTTGGCGAGTGAGCAGGGCTGTTATCTTCAGGTTCTGGGCCGCTATTCTGGCTAGAGATGATGGCCGCTATCTCACTACTCAATGGTGAGGAGGCAGGGGAATCGTGGCTTAGTGAGCAGGCCGAAGCCTGGGACTCGGGTAGTGCTGGACTGGAAGGTGACTGGGGGGGCCGCAGAGAGTCACTCACCCCAGTAGACAAAGCTGCCGTGGTCCGGTCCTGGCCAGTGCAGGATGTATAGCCCGATTTCCCCCTCTGGGGGAGAGGTGCTGCTTTATGGGAAGCAGAGGAGGTGGCAGGGGCTGTGGGCGTCGAGCCGGGCGCTATCTTGGATCCTCCTTTACCTGCAGGGATCATTAACTGAGAGCCTCAACGGCTCTTCCCCAACATCCCCCCTGGCATAATTTAGGGGGTCCGGTGTAGGTCCAGGGAGAGTTCCGGAAGCTGCTGAGGTTCGGTGCCTGTGTATGGGCTATGATTGGCGTGGGGGGGTGTGCGGAGCTAGTGTCAGGACATGTGGTCTGGCCGGCTGCGCATGCGCACTCCTCCTTGATTGATTTAACTGAGATAGATAGATAGATAGATAGATAGATAGATAGATAGATAGATAGATAGAGACAGACACTGTATATTGATAAATAGAAAGGTTATTTTGACTGATAAAGGATAGATAGATAATAATTATTCCATGCCCTTCAGATCTTGTAGGTTTGCCTACTTACAAAGAAATTAAGAGTCTATAATTTTTATCATAGGTGTATTTTAAATGAGATGCAGAATATCAGCCAAAAATCCAGAAAAAAAAACACATGATAAAAATGTTATAAATTGAGCTGCAGTTCAGTGAATAAAATAAGTATTTGATCCCATACCAAACAACAATGATTTTGGCTGCCACAGACTGGCTATGTGTTCATGTGGTACAGATTAGTCCTGTCAATTTAAGAAAGTGCTTCTAACAACAGGTCCTTATGTGTATAAAAGACACCTGTCCAAAAACTTTTCTTCCATTCAAACCTCACCATCCTGTCAAAGGACATCAGGGACAAGATTGTAGACCTGCACAAGGCTGGAATGGGCTACAAGACCAACAGCAAGAAGCTTGGTGAGAAGGAGACAACTGTTGGAGCAATTATTCACAAAATGAAGATATACAAAATAATCATCAGTCGCCCTCCGTCTGGAGCTCCATGCAGGATTTCGCTTCATGGAGTGAGGATGATCATGAGAAAGGGAGGGATCAGCCCAGAACTACACAGGATGAGCTTGTGAATGATCTCAAGGCAGTTGGGACCACAGTCACCAAACCATTGGTCACACGATACGCCGCCATGAATTGAAATCCTGCAGCACCCTCAAGGTTCCCCTCCTCAAGAAGGCACATGTACAGGCCCATCTTAAGTTTGCCAATGAACATCTAAATGATTCAGAGAAGTATTGGGATAAAGTGCTGTGGTCAGTTGAGACCAAAATTGAGCTCTTTGGCATTAATGTGTTTGGAGGAACAAAATTGCTGACTTTGACCCTAAGAACACCATCCTTACAGTCAAGCACAGAGGTGTAAAAATTATACTTTGGGGCTGTTTCTCTGCTAAAGGTACAGGCAGACTTTGCCGCATTAAGGGACCAATGGAGAAGGCCATGTATTGTAGAGTCTTGGATGAGAACCTTCTTCCCTCAACCAAAACACTGAAGATGGGTCGTGGATGGTTCTTCCAGCATGACAATGACCCAAAACATACCACCAAGGCAACAAAGGAGTGGCTTAAGAAGAAACACACTAGGGTCATGGAGTGACCTAACCAGTCTCCAGACCTTAATCCTGTAGAAAGTTTATGGAAGGAGCTGAAACTTCAAGTTGTCAAACGACAGCCAAGAAACCTTAAGGATTTAGAGAAGATCTGTATAGAAGAGTGGACCAAAATCCCTCCTGAGATGTGTGCAAACCTGGTAACCAACTACAAGAAACCTCTTACCTCTACTTGCCAACAAGGGTTTCCCACCGAGTACTAAGTCATGTTTTGTTTGGGGATCAAATATTTATTTTACTCACGGAACTGCAACTCAATTTATAACATTTGTATCTTGTGTTTTAAATGGATTTTTGTTTAAAATACACCTTTGATAAAAATATCTTTGATAAAAAAAAACCCTTCATTTCTCTGTAAGTGGGCAAATGTCCAAACTTCTCAGGGGATCAAATAATTAATTTCCCCACTATAGATAGATAGATAGATAGATAGATAGATAGATAGATTTGTCAATTTGATAGATATGTAGATCTATCTATACATCTATCTAAAATTTGCATGTGGTTGTAAACTGGTGTTGTATTACCCAGGAGTAACGAAATTAATGATAGATAGATAGATTGATAGATAGATAGATAGATAGATAGATACATTGTTTGTTTGATTTGACTGCTTAAGGTGATAGATAGACAGACAAATATATTGATATATAGATAGATAGACCAACAGACAGACACTGTATATTGATAAATAGAAAGGAAGAATTGACTGATAGGCTGATCGATCGATCTATCTATCTTTTTCTCAGGGAACCCCTGCTAGAAATTATATCTACAACTCATGATACATTAGTATGATGGTAAGTAGGAAGAATTCTCTTTACATTTGTGGTCATTGGAAAGAATTACCCAATTATAGATCGCTAAAAAGACCAATGGTGTCAGAGGGAACTTATCTGAAAGGCAGGAATTTCTCATTGCTCAACCTCTGGAGGAACCCTAGCAACCTCTGGAGGAACCCTATGGTTCCTTGGTACCCTGGTTGAGAAACCCTGCTGTAAATAGAGAGCTACTGCAAATAGATAGGTAGATAGATATAGAGCTGATATTGTTGGGAAGAACAGTGTCATTCTCATCCCTCTTCTTTCTGATCTTTCTGCAGGCGCTGATAGAGACGGCTCTGACAAGAGTGGTGCTGCCCATGCCGATTCTGGTTCTACCTCCCATAATAATGTCTGGACTTGAAAAGTAAGTATGGGCTCCAGGCATCGCCCTAGATCCCAGTAGTTTTCTTTTTAGTTATGGATAGAATAGGGAATGTTGATGGCTGAGGTTATAACTTTTCACATTCTATTTTTAAAAAAAAATTAGCTTTAGACGCACTTTAAAGAGGATCTTCAGTTTCCCCCAAAAAAGTCAGCAGCTACAAATACTGTAGCTGCTGACTTTTATTAAAAGGGAACTTACCTGTCAAGGGATCCAACGCCGTTCTCACCTGGGACGGTTCTTCACAGCTCTTGAGGTCCCTGGCACCAGCATGTTAACTAAGGGTTTCACACTGTGCATGCTGTGCTTTGTGAATGGTCCTGCTGTCTTCTGAGACTTTCCTTTTTCTCTTTTGGGTGAAGTTCCACCAGTTTTTTTTTGTTATTTTTTATTCCATGTAAGTCTCCCATTCGGGGCCTTGCACACAGTCTCCCATTCGGGGCCTTGCACACAGTCTCCCATTTGGGGCATTGCACACAGTGTCTCTTCTGGGCCTTGCACACAGTCTCCCGTTCTGGGCCTTGCACACAGTCTCCCGTTCTGGGCCTTGCACACAGTCTCCCGTTCGGGGCCTTGCACACAGTCTCCCGTTCGGGGCCTTGCACACAGTCTCCCGTTCGGGGCCTTGCACACAGTCTCCCGTTCCGGGCCTTGCACACAGTCTCCCGTTCGGGGCCTTGCACACAGTCTCCCGTTCGGGGCCTTGCACACAGTCTCCCGTTCGGGGCCTTGCACACAGTCTCCCGTTCGGGGCCTTGCACACAGTCTCCCGTTCGGGGCCTTGCACACAGTCTCCCGTTCGGGGCCTTGCACACAGTCTCCCGTTCGGGGCCTTGCACACAGTCTCCCGTTCCGGGCCTTGCACACAGTCTCCCGTTCCGGGCCTTGCACACAGTCTCCCGTTCCGGGCCTTGCACACAGTCTCCCGTTCCGGGCCTTGCACACAGTCTCCCGTTCGGGGCCTTGCACACAGTCTCCCGTTCGGGGCCTTGCACACAGTCTCCCGTTCCGGGCCTTGCACACAGTCTCCCGTTCGGGGCCTTGCACACAGTCTCCCGTTCGGGGCCTTGCACACAGTCTCCCGTTCGGGGCCTTGCACACAGTCTCCCGTTCGGGGCCTTGCACACAGTCTCCCGTTCGGGGCCTTGCACACAGTCTCCCGTTCGGGGCCTTGCACACAGTCTCCCGTTCGGGGCCTTGCACACAGTCTCCCGTTCGGGGCCTTGCACACAGTCTCCCGTTCCGGGCCTTGCACACAGTCTCCCGTTCCGGGCCTTGCACACAGTCTCCCGTTCCGGGCCTTGCACACAGTCTCCCGTTCGGGGCCTTGCACACAGTCTCCCGTTCCGGGCCTTGCACACAGTCTCCCGTTCCGGGCCTTGCACACAGTCTCCCGTTCCGGGCCTTGCACACAGTCTCCCGTTCCGGGCCTTGCACACAGTCTCCCGTTCGGGGCCTTGCACACAGTCTCCCGTTCGGGGCCTTGCACACAGTCTCCCGTTCCGGGCCTTGCACACAGTCTCCCGTTCGGGGCCTTGCACACAGTCTCCCGTTCGGGGCCTTGCACACAGTCTCCCGTTCGGGGCCTTGCACACAGTCTCCCGTTCGGGGCCTTGCACACAGTCTCCCGTTCGGGGCCTTGCACACAGTCTCCCGTTCGGGGCCTTGCACACAGTCTCCCGTTCGGGGCCTTGCACACAGTCTCCCGTTCGGGGCCTTGCACACAGTCTCCCGTTCGGGGCCTTGCACACAGTCTCCCGTTCCGGGCCTTGCACACAGTCTCCCGTTCCGGGCCTTGCACACAGTCTCCCGTTCCGGGCCTTGCACACAGTCTCCCGTTCCGGGCCTTGCACACAGTCTCCCGTTCCGGGCCTTGCACACAGTCTCCCGTTCCGGGCCTTGCACACAGTCTCCCGTTCGGGGCCTTGCACACAGTCTCCCGTTCCGGGCCTTGCACACAGTCTCCAGTTCCGGGCCTTGCACACAGTCTCCCGTTCCGGGCCTTGCACACAGTCTCCCGTTCGGGGCCTTGCACACAGTCTCCCGTTCGGGGCCTTGCACACAGTCTCCCGTTCGGGGCCTTGCACACAGTCTCCCGTTCGGGGCCTTGCACACAGTCTCCCGTTCGGGGCCTTGCACACAGTCTCCCGTTCCGGGCCTTGCACACAGTCTCCCGTTCCGGGCCTTGCACACAGTCTCCCGTTCCGGGCCTTGCACACAGTCTCCCGTTCTGGGCCTTGCACACTGTCTGTGTTAGGGAACATTCACCTACATGGATGTCCTATTGGGAGCAGCGATTGTGTCTGTGCAGCTGCTGCGTCTCAATTTACATAAATGCGGCTTCCCACACTCAGATCAGCAGAACACCTGTGTATTCCATGCAAGCAAAACACGGCCCTCACAGGGGTGCACACTTAAGTACCCCTGTGTGAGCGAGGCCTAAAATGCTGGGAGGGACACACTGCAGCTAGTTGGCCCCATTTGCAGAGTACCTTAGTGGGACCTCTAGGGGAGGAGGGGGAGATCAAAAATATTTGCACATTTTTATGCACAAGTACCATTTATTTACCTATAGTAATCCGTTATTGACATCTGTCAAGCATGCACTGCAGGCAAGACATCTGTGTAAGTTCCTGAACTAGAGGCCTTCTGCAAGGAATAGGGGGGATGGTAAGCAGAAACAGAAAGTTTGTTGCAATACTGCAAGATGTTTGATTTCTGCATAAAGGAACCTCACTAAAGCAGGTCATAGATGATACAATTTTCTTCTTAGTTCCACCATCACCATCTTTTTCTTTTCGATCAGTCAGTGTCGATGGGGGAATCCCTCCCGCAGTGCTGTTGTGTTCTACTGGTGGGCACCGGCAGAACACAATGATCACTCCTAGCGGCTATAGCTGCCGGCAGTGATTGCATGCAAAATATCCGACAGGCTGGTTGTACTTAAGTCAAATGATGGATCAACTTCAGTACAACCTGCCTATAGATGGATCGAATCTCGGCCGGTTCAGCAGGGATTCAGTCCATCTATGGGCAGCATAAGTACCAGCTAGAGCTACATAGGGCCTATTTTTAGAAGCTTAGTTGTACTACTAGAACCGCTAGTGATGGATAGGAGTAGACCGAGCAAATGTCTCACTAAGGAGTAAACTACACAAGTGTCAAGGTCCTACCTTTTCCCAGAGGTTATGTTTCTCCATGTACTGGCATCCATGTTGGATTTCTGCAGAGCATGGTGGGAATCTTTTATGCCTTCTGGTCTCTGAGGTCCATCCCCCAGAGGGGTGTGGCTGAGTACATATAAGCCTGTGATCCGCACATGCTCTTTGCACTTGTGTCTTTGTCTTTGTCTTGCTACAGCTCTGTGTATACTCTCGGGACTCTTCTGGTATCTGACTCGGCTTGTGACTAGACCATTCTCTGTGTTTTCCTTCGATCTACACTTCCGTTGCTGAACCCGGCCTGTGACCTGTTATTCTTGTCTACTGTTCTGTACCGTTTTGTCCCGTTGTTGTCGACCCGGCCTGCCTGACTACGCTATTGTAATTCTTCACAGTTACACGTCATTGGCGGCGGCCATTACCGCAGCCAGGGTGTCTCGGGGGCCGCGACCTGGTTCCTGGCTGCGTCAAGTCCATCCCCACTATCAGGGGCCCTGGTGAAGGGCAGCCTGGGACTTAGACTCCGCGCCCTGAGAGACTTCGGTCTGTAGGTGGTGGTTGTCGTCAGTCAGTGCGTTACCCTGCCACTAGGCCTACCTGTCCGTTCCACAGCCCTGCCCTGACAACAAGAAACACCTTTTAGCAGTCATTTGCGCATGAATGGAACATTTTCTAATCCTGCAAGATTGGTACTTGTGTAGCTTACTCCATTGGAAGCCATTTGTTCCATCTGTTTAGCGATCAATTACTACTGCTAGTGATGATTAGCTAGAGATTTTAGTAGTGTGATTGAGCTACTAGAAAATCTCCCATGTAGCTCTGGCCTAATTAGGCGATTTCCAGCAAGCCGATAAATCTCTCAGTAGCAAGAGATTAAAATTATCTGTGTCTTACTGTCTTTACACATGGTAATCTGATTGAATGATCAAAATGTTATATCCATTTGTCCCAACTGCAAAGAAATCAGACAGAATTTCCTCTATACTTAGTGGAGGTTTGTACATGGGCAGTAGTTGAATGGACTTATACTTGGTTGTGGACAGGGGCAGACTGACCATTGAGGAACTCAGGCACTGCCCAAGGGCCCGGGATCAGTAGGGGGCCCCATGAGATGTCCCTGGTACCTTTCATAGGCTTTTTTGGGTGTGATTTGAGTGTGGGCGAGGACACGGGCCCCATGACATCAATAGAAAAAAGGTGACGGGAGGGAGCTCCAGCATTCAGCAAGTGATTGACGGACTAAGCTCTGTTCATGTGTGAAGGGGGTGAATCGCTTCCCTTCAGTCAGATTTCAGCATTTCTCACTGAAGTCTGCAAAGTGTAACTTTGGCTCCCTTCCCCCTGCTTTCTGAAAAGTAAACTATATAAATTCTGTCCTTTGATCAGCTGTAGAGAAGAAAATACTGCAGATAAACAGGTACAACTTATGTAGGAGGACGTGTTTCACCTCTGTGTATCACCTGAGGCCAGTCACTTCGCTGGGTATATGCAAGGGGTCACAACCACTTTTACCTAAGGTGCCCAAACTTTGGCACATGACTGCAAGTCTAGAAAGAGCAGATATTATTCTATCTTGATTGCAGATGATCTGACCAAAGAATGAGGGTTTGTTTGACACCTCTGAACACAAAATTCATGCAGTGCCGGCCTTTCCTAGTTGCAGAACATCTCGCACATTTTCCTATCCTGATTCCTTTTTAATCTAGGAAGGCAAACCCCAATCGCCAATCTGGCAAAACTTTACAGTTACTTGGATGAAAGTAGACTCAGCTCTGTCCAGATCATGCCCCGATGCGTTTCGTCCTACCCCTGGGCTTAGTCATGGAGGCGAAACATGTCGGTGCCATGGCTTGGAAGGAGATGGGCTGAGGCCGCTTTCATCTTAGTTACTGTTGGGTCTTATTGGAGTGTGCCGATTGGAGTTTTTTCCTTCCTAGGTTAAACATATCAAGTCGGGATGAGCCCTTCGCAAGCCAGCACCCTCAGTGTGAGTCACCAGACTCAAACACAATAGCAGCACTTTCTGGTTCGGGTTCATACTGGTTCCTTCTTAGCTTTATCTGCCTCAGCAATAAATCTGGCTTTACACCAGTAGAATTTCATTCAATAAAGTTAGTTTTTGTAACGATTGATTTCTAATAGCTAAATTAGAACTAAAGGCAACACCTTTTTTTATCATTTTGGATAGAGTAATTAAGGGTTATAACCCCTGTCAGGTTATTTTTTGCCATTTGTTTCCCATTGGGAAGATTTACCTTCTCTTCCTCTCTTACAGCCAAAAAAGGAAGTGAGAGGAAATCCCTCCTAAGTGAGGGAATCCTTGGTTGTCAGCAGGCTTTGCAGAACTAGCAATCTCACTGAAAGATGGACAGGGGACAGAGCATTTTCCTAGATTGAAGGAACTTCTAACTCTGATGTGTTTGTTCAGGAAAAATTATACATATTGTAATGCACATGTTCTAGGCACAAAAGAACCCTATTTGATGCCTGAGATTCCATTCAAATAGCAGGTCTGGATGAAATTTTAGGGAGATTCAAACAAAATTAGTTGACTCTATGATGGCAAGATCGAATGCCGTTGAAAATATTTTGAAAATTTCCAAATTAACATTCAAATGAAATTTTATTGGTGTATGGCCAGCTAGAGTGGCAGCTGTGTGGTGCCCATGTTAAATGACCCGTCCTGGCAGATGCCCCCATGCTGCTATGTGCTTTGATGTGGCTCAGGTCAGCCTGCAGGGCTGGGGGTCACATAGCAGAAATAGACTTCCCTCCCCTCCCTACAAAAGCTTCAAAGTGAGGCCTTTGCTTATCAGCAATCTGGATTTATTGTAGGGGAGTTTCCTTGCAGCAGGTTATCTTAAAAGATTGCTTATCAAGACATCATTGGCCTTCTCCTGCTTGTTTTACAACTGTGGCTACCTGTGGGTCATCTTGCTATCAGCAACAGTAGATGTGTTGTGTCATGTATGTGATGGGAGATAGCGAGTTTAAAGTGAGCAGTGACACCTCAGGTGAGGGCAGCTGATGGTGTCATCTCCGGATTTCCAGGAGAAGCCTTATCCATCCATGCCACAGCTTGCCTAAATGTACCCATAGATGCTAGAGAGGTGGTTGTCAACTTACGAAACATGGGGGCCTCAACTGCGGCCCTTGACATCACCAAAGAGCTGCACATAATGTTCAGTGAATGTAACTCTTGACAATACTTTTAGAAACTTTAGACATACTATAGAAAATAATGGAAATTCTACAGGTTTGGTTGGAGACATGCTGTAGAAGACAGTAAGAAACCAAACTGCGGTCCTTTAACAAGTGCATCAGATTGTCATTAACTGTTACTAGTGGAAAAGTGACTTTACATATCTTTGAAAATACGTTGGTGACTCACAGCTAATCGTTTCCACTTTCATGGCAAAAACACGACAAACCTTTCACTACACTTGGGCCAGATCCGTCCATTAGTCAAACCTAGAAGAAGATCACGCTGGAAGTGGTGGCTCAGGGATGAGTAGGTCTCTTCTAGAAACTGGTCTCTGTGTAGAATCTATGTGTGTAAGCAGAAGTATTGTGCACAGTCAAACCACCAAAGCAAAAAAGCATACAAATATAGCAGTTATCATTGATAGAGCAAAAGTTTACATGTGAATGATAAATGTACAGTTGAGCTATCAGTGATAGTTGCTACAAGGCATAAGAGGCCAACCTGGAAAGGATATCACAGTGCGTGATATTTCTACTGTATAGGAGTAGGTCTCTCTCTGCCTGTAGTTCTTAGACATCCTGTTTTCCATGGCCTGCCTATGGTAAGATGATACCCTGTATAAACGATGCCTGAGGACATGGGTAATGCAGCAGGGTGTTTAACAATCTACTGAGTCCACTTTTCAATGTTTGGGTGGAACTCGGCATGAAGCAACCAGGAGAAGATTGTGCATTGAGATAACTGTTGGAAGTTTGATATACAGTGGGGCAAAAAAGTATTTAGTCAGCCACCAATTGTGCAAGTTCTCCCACGTAAAAAGATGAGAGGCCTGTAATTGGCATCATAGGTAGACCTCAACTATGAGAGACAAAAGGAGAAAAAAAATCCAGACAATCACATTGGCTGATTTGGAAAGAATTTATTTGCAAATTATGGTGGAAAATAAGTATTTGGTCAATATCAAAAGTTCATCTCAATACTTTGTTATATATCCTTTGTTGGCAATGACAGAGGTCAAACGTTTCTGAGTCTTCACAAGGTTGGCACACACTGTTGCTGGTATGTTGGCCCATTCCTCCATGCAGATCTCCTCTAGAGCAGCGATGTTTTGGGGCTGTCGCTGGGCAACACGGACTTTCAACTCCCTCCAAAGGTTTTCTATGGATTTGAGATCTGGAGACTGGCTAGGCCACTCCAGGACCTTGAAATGCTTCTTATGAAGCCACTCCTTCATTGCCCGGGCGATATGTTTGGGATCATTGTCATGTTGGAAGACCCAGCCACGTTTCATCTTCAGTGCCCTTGCTGATGGAAGGAGGTTTGCACCTAAAATCTCACGATACATGGCCCCATTCATTCTGTCCTGTACATGGATCAGTCGTCCTGGTCCCTTTGCGGAGAAACAGCCCCAAAGCATGATGTTGCCACCCCCATGCTTCACAGTAGGTATGGTGTTCTTTGGATGCAACTCAGCATTCTCTCTCCTCCAAACACGACGAGTTGTGTTTCTACCAAACAGTTCTATTTTGGTTTCATCTGACCATATGACATTCTCCCAATCCTCTTCTGGATCATCCAAATGCTCTCTAGCAAACTTCAGACTGGCCCGGACATGTACTGGCTTAAGCAGGGGGACACGTCTGGCACTGCAGAATCTGAGTCCCTGGTGGCGTAGTGTGTTACTGATGGTAGTCTTTGTTACGTTGGTCCCAGCTCTCTGCAGGTCATTCACTAGGTCCCCCCGTGTGGTCCTGGGATTTTTGCTCACCGTTCTTGTGATCATTTTGACAACACGGGGTGAGATCTTGCGTGGAGCCCCAGATCGAGGGAGATTATCAGTGGTCTGGTATGTCTTCCATTTTCTAATTATTGCTCCCACAGTTGATTTGTTCACACCAAGCTGCTTGCCTATTGCAGATTCAGTCTTCCCAGCCTGGTGCAGGTCTACAATTTTGTTTCTGGTGTTCTTCGACAGCTCTTTGGTCTTCACCATAGTGGAGTTTGGAGTGTGACTGTTTGAGGTTGTGGACAGGTGTCTTTTATACTGATAACAAGTTCAAACAGGTGCCATTGATACAGGTAATAAGTGCAGGACAGAGGAGCCTCTTAAAGAAGAAGGTACAGGTCTGTGAGAGCCAGAAATCTTGCTTGTTTGTAGGTGACCAAATACTTATTTTCCACCATAATTTGCAAATATATTCTTTCCAAATCAGCCAATGTGATTGTCTGGATTTGTTTTCTCATTTTGTCTCTTATAGTTGAGGTCTACCTATGATGCCAATTACAGGCCTCTCTCATCTTTTTAAGTGGGAGAACTTGCACAATTGGTGGCTGACTAAATACATTTTTGCCCCACTGTAATTATTATGAATAATGCTGGAGGAAGGATTAGGAGTACAAATAATTTAATTTGTAAAATAATGTAATGAAGTTAGGTAGGGTGTGAACAAGGCAGGTAGGGTATAAATGAGGAGGCAACTAAATGTAAAGGGGGAAGAGTGGAGGGAAAATGGAGTAGGTTGGGTGTACATGAGGTTGGATAGGGTAGGTAGGGAGTAAGTGAGGAGATATGGGTTAGGTCGACTGGGAATAAAGAGGGATTGGGGTAGGAAGGGTGTGAATGAGGAAGGAATGAGGTAGATAAGGTGTAAATGAGGAGGCAATTAAAAGGAAAGGGGGGAAAGTGGAGGGGAAAATGGGCTGGGTTGAGTGTGAGTGAGGATGGATAGGGTAGTTAGGGTGTAATTGAAGACGAATGGGGTTTGTTAGGGAGTAAGTGAGGAGGAATGGGTTAGGTCAGCTGTGAGTAAGGAGGGGTTGGGGTAGGTAGGGTGTAGGTGAGGAGGAAATGGGATAGGTAGAGTGTAAGTGAGGAGAGAATGGGTTAGGTAGGGTGTGAGTGAGAAGGACATGGAATTGGAATGGTGGAGTATGTAGGGTGTGGCTAATGAGGGAAAGGGTAGGTAGGGTGTTGTGTAAGGAGGGATGAAGAAGGAGCAAAATGAAGAGAATAGTGGCTGGGAAAGGAGCGGAGTGAACAGAGAGGTGGCTGAGGAAGAAGCAGAGTAGAAATAGTAGCTGAGGAAGGAGCAGTGTAGAAAGAGTAGTGGCTGAGGAAGGAGTGGAGTAGAGAGAATAGTGGCTGAGGATGGAGTGGAGAGAGTAGTGGCTGAGGAAGGAGCAGAGTAGAGAGAATAGTGGCTGAGGAAGGAGCAGTGTAGAGAGATCAGTGGCTGAGGAAGCAGTGGAGTGGAGAGAGTAGTGGCTGAGGACAGAGCAGTGTAGAGAGATCAGTGGCTGAGGAAGCAGTGGAGTGGAGAGAGTAGTGGCTGAGGACAGAGCAGTGTAGTGAGAGCAGTGGCTGAGGAAGCAGTGGAGTGGATAGAGTAGTAGCTGAGGAAGGAGCAGAGTGGAGAGAATAGTAGCTGAGGAAGGAGCAGAGTGGAGAGAGTAGTAGCAGAGGAAGGAGCAGAGTGGAGAGAGTAGTGGCTGAGGAAGGAGCAGTGTGGAGAGAGTAGTAGCTGAGGAAGGAGCAGTGTAGAGAGAGTAGTAGCTAAAGAAAGAGCGGAGTGGAGAGAATAGTAGCTGAAAAAGGAGCAGGGTGGAGAGAGTAGTAGCTGAGGAAGGAGCGGAGCAGAGAGTAGTAGCTGAGGAAGGAGCTCTGTAGAGTGTAGAGAGCATAACGGCTGAGGAAGGAGTGGAGAGAGTAGTGGCTGAGGAAGGAGCAATGTAGAGAGAGTAGTAGCTGAGGAAGGAGCAGTGTAGAGAGAGTAGTGTCTAAAGAAAGAGCGGAGTGGAGAGAATAGTAGCTGAAAAAGGAGCAGGGTGGAGAGAGTAGTAGCTGAGGAAGGAGCGGAGCAGAGAGTAGTAGCTGAGGAAGGAGCTCTGTAGAGTGTAGAGAGCATAACGGCTGAGGAAGGAGTGGAGAGAGTAGTGGCTGAGGAAGGAGCAATGTAGAGAGAGTAGTAGCTGATGAAGGAGCAGTGTAGAGAGAGTAGTAGCTAAAGAAATAGCGGAGTGGAGAGGGTAGTAGCTGAAAAAGGAGCAGGGTGGAAAGAGTAGCAGCTGAGGAAGGAGCGGAGTAGAGAGTAGTAGCTGAAGAAGGAGTAGTGTAGAGAAAGTAGTAGCTGAGGAAGGAGCAGTGTAGAGATAGTAGTAGCTGAAGAAGGAGCACTGTAGAGAGTAGTAGCTGAGGAAGGAGTGGAAAGAGTAGTAGCTGATGAAGGAGCAGAGTAAAGAGAGTAGTGGCTGAGGAAGGAGCGGAGTAAAGAGAGTAGTGGTTGAGGAAGGAGCAGAGTTGAGAGAGTAGTGGCTGAGGAAGGAGCGGAGTGGAGAGAGTAGTGGCTGAGGAAGGAACAGAGTAGAGTAGTGGCTGAGGAAGGAACAGAGTAGAGTTGTAGCTGAGGAAGTAGAGTAGAGAAAATGATAGCCAAGGAATGAGCAGAGTGGAGAGAGTAGTGGCTGAGGAAGGAGCAGAGTGGAGAGAGTAGTGGCTGAGGAAGGAGCGGAGTAAAGAGAGTAGTGGTTGAGGAAGGAGCAGAGTTGAGAGAGTAGTGGCTGAGGAAGGAGCGGAGTGGAGAGAGTAGTGGCTGAGGAAGGAGCTGAGTGGAGAGAGTAGTGGCTGAGGAAGGAGCGGAGTGGAGAGAGTAGTGGCTGAGGAAGGAGCGGAGTGGAGAGAGTAGTGGCTGAGGAAGGAGCGGAGAGTAGAGAGTAGTGGCTGAGGAAGGAGCGGAGTGGAGAGAGTAGTGGCTGTGGAAGGAGCAGAGTGGAGAGAGTAGTGGCTGAGGAAGGAGCGGAGAGGAGAGAGTAGTGGCTGAGGAAGGAGCAGAGTGGAGAGAGTAGTGGCTGTGGAAGGAGCAGAGTGGAGAGAGTAGTGGCTGAGGAAGGAGCGGAGTGGAGAGAGTAGTGGCTGAGGAAGGAGCGGAGTGGAGAGAGTAGTGGCTGAGGAAGGAGCAGAGTGGAGAGAGTAGTGGCTGAGGAAGGAACAGAGTAGAGTTGTAGTCGAGGAAGTAGAGTAGAGAAAATGGTAGCCAAGGAAGGAGCAGAGTAGAGAAAGTAGTAGCTGAGGAAAGAGCACAGTAGAAAGCTTTGTGGCTGAGAAGGAACCAGAATCGGACAGTGAAGGTCCATTTTGTGCCTTTCCAGAATGGTCACATATCAGACTGGATTTTCTCGTTCTTCTCCTACAGTTCGCATTCCCCTGGCTGAAATTCACATTGTCTCCATGGAATAATACTGACCAGCTCTTCTAATTATAAATCATTTTCTGCTGAACATTCTAATCTCAGAATCACATGTCCAATTAAGAAATGGCACCTTCTTTGATTAATTGAGGGGGGGAGGCTTACCCCTTCTCTCTTCTTAAATGAAGTCATATCTTCTCTTAATTAGGATGCTCCATCCATTGTAATGTGGACCGGACTTCTTCGTTACCACTCCCCGGGATGTCTCACGCTATCCGCTGTTAATTTTAAATTGGTTCTCTGTTTCACGCCTGTGTGTTTTTTTCTCTATTACTTTTGTTGGGCTTCGGTGATTGTGGGAAGACCAACAGGGCTTTAATTACAGCAGAGGCAGCTGAGCGAGGATGGGGAGATTAAGCTGTACTTTCAGGACAGTTTAATGGACAATGACAATAATGGACCAGTGACTCCGGCAAGGGACATCTTTATTACTGTCTACCTTGTTTTATATTGGCTTCCTGTATCTGATTCAGAGCCTTAGCATGTAGAGTAGGAATGGTCCTATCCAGGTGCAGATTTGTTTTAAATACTTCACGTGTGTAGGACTTTTAAAAGCCATTCTGGGCCTACAAGCTTTATTTTTTTTTCCGTATAGGAACGGTTGTTTAGCTATCGTGTGGTTCATACATATGCAGTTAAAATTCATCTAAACCCATTCGGTAAATTCTCATATAAGCATTAATAAAGGAATGGAATTTCAGAAGCTGTATTCAGTCTTCTTTAACCCCTTCTCAATGGCTGCCGGTAGCCCTTTAAGCAGGCTTTATTGTCGGGAGGCGGAGCAGCTTCTCGGTCTAGTGACCGCTGCTATTGGCTTTCACAGTGGTCACATGAACAGGAGTTCATCCCACTGGTTTCCAATCAGAAGCCATGAATGAGGGTTGTTGGAGACAACTCTATCAGTGTGCTGGGAGCATGCTCTCAGCACACAACCTCAGACTACTGTCAACACATATGTGCAGTGTAAGTGCTACAACCCACCTTTCCTGCTGCTCCATATATGCGCTTAATCTGCAGCTTTCGTTAAAATAGTAATTAAAATATATTATGATAATAATGATCCTACCCTGAAAGTCTTTTGTTCAGTCACTCCCTGTTATGGGGTGACAACTGTCTCCTAACTGCTTCTCTGGTGCCCAACTCCAGACACAACAAAACATCTTCCCCTTGAAGTGCCCTCCTTGGACTACAAGGGTTAACTGATCATTAGGTCTAGGGGTGCCCTTAATAAATTGTAATACTTACCTTATTCCTTGGTAGCTTCATATTTCTTCCTTCTTTCATGACAGATGTACTTTAAGAGTTGACAAAATTGCAATTCACACCAGATTTATCTTATCTGTTCATGCTGTAGTAACTATTTCAACATTGTCTCCTAGACTTCCATTGGAGGCTTGTTAGGTTTACATTGCGCAGTCATAGTCCTCTGTAGTAGCCCTATAGAAAACCTGCCCTTGGAAATGTCCTGGAACCATCCAGGGATGGAGGTGGCTGTAAAGAGGATGCAGGAGCTTGGCTTCAATGTGGTGTAGCATAGGATGAAAACAAAAAATGAAAACTAGAATTGGAAAATGGCAGTTGCTTTAGCAATGTCATACAGTTAGGGCTCACATCTGCCTTATACAGAATACTAATAGCAGAAAAAGACCAAATGGTCCTTCAGGTCTTTTATTTATTTTTTTTTATACCATCATCGTTTATTTTTAACCTTTCGGTCTGAGTACAGACCTATGTAGTTTCCAAACACATTTAAATTATGTGCTATTAAAACATCTTTTTTTTCCCCAAAATAAATAATGATGTTATATTTACCTGCTCTGTGCAAGGGTATTGGACAGAGAAGCCCTGAAACTCTACTTCTGGGGTCCCCGCAGTACCATGACCTCCTGACCCCCCTGTACTGTGCCCTACAGAGCCCCGTGCCCTCTAGACCCCCAGTTCCATACCGTCCAGACCCCCCTGCGCTGTACCCTCCTGACTATCCAGTACCATGCTCCCCTGACCCCCCAGTACTGGGACCTCTTGATCCTCTAGTACTATGCTCTTCAGATCCTCCAGACCCCCCCACATTGTGCCCTCCTGAACCCTCTGTACTGTGCCCTCCTGACCTTCCAGTATTGTGCCCTTCAGACCCCCCAGCCCTCTTGACCCCCTAAGTTCCATACCCTCCAGACCTCCCTATGCTGTGCCTTCCAGACCCTCCTGTACCATGCCCTCCTGACTCCCCAGTACTGTGCCCTCTAGACCCCCAGTTCCATACTGTCCAGACCACCCTGTGCTGTGCCCTCCTGATTATCCAGTACCATGCTCCCCTGACCCCCAGTACTGGGACCTCTTGATCCTCCAGTAATATGCCCTTCAGATCCTCCAGACCCCCCTACAGTGTGCCCTCCTGAACCCTCTGTACTGTGCCCTCCTGACCTTCCAGTATTGGGCCCTTCAGACCCCCCAGCCCTCTTGACCTTGTTCCATACCCTCCAGAACTCCCTATGCTGTGCCTTCCAGACCCCCCTGTATCAGGCTCTCCTGACCCCTCTGCACTGTGCCTTCCAGACCCCCTCTTTATAGTGCCTTGCTAACCCCCCTGTCCTTTGCTCTGTTTCTGGCCTTCTAACCCCTGTCCTGCTCATCCTTCTCATCTGCCCTATGGAAACAAGGAGCAGGGCCCTCGAACCCCTCGTGTATCGTATTGTATTGTTATTGTACTGTCTCATGTATTGTCCCCCTTTGTAATGTACAGCGCTGAGCGAACTGTTGGCACTTTATAAATACTGTATAATAATAATAATGGATCTCTGTTTACTGCTTTACATACTACTGACCTCTGTACTCTGCCCTACATCCTACTAACCCCTGTACACATCCCTACATCCTACTGACATCTGTACACATCCCTACATCCTACTGACATCTGTACACATCCCTACATCCTACTAACCCCTGTACACATCCCTACATCCTACTGACATCTGTACACTGCCCTCCCCACTACTGACCTCTGTATACCACTGACCTCCTAGGGGCTTGCTGGTTAACTAAAAAAACCAAAAGGCATCCCGGTGATCTTTGCTGTCTTTGATGTTGTCATGGTAGGTCTCCACCCCTCAAAGTTTGCCTACCACCACTATAACCTTTAACACAGAATGGTTCCCTCAGTCGCCCTTCCAACAAGTGATCCATTAGGCTCAATTCAGAGCTTTGACACAAGGAGAAGTATCTTTATTTTAGCCATGTGACCTCAGTTTATAAATCTCATCAAACTCAACTGAAAGTGAAAACTTTCAATTGTGAAAACTCAATTGAAAGTAAATGGAACCAGTTAGGCCATGGCATTTAAACGATGCTCAACTGGTACTAAGGGGCTCAAAGTGTGCCAAGAAAATCTCCCCAACACCATTACACCAGGCAGGACGGATCCACCACACCACAACACCACCATCACCAGCCTGAACTATTGATACAAGGCAGGATGGATCCATGCTATCATGTTGTTCACGCCAAATTCTGAGCCTACCATCTGAATGTTGCAGCTAAAATCGAGACTCATATCAGACCAGACAACTTTTTGTCAGTCTTCTATTGTCCAATTTTGGTGAGCCTGTGCGAATTGTAGCCTCCGTTTCCTGTTCTTAGCTGACAGGAGTGGTACCCGGTGTGGTCTTCTGCTGCTGTAGCCCATCTGCTTCAGGGTTTGACGTGCTGTGTGTTCAGAGAAGGTATTCTGCATACCTTGGTTGTAACAAGTGGTTGAGTTACTGTTGCCTTCCTATCAGCTCAAACCAGTCTGCCCCTTCTCCTCTGACTTCTGACATCAACAAGGCATTTTCCTCCACACAACTGCCGCTCACTGGATTTTTAAATTTTTTTTTTTTCGGACCATTCTCTATAAACTCTAGAGATGATTGTGCGTGAAAATCCCTGTAGATCAGCAGTTTTTTAAATACTCAGACCAGCACATCTGGCACCAACAACCATTCAAAATCACTTAAATCCTCTTTCTCCCCCATTCTGATGCTCGGTTTGAACTTCAGCAAGTCGTCTTCACCGCGTCTAGATGTCTAAATGCATTGAGTTGTTGCCATGTGATTGGCTAATTAGAAATTTGTGTTACCAAGCAATTGAACAAGTGTACCTAACAAAAAGTCCGGTGAGTATATATACTGTCATAGGAGTATCCTTTGAAAATCTTACAAGATATAGAGACTCCTGGGATGTCCACCATAGACTTAATGAGCCATCCTCTGGACTAGGAACCTTCTTAAACCATAGTTTTGTTTCTATTTTGCACACTGTTTATTGGCTAATAGATGAGAGTGCTGGCCACAAGATGTCATGATAATTATGTTTTTTTCCTTCGTTTTTTTTCTTTTGTTTTCCCTCTTTTTTTTATGATATTGTGGCATAACGGCCAAGAGTACATTTACCATAATGTGGTAATATCTATTATTATTATTATTATACTAACATATATACCAACAGTTTTAAGACATGCTGCATGTGGAAGTCTGTATTGTTTGTATGATATGATTTATTAAAGGCTGATTAAGAAGACAATCAGGGGCTATGCTTCTAGGGGATGGGGTGGTTCTCCAAGTGGAGGCCTACCCAACCTGTACTGTAGATGCACTTTATCCATTTCAATACCGGGCAATTTTCCCCCTTCCTGCCCAGGCCATTTTTCACGTTTCAAAGCTCTCACACTTTGAATGACAATTGCGCGGTCATACAACATTGTACCCAAACTAAAATTTTATCATTTTCTTCACACAACTAGAGCTTTCTTTTGGTGGTATTTAATCACTGCTGGGGTTTTTATTTTTTGCTAAATTAACAAAAAAATACCAAAAATTTTGAAAAAAAAAACACATTTTTCTTTGTTTCTGTTATAAAAGTTTACAAATAAATAATTGTTCTTCATAAATTTAGGCCGAGATGTATTCTGCTGCATGTCTTTGGTGACAACCCAAATTAGGATGTATTATTTAGTTTGTAGGAAAGTTATAGAGTTCACAAACTATGGTATAGATCTGAATATTGATCAATCCTGAAGTACTGACAGCCAATCTAATTTCTTGAGGTCCAAGAATGTCAGAATAGTACAGATATCCCCAAATGACCCCTTTTTGCAGAGTAGACAGTCTGACGTACTTCATAAGAGGAATGGCGAGTTTTTTGAAGTTGTATTTTTTTTGTCATAATTTTTCGGAAAATGAAAAAATTAAAAAAATTATTTTCACTATTTTTTTTTTTACATACTGTCACCAGTGCAGTACAGCGTTACCATATAACTGGCATGGCGATGAACAGGGACACTGACTGGTGACAGTATGAAAAAAATATATATATATATTTTTTTTTTATTATTATTTTTAATTTTTTATTACTTTTTTTTTTTTTTTAAGATTTTTTTTTCTTATTTTACTATGACCAACGTAGTACAATGTTACCATAGTAACATTGTACTACTTTGGGGAAGTGATCAGTATTTTTTTTTTTTTTTTTTTTTACACAATTTGCTTATAGCAAAGAATTACTTTGCTATAAGCAAGCATTTACCTGAATGACATCGATTCATTCAGGGGTTTTTTGTTTTTTTTTTGTGCTTAGCTGTGATTTGGTCACAGCTAATCACATGACATGTGCATGTGATTAGCTGTGACCATTCACAGCTAGACACTTGTATACAATGGATGGCATGAATGAAGCCATCCATTGTATACAACTGTCATGTGACCTGCTGTGATTGGTCACAGCAGGTCACATGATACCAGCAACGGGGGCCGGTACTCAGATCTGTCATCGGCCGTGTCCGAGGTACACGGCCGGTGACAGATTGCGCCGCTGCGCGGCTCTGCAACCGCGCGAACTGCGCATGTGCGGCAGCATGCCAAATGGCGTGCTCCCGGAAATCTAAAGCACTTTTGCAGCCGCCAAACGGCCATTGGCTGGGCAGCAAATGGTTAAGCTTTCACCCCTTCATGTCAAACAGTCACTAGAACCTTAATGTCCAGATCTAGTTTTGATGGGCTGTCACTCCAATAAAGGCATGTCTGCTCAAAAGAGAATTTAGAAAATGCAGCAGGTGTGCCCCAAGGGAAAGCGGTGGTGAACCAAGTGGGTGCCTCCCCAGCCTAGAATTGACCTTTAAGCCTTCACTCTTTCATGTCCAGCAGTCATTCAAACCCTCATGACCAAGTCAAATTTTGTAGAGATGGTAAGCCAATATAAGCCTGTCTAATAAAAATCAGTTTAAAAAATGCAGTGGGTGTGCTCCAGGGGAGGGGGTGCTGATCCAAGTGGGTTCATGCCCTACCTGGAATTGAGCTTTAATTAAGCCTTCACTCCTTCATGTCCTGTAGCTACTGGAACCAAATAAAATGTTGTAGGGACATTACTCCAACAAAGGCACATCTACCAATAATGAATTTAAAAACTGAAAACATGAATTTACTTAATAGCTATCATTTCTTTTTTTAGGAATTATGGAGGTTTTATATGCTGAATCGATTTAATAAAAAGTGTTTATTTTTTTATTATAAGGAGAAAAAAACATTTGAATGTATTTAATGGATAACATTTTTTTTAAATATCTTTAAAATGTTATCACTGAAATTGACCTTCTCCTTATGTGGATTAGGGGAACTCCAAATATGTGTAGGTTTCAAAACATTCGATATAGGTACAAGTTTTGGAAAGAAAAGTTTATATGTTCAAGTTTTAAAGGGTTAGACGAGTTCAATGGCTTTGAGTTGTTCAGGAATAAAAATCTCTTAACAGAATTGTCCGTCCAAGGTGTCTGTCAGTGTCTTACAAATACTACAGGAAAATGGCATAAAAGTGGGCATACTTCTCTCATATGTTAATGGGATGTCGTTATTTATCAATCCCAATGCCAATTAGAAAACCATCCCTTTTATTTATGGAGCTACCTCCTATGATTGTGGGAATATTCTACATGCCCACTTTACTTTCTGGATTAGTATCTGTTGTTTTCATTTTCCGATAACATACTTTGTTTTCTGTGGACCAGCAATGACAAGGCAATCAAAATCAACCCAAGAAAAGACTCCAGTGACAACAGCTGACAATGGAGCTTCTCTTTTTTTCCCCCAAACTTTCGTAAAAGATAAAAATAAATGAGATTTTTTTTAATTTCTAAGGTGTCTACTAAAGCTGCTATTACTAGATTGCTTTTGGGGATCAGGTCAGGACACTATCTGCTAGGAGTTTGCATGTTCTTCCTGTGCTTGTGCAGGTTTCCTCTGAGTACTCTGGTTTCCTCACATGTACTAAAGACGCACTGGTAGGTTAATTGGCTCCTGTCAAAAATTTGACCCAGTAGGATATTCTACTGAGCGTGCCCAAGATGGCTGCTTCACCATCTGCCCCCAACAGCATATGAAGTGCTTTGTGTCCCCGAGGGAAAATAATTATAGAAGTATAAACAAATAAATGAAATAAAAGAGACTTAGAATTGCTCCTTTTAGTGGTCATCTTTACCTTAGGGAATGGCATTGGCATTTTCTGCACTGAGCAGAACAGGTTGTAAGAAGCTGCATGATGATGTCATCCTTGGCATCACTTTATGTGTGCGTTTTCGTAGCTAATGCCAGCCAGCCAATCATCAGCTAGGCCCAGGAGCAGGCCAGTATAAAGGGAACCTGGGATGACTTCTTTAGCATAATTCTGTGCAAACTGACCAATTTTCCAGCTGCATGTGTCTACAGCAAACTTTATTAGGAAGTTAGAACCAGAAGAAGCCATTATGTTCCAAGTGCAGCTCTCATAGGGCAGGAAGAGAAAGGGAAAATGTGATATTTGCAAACTTGCTTGATTTGCTTAGATGTATTGAAAGAGCAAAGGTGTTTGCTTCAGTTATTCCTCCTAATACAATCTAGCGGCAGAGCCTTGCACGTGCCCAGATAGCAATCAGCCTATTTCAGTCACATTTGTTACATCTCATGTCACCACATATGCAGAGAGCCGCACAATGGCATATCCAGGCGGCTGGCACACAACCCAGCATCAGCTGCTCCCAAACACTTTTGTTTTCTACCTGTGAGGAAAGAAAAATGAACCTGAGATCCTTCATTAAGCGCGGCAATCTGGCCCGAGCTTTGAGAGCTGTGCCGTCTCTTGTACCTGTCACCTCGGCGACGCTGACACACTTTCACGCTCATCTTGATCGATCGTGCTACATCCTGCGTAGGTGTTCCGACACTTCCTCAGCTCTGGGTCCTGGTGATGTTCTGCCAGACAAAGCCAAGACTGGCTTAGCCCTCCTGTTCTATCGGGTAATCGCAGCCCTAAGGGCCTCATTTGAATGTTCGCTCTCTCAAGTCATTAAGTGACTCAATCTCACATCCATTTTTTTTTTTCTTTTTTTGCCATTGTGTTGATGCATATCGAGAGCAGACACCCTGCAACCAAAACTTGTTCCCTGAAACTAATGAGCGGTAACTGTTAATTAGGGGGGGGAAAAACCAATGGCCTATTGAAGGCCATGCAAGATAGACAAACATTATCTGTTGGGTTCAGTCTTCTTCACAAGGAGCCCCCCGGGCGTTGAAACGTCTGATAAAAGTTCGTGGGCATCTGCCAAGATTTGGTGTTAAGAAAGGAACGGCTACCGCCCCATTAAAAATATGACTTCATTTTCAGATTGCGCCAGCTGCGAGAGGTGGCTGTTGGGAAGGGTAAGGATTAGAGTTCGCCTTTTCTACAGCTTGGGGTTAAGAGTGACTTCTGTTTTGCTGAAAAAAAAAAATAATAATTTGGGCTTTGAAAACTTTAGTTCCATGTATAAAAGTTTCTGAAAGAAATATTGTTCTTTTGCCAGCAGATTCTTCTTTTCCTGTTAAGCTAGAACAATAGGGATTAGGTGATTGTCTGCTAATTCTCTTCTTCAGAGAATTTAGGTAAAAAACATTTTTCTGCTTGAAGGTTTCTTTTGAGACAGGCCACAGAATGTACAGATTTGAGAATGGCAAAATATATGGTATTTGCAGAATTTTACTGGCCAGTCCTAAATTTAACACTGGATGGATCACATTAGAAAGATTCCATTGTCACTTTGTATACTTTTCCTTAAACTGTGTCTTGGGCTGAGGCTCTTACTAAGGAGTACCTAGGTGTTTCCAAGCTGGATGAAGGACTGATTACTCTATGCCTGCCTCAAAGCTTCTTCTTAGTTGAACTTGCGTTTACCCATGTCATAGACTTTGGCTTTTACTGGGAAGTTCCTAGGCGTTTCTAAGAACTGATTATTTTGTCATTGCTTCAGAGCTTCTCAGCTGGGCTTGTCTTTACCTTTATTATTTGGACTGAGGCTATTACTGAGGACCTCCTAGTAGTTTATGAACTGGCTCTAACATTTGATTACTCTGTATCTGACCCAGAGCTTCCTCTGAGATGGACCTGCCCATACCTTACCTGTGTCATAGATTGTGACATTTACTGTGGAGTCCCTAGGTGTTTCCAAACCAAATTCAGGATTTGCTTACTTTGTGTCTGTCCCAGAACTTACTCTTAGTTGGACTTGTCTTTACCTTTACTCACGTCATAGATGGAGATGGTGTTTCTAGGTGTTTCCAGACTAAATCTATTAGGTTCCTCTGTGTTTGCCTTTTCTCTTGGACTTGCCTCTACCTTACCCATGTCATAGATGGAGACTTTTACTGGGAAGTTCTTAGGCGTTTCTAAGAACTGATTATTTTGTCATTGCCTCAGAGCTTCTCAGCTGGGCTTGTCTTTACCTTTATTATTTGGACTGAGGCTATTACTGAGGACCTCCTAGTAGTTTATGAACTGGCTCTAACATTTGATTACTCTGTATCTGACCCAGAGCTTCCTCTGAGATGGACCTGCCCATACCTTACCTGTGTCATAGATTGCGACATTTACTGTGGAGTCCCTAGGTGTTTCCAAACCAAATTCAGGATTTGCTTACTTTGTGTCTGTCCCAGAACTTTCTCTTAGTTGGACTTGCCTTTACCTTTACTCACGTCATAGATGGAGATGGTGTTTCTATGTGTTTCCAGACTAAATCTATTAGGTTACTCTGTGTTTGCCTTTTCTCTTGGACTTGCCTCTACCTTACCCATGTCATAGATGGAGACTTACTGGGGAGTTCCTAGGTGTTTCTGAAGCAGATCCAACAATTGATTACACTGTAGAGCTTCCTTGGACTTGGACTTGCCTTTACCAGTATCATACGCAAAGGTTCCTACTAAGGAGTTTCTAGGTTTTTATAAACATGATCTAATGCCTGACTACTCCGTGTCTGCCCCAGAGCTTCCTCTTAGATAGAATTGCCATTATCTTTACCTGTGACAAAGACTGAAGCTCTTGCTGGTGAGTTCTTATTTGTTTTTGAGCTGAATCCAATATTTGATTACTCCATGTCTGCCCGAGAGCTTCCGCTTAGATCTAATTACTTTTACCTGTGTCAAAGACTGAAGCTCTTACTGGGGAGCTCCTATTTGTTTTCTAGCTGAATCCAATATCTGATTCCTCTGTGTCTGCCCTAGAGTTTCTTCTTAGTTGGGCTTGTCTAAATCAGTCCCAAAGACTCTTAGGAAGCATCTTTGCACCAAGAAGCACCATTGCACCCAAGTCATCTGAGCTGACATCTCTGTTTGGTGCGGCATTAATTCTATATGTAGTTCCAAGACAATTTAATTTTTTACATTCTATTGTGGAGCATACCAAGCTCTGCAGAATGTTTTTTTATATTTTTATTTCAAGTTATTATATGCAACAAGGAAGATTGCACATCTGGAAAGGCTTCTGTAGTCCTCATGGCTATTTTGCAAAGACAAGATATGGAGAGTGTTTTTCCTTTAAAGTTGACCCATGAACAAAACAAAATACCCTGATCCTCTACCGACAGGAGCCACCTAAACACTTGGAGAAAATGCTGCCCTGGGATCCCATGATGGATGGTCACAAGTCTACATGGCTAACCTCTGCTGAAGAGGAGAAGCAGCTGGATATTTTTTGGGTTCTGTTACATTTAATTACTTTAAAGTATAGCTAAAAGTCTAAATATGTTTTGTTGACTAGGGCAAGGAATAGTTAAAACCTCTGTCAGTTGTGTATATATTCCTTCAGGGAGATTTTTTGTCAAGTCCTGTCCCAAGCAAACAGGAAGTGGCTGCTTCAGTTTTGATAAGTTCCCTTAGATGTAGCTGATAAATGTGCAGTTGAGTCAACTAGCACAGGAAGTTATTACTTAATAGTTTACTTTAAAAGTTCAACTAGTATTTAATACACTTATCCTCCTAGATTGTAAGCTCCAAAGAGCAGGGCCCTCAATCCCCTCATGTTTTGCATTGTATTGGTATTGTTCTGTCACATGTTCTGTCCCCCTTTGTAATGTACAGCGCTGAGCGAACTATTGGCGCTTTATAAATACTGTATAATAATAATAATATAATAATAATCACACAGATATAACAAAATGCCTTCAGTGGTCTATGTAACGTATATGTATAGCCAAAACCTTCTTTGTTGTTTTGGATTCAGTAGGTAATGGGTAAAACCCTTGCTGGTTTATTTTTGCTGTCGGTGTACATTTGGGGAAATTTCCCTTCATTTCCGGTTCCAAAGACACAACAGGAAGTTAGAAGAAATTTCCCAAAGTGAGGGGAATCCCTCTCTTAGAGAGTGTCCCCATTTGCAGATTTCTCCTCACTTCTAATTCTGGGGGCAGCTCTAAATTTTTGGTTTTCCCCTGACTTTCTTTCTCTGCGACAGTGGCCAGCAGGACAAGGAAACTGGTAAATATTCCTAATGGGAACACAAACTGCAATAAAAACTGGAAAGAGGATCTAACAGTTCCTTACTCTAGCCACAAAAAAAATGTTTTGCCTAGAGATACACTATAAGAAACCAAAAATGACCAAATTGGAAAAGGTTACTCCTAGGACGCACACACAATTTAAGCAAGTGAAATAGGCAGCAAAAGAAAGTATATTGTTCTTACATAGAACAACTTTAATAACATCATTTTAAAAAATATTCTAAGTATAAAGTGTGACCTATTTCAAATATTTTTGAGTATGAAAAAAAAATTAGGTTTAGAAATGTAATGTGTAAATTACAACCTGAAACCGATTGTAAAGACATCACCATTTACATTAAACAAAATCATAAAAAATGAATTTCAAGTGCAAGTCCTTGTGTAAAATAAACAACTGACTGAAAATGAAATTTGCATCTGTTCCTTTTTTAATGCACAGAGCTGTGTAATATGGTTGGATAATATTGATAATAAAAAATTATGCAGCGGGTAAAATAAGTATTGAACACGTCACAATTTTTTTCACTAGATATATTTCTAAAGGTGCTATTGATATGAATTTTTTACCACATGTCAGTAACAACCCATTCAATCCGTGCATAAAAAGACACCAAAAGAAATAAGTTCAGAAATTAAGTAATGTGTAATAAAATGGAATGACACAGGGAATAAGTATTGAACACTTGAAGAAAGGGAGGTGTAATAAAGGTACGGAAAGTCAAGACACCAGCTGAAATCTATCAGTAATTGGAAAGCAAACCTGCCAAATTGCAAAATAATATCAGCATGTTCAGTCCCAACCCAAAAGTGTCTTACAAGAAACATCTCATGATGGGTAAAGGCAAAGAGCTCTCTCAAGACCTTCGCAACCCTATTGTTGAAAAACATACTGATGGCATTGGTTACAGAAGGATTTCTAAACTTCTGAATGTTCCAGTGAGCACTGTTGGGGCCAAAATCTAGAAGTGGAAAGAACATAATTTTACCATAAACCGGCCACAACCAGGTGCTGCTTGCAAGATTTTTTACAGGAGTGAAAATAATTATCAGAAGAGATGATCAAGAGCCAAGAACCACTTGTGGAGAGCATCAGAAAGAACTGGAATTAGCAGGTACAATTGTTTCAAAGAAAACAATAAGTAATGCACTCAACCGCCATGGCCTGTATGCACGCTCACCATGCATGACTCCATTGCTGAAGAAAACGCATGGTGAAACTCGTTTAAAGTTTGCTGCACAGCATTTAGACAAATGTGAAATACTTGGAGAATATCATCTGGTCAGATGAGACCAAAATTGAACTCTTTGGATGCCACAATACACACCGTGTTTGGAGGCCAAATGGCACTGTACACCACCCCAAAACACCATCCCAACATGACAATTCGAGGTGGGAACATCATGGTGTGGGGCTGTTTTTCAGCATATGGTACTGGCAAACTTCATATCGTCAAAGGAAGGATGAATAGAAAAATGTACCAAGACATTCTTGGTAAAAATCTGCTGCCATCTACCAGGATGAAGAAGATGAAACGAGGGTGGACATTTCAGCAAGACAATGATCCCAAACACAAAGCCAAGGAAACTCTCAATTGGTTTCTAAGGAAGAAAATAAAGCTTTTAGAATGGCCCAGCCAATCACCTGAATTGAATCCAATAGAAAATTTATGGAAAGAACTAAAGATCAGAGTTCATAAAAGAGGCCCACAGAACCTTCAAGATTTGAAGACTGTGTGGAAGAATGAGCCAAAATCACACCTGAGCAATGCGTGCCACTAGTTTCTCCATACAGGAGGCATCTTGCAGCTGTCATTACCAATAAAGGATTTTGTACGAAGTATTAAGTACATTTCAGTTAGCGTGTTCAATACTTTTTCCCTATGTCATTCCATTTTATTATACATAACATATTTTGAACGTATTTATTTTGGTTTCCTTGTTTGTATGGATTGCAAGGGTGACATGTTCAATACTTATTTTACCTGCTGTACATAAAATGGGAAAGCAGCCTTTCAAAAAGCAAAGCTTTCAATAGCAATTTTTGTCAAGAAGAAAAAAACATTGACCTAGAAATGTCCACCTTTGTAAGCAGGCATTGTGCAGGCTATGGTAAAATGGGGTGTTTCCACTTTTGGCACACTGCTTCTATGACATTTGGTCAGTAAGCTCTTGTTCACACTGACTGCAATTCCATGCATTTAGCTGCACAACATGGACTAGAGAAAACACTGGGGTGGATAGTCTGTGCACTTTGCAAATGCAATTGCTCCAGATCTTTGTAAATGAGATAAAGCTTCCCTTTACAAACAATACCCAATCACATGCAAGGAAAATAAGAAAACCGCAATTTTGGTTGCATGTGATTGGATGATGGAAGTCAGCAGAGCTCCCCCTCATTTACTAAGGCCTGGAGCAACTGCATTTGCAAAGTGCACAGCCTGCTTGCCTTTAGTAAATCAACCCAACTGTTTTCAGTAGGTGCTCTGCACAGTAATGTGTTGCATTGCAGTCTGTTGTGAAAACGTCCTGTATGTTGCATTTTGGCAACACAATGACTTGTATTCTTCTATTCACGGGAACTGAACCAAATTCCCCAAAGCAGCACTTATTATTTAGTCAGTGTGTTACATAGTTAGTCTGGCTGAAAAAGACTAAAGTCCATCCAGTTCAACCATTGAAAAAAAAAAAAAAGTTTCAGTCCTACACCCACAGTTGATCCAGAGGAAGGCAAATAAACCCAGCAAAGAATGATCCAATTTGCTCCTGCAGGGGAAATAAATTCCTTCCTGATCCCACCAGAGGCAATCGGATATTCCCTGGATCAACTTTACCTAAAAATGTTTGTATCCAGTTATATTCTGTGTATCTAATGTGTGACATATATTTCCAATGTGAACCCAGCCAGCTCATCTAGCAAAGGTGGTAACTGACCAAACAACTGATTCCTTTCCACTATACTGTTTTTCAGTACTGCAGAGTCTGTATTAGTCGGATAATATTCAAACTTATCACTATGCACTATGTTCCATATTTCCTATCAAAAATTCAGTCACTTGAGATGGACAACCTATTTTCTTGACATACTGTATATATTACATGGAATGGAGAATCATGGTCTTTTTTTTTTGTCATACCAAAAACATAAATTCCAGATCCTAAGTCTTCTGAAAATTTTGAGATGTAGACCCTTTTCCTCAGGTCATCTAAAGAGATTGATAAATGGCCATCCTTCCTCAACTCTTCTGCGTAGTGTAGGATGTAGACCTTGTTTCCCATCTCTTCTAGATAGTACAAGATTTTGTTTTTAAATTCTTGTGAAGATTATGTAATGTAGACCTTTTACTGATGTCTTTTTGACAACCTTGTTAGTTATATGTACTACTTGGAATTCATTGTAAACCTTCTTTCTAATTTCTTCTACATAGTATAAGATGTAGACTGCTTCTTATCTGTTCTCAATAGCATGATATATAGACCTTGTTCCCAGTCTCTTTTGTATATTATGGGATGCTGTTTTTGTTCTGTATTTATTCTGCTTGATAGTTATTGCAGAGCTTGTTTATCTCCTGGATATTATTAGATTTTGACCCTGTTCCTTGTCATTTTTGAATAGTATGAAATGTATATTTTGTTCTTCATCTCTTATGAATAGTATGAGAGGTAAACTTAGTTCTTTATCTCTTCTGAGTAGTATGAGATATAAGGCTTGTTTTTTATCTTCTCTGGATTGTATGGGATGTAAACCTTGGATGTCTCTTCTTCTGGAGAGCATGGGATGTTGACTTTGTGCTTCATCACTTCTGAATATTATTGGATCTAGACCAAGTTCCTCTTCTCTTCTGAATGGTATACAGTAAGATGTAGACTTTGTTCCTTATCTTTGGTATAGCATGAAATGTAGACCTTATATTTCCTCTAGATATTATGAGATGATGAACGTAGGATTGTATCTAAAGATAGAGACTCTTCTTCATCTCTACTGGGTCACATAAAGACCTCTTTCTTCTTCTCTGCAGCAGAAGTTTGAGACTCTTCATCAAGGTGCAAGATAGAGACCCATTGTTTGGCTCTTCTAGGTCATGTGGAGGGACCCTTTTTTTATTCTCATAACATGAGTTAAAGACCTTGTTCTTCACCAAGCTACAGAAGATAGAAAAATTAGTCATCTCTTCTGGATCTCATGGGATAGAGACCCTTTTCGTCAGCTTGGCAGGACCTCATGATAGAGACCCCTATCTCTGAGATAGATTCCTTGTTTCTATTTTGTCCTTAATGATATCAGATTGAAAATTTTTTAGCCATTTTTACTGTTGAGTATGTGATTAAAGACTTATTCCTTATTTTTTATGGATCACAGATGACATAAAAATATTCCTTAATGCTTCTGGATAATGTGATCGAGAACATGTTCTTAATTTCCTACAGATTCCATGTATCTTTTCATTGCTAGCCTTTGCCAACTCTGAACACCCACCAGGAGACAGTACTGATTTATCCTTCTGGTCCTCTTCAGCGTGGGTTGGCATGGGAGGGTGTTTTGAGTCAGCAAAAGACATGTGATGCCTTTAAAGATCAGCACTTTAGACTTTCATTTACAGGCGTACCATGCAAACAAAAAAGGCATTTACCAAGACGTTCTGTTGCATAGAGTGCATGAAGTCTCCAGACTTTTCCATTTAGGTCTTTCATTTTGTAGTACTCTAACCCACGTAATAGATTCATTGAGTTAAAAAGCCAAAGCTACAACCAGAAATGGATGCAATTTCAATTGTCCCCTCAAGAATGTGCAGTGTGGTACTCTGCTCATCAACATAAATTAATTTTGAATAGGTTGTCAGCACACCAAAAAAAGAATATGTTCCCTTGTGGTGTGCTGCAATGTACATTTGTTGGGTTGTTTGCAAGGTGTTTTGTGGTGCCATGAATGAAAATGAATGCCAATATATCTCCAATCATATAGCAGGGCCCACTGTTTCCTCTTGTACCAAATTGTATTGTAACTGTAATGTCTGCCTTCATTTTGAAATGCGCTGAGCAAACTGTTGGCGCTATATACAGTGAAGGAAATAAGTATTTGATCCCCTGCTGATTTTGAATGTTTGCCCACTCACAAAGAAATGATCAGTCTAAAAATTTAATGTTCGGTGTATTGTAACACAGAGACAGAATAGCAACAAAAAATTCAAAAGAAATGCATGTCTAACACATTATGCACTGATTTGCATGTTCATGAGGGAAATAAGGATTTGATCCCCTTCACAAAACATGACTTAGTACTTGGTGGCAAATCCCTTGTTGGCAATCACAGAGGTCAGACGTTTCCTGTAGTTGGCCACCAGGTTTGCACACATCTCAGGAGGGATTTTGGCCCACTGCTCTTGGCAGATCCTCTCCAAGTCTTTAAGGTTTAGTGGCTGATGTTTGGCAACTCGAACTTTCAGCTCCATCCACAGATTTTCAATCAAATTAAGGTCTGGAGACTGGCTAGGCTACTCCAGGACCTTAATGTGCTTCTTCTTGAGGCACTCCTTTGTTGCCTTGGCCATGTTTTTTGGGTCATTGTCATGCTGGAACACCCATCCACAACCCATTTTCAATGCCCTGGCTGAGGGAAGAAGGTTCTCACCCAAGATTTGATGGTACATTGCCCCGTCCATCGTCCCTTTGATGTGATGCAGTTGTCCTGTCCCCTTAGCAGAAAAACACCCCCAAAGCAGAATGTTTCCACCACCATGTTTGACAGTTGGGATGGTGTTCTTGGGGTCATAGGCAGCATTCCTTCTCCTCCAAACACGGCGAGTTGAGTTGATGTCAAAGAGCTCGATTTTGGTCTCATCTGACCACAACACTTTCAACCAGTCCTCCTCTGCATCATTCAGATGTTCAGTGGCAGACTTCAGACAGACCTGGACATGTGCTTTCTTGAGCAGAGGGACCTTGCGGGCACTGAAGGATTTCAATCCTTGTCGGCGTAGTGTGTTACCAATTGTTTTCTTGGTGACTGTGGTACCAGCTGCCTGGAGATCATTGACAAGATTTGAACCGAATGGACTTTTTCGGCCAGACTAACTATGTAACATAAGGGCAGACAGTACAATTACAATACAAATTAATACAGGAGGGTTCAGAGGGCCCCTGACCATTGGAGCTTACAATCTAAGACTACATTCGATGAATTGACAAAGTTTCTCGAAAGTACTTCATCAGTTTATTTTATTTTGGCATTCAATTTTGGAATGAATGGACTTGAACAAATAAAAACCACATTCACTGTTAGAGATATGTTCGTTCAAAGAAGATTTTCCATCCTGCTTTTTCTAATTCGCTCTGAAAACACATTTCAATTTATCCCCACAATCCCCAATGACTAGAAATTTCAATGAACATTCTTAAATTGGAAACCTTTTTACCAAAATTCTGCTGGTGTATGGCCAGCTGGAGTGGAGCAGTTAATCAGGATATTGCATGGGGTTTGGTGGTGCTTTGAAAAGGATTATTGTAGCTAAAAAAGGTTACGGTGGTCTGCCAGCTTTTATAATGCTTGCTGTTTGCAGTTCGATGAGTTCCCTGATCCACACGCTCAATGCGGAGTCCTCCCCTCTGGGCTATTGCATTCTGACAACAGAGAGACTTCCGCACTGTCACAATATATTGATCAGTGTTGCAGGCTATAGCCAACGGAGCTGATGGGATGGGGAAAATCTGACAGGGCAGTTGTACGGCAGTGGATTGGTAGATCTGCTTCTGTATAACCACAGTGCCCAAACTTGGATTGAAATTCCTCCGGTCCCTGGTGATCCGGTCAAATATTGACCTATGTGTGCCTGGCTTTAGTTTACCAAGGCCGTCAAAACCACCCTGACCAATTGAGGAGTGGACCTCCACTAGACCTCTGAAGGTATGCTGTGGTATCTGACACCAAGCCATCAGTAGCAGATTCTTTAACCCCTTGCCCTCCAGAGGATTCCCCCCCCCCCCCCCAATTCCCGACCAGGCCATTTTTTGCGTTACAGCGCTGCGTTACTTTAACTGACAATTGCGCAGTCGTGCAACGCTGCAATCAAATGAAATTTACTTCCTTTTTCCCCACAAATTGAGCTTTCGTTCGGTGAGATTTGATGGCCTGTGCGGTTTTTATTTTATTGCACTATAAAAAAAAAATGACTGACAATTTTGAGAAAAAAACAACATTTTTGACTTTTTGCTATTAAACATATGCAGCAAAAAAAAATAAAAAAATTAAAGTTAGTCATCAAGTTAAACCAAATTGTATTCTGCTCCATGTCTTTGCTAAAAAGAAAATCCCAATACGTGTAAATTAATTGGTTTACGTGAAAGTTATAGCGTCTACAAATGGAGGTATATATACAAAATGCGCTATACCGACAATTTTGAGAAAATAAACATTATTTTTGGCTTTTCGCTATTAAATATGTCCAGAAAAAAATGTAAAAAAATAAAATTTTATAAATTTAGGCCAAAATGTATTCTGCTCCGTGTCTTTGCTAAAATAAATCCCAATACGTGTAAATTAATTGTTTTACGTGAAAGTTATAGCGTCTACAAATGGCGGTATATATACTGGGATTTTTTTTTTTATTTTTACTAGTAATGGCGGCGATCAGCAACTTATAGCGGGACTGCGGCGGGCATTCTGACACTGGGGGGGGGGGGGGACTGACTTGGTGTCACTGACATCCCCAGTGACACCAATACAGTGGTCAGTGCTAATAAAAAGCACTGACACTGTACTAATGACCCCGGGCAGGAAGGGGTTAACATGTGGGGTGATCAAAGGGTTAACTGTGTGCTGTGTTCTGTTTTACACTGTGTGCTGTGTTTGTGCTTCACTGTAAGCACACTGCTTTGCATGGCTCTGCTATGCATAGCCATGCAAAGCAGTGTGCAGGAGCTGACAAGGGAGAGAACTGTTTTGTTTACAAACAGTCCTCCCCGTCGGAGATGCTCAGCAGTCACCAGGCGCCAGAGAGTAATCACCAGCCTGGACCCGGTGATTGACAGCAGCGGCCACAAATAGCAGCGTGGGTATGGCGTGATTTTGCGCACCCGTGCCACCCTGCTATAGGGCGGACGGGAAGCGCTTAAAGTGTGTCTAAAGGCAAAAGGTTTTTTTACCTTAATGCGTTCCAATAGCAGCTCCACATCCCCCCCCTCCCCCCTTAAACACCTGAGTCCAATATTGATTCAGTTCTGTGCCCATCTTTATTAGTGAACACACACAGCCCAGCTCAGGAGCACATCCGCATGAGGGCCCTCACAACAGCCGGCATGCTATGGGGGCCCTTCAACAAGAGAAGGAGTGGAGAGCACTGGCAGGGGGACCCCAGAAGAGGAGGTAATGGATCGCTCTGTGCAATACAATTGCACAGAGCAGGTAAGTATAAACCAGTTCCCTTTTTTTTTTCTTTTTTTTTCTTTTTTTTTATAGAAAACAATATTTGCAACCGTTTTAAAAGTCATGTAAATTGCAAGGTGGGGCCTTCATGGATCGGACTTGTTTTTCCAGCACATACCACAGATGCTCGATTGGATGAGGATCTGGAGACACACACGGACACTGCTGGCTTGCCTTCTCCCCATCCTGCATCCTGGTGCCATCATATGATTCATCAGACCAGGCCACCTTCTTCCATTGCTCCGTGGTCCAGTTCTGATGCTCATGTTCCCATTGTAGACACATTTGGCTGTGGACATGGGTCAGCATGGACACCCTGACCGGTCTGCGGCTACACAGCCCCATATACAACAAACTGCGATACCCATTTTTTCTGCTTTCAACACAACTTTAGGGACAACATGTTTACTTGCTGCCTAATATATACAACTGACTTTCAGATGCCATTGTAACAAGATATTTATTGTTATTCACTTTACCTGCCAGTGGTCATAAAGTTAAAGTGTTACTGAACCCCCAACAGTACAATCAGTCTGTAGATGCAGTAAAACATGCTTGTTATACTCACTGTGGAACCTAAGGGGTTAATCCTTTGCATTGTGTAAAAAAGATGTTTTATCCTGTCTTCTCTGATCCTCCACTTCTTCCACTGTCCCCAATCCATCTGCTGATAGAACAGAGCCTTGGGGCAAGCTGCACATGCTCAGTTTAGTGTGTATTGCTAGAGATTTTTTTTTTCTTTTCTTGGGAGAGTGCCTTTGATCAGCACAGGGCCAATCAGCACTGTCCAGACAGAGATCAGGTGCTATGCAGTCTTGTAGGACACTCAGGGGAGAATGAAAACTCCTCCTACAAGCTTTACCCAGTGCTCTGCTAGACACTGATAGAAGTCACAAGACTGCTATATACTGCTGATGAGAAAAGGTATTTAGCAGTTTATATTTACTAAAATAATTGCATTTCCATGTTCTATGTACTGTGGGAGACCAGATATAGTGAATGCAGGGTCCGGGAGACCAGATATAGTGAATGCAGGGTCCGGGGAGACCAGATATAGTGAATGCAGGGTCCGGGGAGACCAGATATAGTGAATGCAGGGTCCGGGGAGACCAGATATAGTGAATGCAGGGTCCGGGGAGACCAGATATAGTGAATGCAGGGTCCTTGAAGACCAGATATAGTGAATGCAGGGTCCTGGGAGACCAGATATAGTGAATGCAGGGTCCGGGGAGACCAGATATAGTGAATGCAGGGTCCGGGGAGACCAGATATAGTGAATGCAGGGTCCGGGGAGACGAGATATAGTGAATGCAGGGTCCGGGGAGACGAGATATAGTGAATGCAGGGTCTGGGGAGACCAGATATAGTGAATGCAGGGTCCGGGGAGACCAGATATAGTGAATGCAGGCTCCGGGGAGACCAGATATAGTGAATGCAGGATCCTTGAAGACCAGATATAGTGAATGCAGGGTCCGGGGAGACTAGATATAGTGAATGCAGGGTCTGGGGAGACTAGATATAGTGAATGCAGGGTCCGGGGAGACCAGATATAGTGAATGCAGGGTCCAGGGAGAGCGGATATAGTGAATGCAGGGTCCGGGGAGAGCGGATATAGTGAATGCAAGGTCAGAAGAGCCGGATCTAGTGAATGCAGGGTCCGGGGAGAGCAGATATGGTGAATGCAGGGTCCGGGGAGAGTGGATATAGTGAATGCGGAGTCAGAAGAGATTGGATATAGTGAATGCGGGGTCCTGGGAGACTAGATATAGGAATGCAGGGTCCGGGGAGACCAGATATAGTGAATGCAGGGTCTGGGGAGACCAGATATAGTGAATGCAGGGTCCGGGGAGACCGGATATAGTGAATGCAGAGTCCGGGGAGACCAGATATAGTGAATGCAGAGTCCGGGGAGACCGGATATAGTGAATGCAGAGTCCGGGGAGACCAGATATAGTGAATGCAGGGTCTGGGGAGACCGGATATAGTGAATGCAGGGTCTGGGGAGACCGGATATAGTGAATGCAGGGTCCTGGGAGACCAGATATAGTGAATGCAGGGTCTGGGGAGACCAGATATAGTGAATGCAGGGTCCTGGGAGACCAGATATAGTGAATGCAGGGTCCTGGGAGACCAGATATAGTGAATGCAGGGTCCTGGGAGACCAGATATAGTGAATGCAGGGTCCGGGGAGAGCGGATATAGTGAATGCAGGGTCCGGGGAGACCAGATATAGTGATTTCAGGGTCCGGGGAGACCAGATATAGTGAATGCAGGGTCCTGGGTTTTAGTGACACTTTATGGCTGATTGGTATAGATTCTCAGTAATTACATCATTTGTCATTACCTCTAATGGCAGTTCTCCTCATCCCTTCCATCTCAGCTGGAGTAACAAATCAGGCTGACAGGGAGAAGCTACGGAAATGTGAGCAGGCAAAGAACAGGATCAAGTCACATCAAAGTATCTTCACTTTCTACACTTCGTGGCTCACACAGTGACATATTACCCCAACAAGAGTGACAGTTTATGAATTCTAGATAATATAGACATCTACTTAGTGAATAGCTCCATCCAGCAAATTGTAGGTCACTTGTCTGTTGCATTCTTCATTTTGAATTACTGTATATAAAGCTCTGCATAATTTGTTTGTGCTAAATAAATACCTGTAGCAAATAAATAAATTGTACCCAAGAGCTGTATCGCAGTTCTCTTCACTCTGTTCCTCTCTATAGTGATTTCCCCGATTTTGGTCAGGGAGTGTGCACTGTGTGGCCTCATGCGTTCTGTCTCCTAAAACCATGTGCTATCCATGGACATTCCACATAACGGTCCCCTTGTAGGAGGAGCAAGAGCGTGGCTTGGGACGGGGAGCCTATCCCTTGGTGGGAGCGTGCATGTCAGGGTGGCTTCTGGGAGACATACGGAAAGGAAAGATCACCAAACTTCTGGTGAATTAATGGGCAGCACAGTGGCTAAAGGATTAGCACTTCTGCCTGACAGTACTAGGGTCGATGGTTTGAATCCCAACCACGGCACCACCTGCCTGGAGTTAGCATGTTCTCCCTGTGCCTGCGTTGTTTTCCTCCAGGTACTCCGGTTTGCTCCCACACTCCAAAGACATGCTGGTAGGTGAATTGGCTCCTGTCTAAATTGTCCCTAGTATGGATATGTATGAATGTGAGTTAGGGACCTTAGATTGTACACCCCTTGAGGGTTAGGGACTGATGTGACTGTACAATATATATATACAGTTGTGTTCAAAATAATAGCAGTCAGACATCACTAACCGGATCAATCACTGTTTTTGGTGGAACTGATATTTCTACATGGCAAATAATTTCCTAGCAGGTGTAGTAGAGTAATAGAAATCCAACAGACCCAACAGTCATGACATGCATGCTGCTGATTCTGTGTCATTGAATCACTCATTGAAAGGGGCATGTTCAAAATAATAGCAGTGTGGAGTTCTATTAGTGAGGTCATTCATTCTTTGAAAAACAGGTGGCAATTATTGCCCTTATTTAAGGAAGGAAGGCAGCAAATGTTGTACATGCTGGTTACAGTGCATTTCTCTCTGACATTCTGAGGAAAATGGGACGTTCCAGACATTGTTCAGAAGAACAGCGTACCTTGATTAAAAAAGTTGATTGGAGAGGGGAAAACATATAAAGAAGTGCAGAAAATGATCGGCTGCTCAGCTAAAATGATCGCAAATGCTTTAAAAAGGCAACCAAAACCTGAAAGACGTGGAAGAAAGTGAAAAACTACCATTGGAGTGGATAGAAGAATAGCCAAAATGGGGCGGACTCAGCCAACAATCAGCTCCAGGAAGATGAAAGAAGGTGTGACGTTCCCTGTGAGGACTGTTACAATTAGAAGACGCCTATGTGAAGCCAAGCTATCTGCAAGAAGTCCCCGCAAAGTCCCACTGTTGGAAAAAAGACGTGCTGAAGAGGTTACAATCTGCCAAAGAGCACATTGACTGGCCTAAAGAGAAATGGCGCAACATTTTGTGGACTGATGGAAGTAAGATTGTTCTTTTTGGGTCTAGTGGGCGGAGACAGTTTGTCAGACGACCCCCAAACACTGAATTCAAGCCACAGTACACTGTGAAGACAGTGAAGCATGGTGGTGCAAGCATCATGATATGGGGATGTTTCTCATACTACGGTGTTGGGCCTATTTATCGCATACCAGGGATCATGGATCAGTTTGAATACATCAGAATACTTGAAGAGGTCATGCTGCCTTATGCTGAAGAGGAAATGCCCTTGAAATGGGTGTTCCAACAAGACAACGACCCCAAGCACACCAGTAAACGTGCAACATCTTGGTTCCAGACCAACAAGATGGACGTTATGGAGTGGCCAGCCCAATCCCCAGATCTTAATCCAATAGAAAACTTGTGGGGTGACATCAAAAATGCCGTTTCTGAGGCAAAACCAAGAAATAGAGAAGAACTGTGGAATGTGGTCCAATCATCCTGGGCTGGAATACCTGATCACAGGGGCCAGAAGTTGGGTGACTCCATGCAACACAGATGTACAGCAGTTCTCAGAAACAGTGCGACTACAACCAAATATTCATGAAGTCATTCAAAGGAAAGCAAAATCTTCAAACATTTCTCAGTTTATATAGTGAATGTTTGAGATTGTAAAGAAGAATACAAACACTGCGATTTTTTTGAACCGTCTAATATTCACTTTTCTTCAATTTTTTTTAGAGGAACAACACAAATTTGATGTATTTTTCTTCATGTTTTGATTTGGAATAGAATGTGTCGTGTTCCCAATGCATTTGTGTGGATGGAAATAAAAGCTATTAGAAGGATTTTCAGCTTTATTCACTTTTTTTCAACACACTGCTATTATTTTGAACACAACTGTATGTAAAGCGCTGTGTAAATTGACGGCGCTATATACCTATAACAACATAAAATAAATTAATCTGGCCATACAGGCTTCATTTTTTTTTTCTTTTAGCCAGTGGACTAAATGGAAAAAACTGATCCTTTTCCCTCACCCACACATTCAAAGTGGATGGGGGGATCCTCCAGACTGCGATATTGTGGGGAGACTCCCGCTCTGTAAAGATACACAGATTATTGTTGCAGCCATTGACCACAGCTGCTGATCAAGTGACTTTTATCCAACTGAAGTCGATTGGCAGAAAACCAAATGCAACCATGGAACAAAATTTGACTGGTCCATGCTGAGCCAACCACATTTCGATCCATTACAAAAAATGTAAAGAAGAGGGCATTCTTGGTGTCAGTGGTAGGAATTATGTCCAATTTGGTAATGTCAGTGGAAGGAATAGTGCTCCAAGGGCTGGACAAAGGCAAGCAAAGGAGCGCATCCAGCCCCGCAGGCTGCAGTTTGGAGACCACTGCTCCAGAGGTTGCTGTTCCTTGAGCTGTGACTGATTGACTTCCCACTACATGGCCTACATACAGTTGCAAGAAAAAGTATGTGAACCCCTTGGGATTACGTGGAGTAATTTGTAGACAGTCTGTCTTACCGTGGACACATGAACATCAAGGCTTTTGGAGATACTTTTGTAACCCTTTCCAGCTTCATGCAAGTCAACAATTCTTGATCGTAGGTCTTCTGAGAGCCCTTTTCTGTGAGGCATGGTTCACATCAGACAGTGCTTCTTGAAACCAGTAAACCCAAAACAGGTGTGTGTTTTTTAAGGGCAGGACAGCTGTCAGCAACACATCCAATATCATCACACTGATTGGAGTCAAGGTTGGCTCACTCCTGGCTCCAATTAGCTCTGGGAGAAGTCATTAAGCTAGGGCCTCACATACTTTTTCCTCCCTGCACTGTGAATGTTTACATGTTATGTGCAGTTAAACCTTGGCAACATCTAATGTTTGTGTAGTATTATGTTCAGCAGACTGTGTTCTTCTATTGTTGTGACTTAGATGACGTTCAGAGCACATTTTATCCCCAATTCATGCAAAACTCCACATAATCCCAAGGGGTTCACATACTTTTTCTTGCAACTGTAGTTCCAGGGCCAACAGCACTTGGCAAAGCCTGCAACATGATCCCCCCCCCCCCCCAGTTATCTTTTTAACCGTATGTGCTGGTTGCATCCTCTCGACTCACCACCAATGTAAGGGATATTTCTTTCATAGACCCCCCGATTCATTCATTTTAGTAAGGGTTCCCTAAGTCCTGAAACTCATAGGTTCCTCTGGGGTGATAAGGCTGTTGTAGATCCTCTTGTTGTGCTCAAGCATTATCCATACATCCTCATGGTCTTCTCTCTCTCCTCTCTTCTCCAGGACATCCCTGCTGCGAACATACCCAAGACTGGTCCTCCCAGTGCATAGCCTTGTGTGCCTTGCTGCCTTCGGCCTGGCTCTCCCTCTAGCCATCAGTCTCTTCCCACAGATGTCTGAGGTGAGTCACATGACCGCACCTATCAAAGTTTTGGGAAAACAACAAAATATGTTTCAACAAGTATGAAATTTTAGTTTTCTTTTTTCTCGTCATCCGTGTCCCCGTTCTTAGTTGCCTGGCAACAGAAGCTGCCCCAACTGTTCCAGAATCTGATGTCTTCACACCTAATGCTGTGTGCGCAGGTAGAGCGCCAGGGTGTGCGAGTCTGCTTTTGTTTAGTTGGAGGTTTTGTAAACCGCCAGCTTCTCCTCGGAGACAGACTTCGTACCGCTAACAATCATTCCCAGACAATGAAGATAAAAAAATTAAGTAAGACAGAAAACCTTATTTCTTTGTCCAAATATGAATTCCTGTGTACACTGCATACTGTAAAGTCCAAACAAACTTAGGGTTCAAATTAGATAAATACATTCCGGGTCCAGAAAAGCACAGTTTGTATAAAAGAAAACACTTCTCCATGCCAGCATGCTGCAGAGAAGGACTCTCGCTCTCTGTCTGAAAGCAGCGGCCTCTCCACAGAGGTCCAACAAGCCTTCTGCTTGGTCAGAGGTAGAGAACTCCAATCAGCAAAGCTCATGCTCCCTCCTAATTGGATAGCTCTGACTCAGCAGGAGGCGTGTTGGACCTCTCCAGGGAGACCATAGTTTTCATATAAAGAGCAAGAGTCCCATGCTGCAACATGCTGGCAGGGCACAGGCTTTTCTTTTCAAACTGTTGCTGCTTTTTAACCACTTGCCTACCAGGCACTTATACCCCCTTCTTGCCCAGGCCAATTTTCAGATTTCAGCGCTGTTGCACTTTGAATGACAATTGCGCGGCCATGGATACTAACATTTATAGGTAAAGTTGATCCAGGGAATATCCAATTGCCTCTCGGGGGATCAGGAAGGAATTTTTTCCCAGCAGGAGCAAATTGGATCATTCTTTGCTGGTTTTTTGCCTTCCTCTGGATCAACTGTGGGTGTAGGATTATAACTTTTTTTTAATGGTTGAACTGAATGGACTTTTGTCTTTTTTTCAGCCAGAAAAACTATGTAACTATGCAACACTGTACCCATATGAAATTTGTATCATTTGTATAATTTTTTTCCCCACAAATAGAGCTTTCGCTTGGTGGTATTTAATCACCACTAAGTTTTTTATTTTTTGCTAAATAAACAAAAAACACCTGAAACTTTTGAAAAAAATGCACTTTTCTTCGTTTCTGTTATAAAATTTTGCAAATAAATAACATTTCTTCATAAATTTAGGTCAAAATTTATTCTGCTACGTTTCTTTGGTGAAAATAATAATAATAATTGCATTTGTATGTTTTTTCAAATGTTTCCATTATTATTTATTATTACATTTTATATTTTTTTTGCTATTTTATTTTTCAGCACACTGTGACCAAAGCAATACAGTGATACCATAGTAACATTGAACTACTCTGGGCAAGTGATCAGGATTTTTTTTTTAACTCATTATGATTGCTAATACCAATGTATTTCATTGATATTTGCAATCATTGTTACTGAATGAAACTGATTCATTCAGTCTTTTGTTGTGATTAGCTGTGATTGGCTCATCACATGATACAGATGGGCTGTGATTGGCCCTGTCTGTATCTTGTGACTGCCGTCAACAGTCACAGCTAACAACATAATTGTATACAATGGATGGCATGACAGGAAGCCATCCACTGTATAATTGACATGTGATCTGCTGTGATTGGTCACAGCGGTCACATGACACTTGAAAAGGGCCGGTGTAGTGATTTGTCATTGGCTGTGTCCCATGGACGCAGCCGGTGACAGATTGTGCTGCTGCGCGGCCCCGTGAGCAGCTTGTTTTGACAGGAGGTCATATGACACCTAGTCACAATAGTAAGTATCCCGCCCGGCCATCAATCTGCTATAGGCTGGGCGGGAAGGTGCTAAACAAATCATTTTGACGTAACTGGAATATATTTAGCTGATTTCAAATGAACATTCAGTTGGACTTTAAGGGCTTGTTCATATGTGTACCTACACTACTGCCCCTCTGAAAAGCGATCTGCTGTGGGTCACTTTGCCAAGGGAGTTTGGCAGTGATATGTCACCTCCTCACTTCCTGCTTGAACCCTCAAAATGCCAAACCACTCCACCGCAACTTCATACATTGCATTCAGGTGCAGCACAGGCCCATACACTTCAGGGTACTGCCTGCCAGATGTGACATGACATTTAACTGGGCACAGCCCTGAGCACCTGCATTGCTTTGTTCCTGACTCCACCAGCTAATTTTAACCCCCCCCCCCCCCCCCCAGTCATCTGTGTGGACGAGCCCTAAGCAAGTGCCTAGCTATAATTTAGCCCTGGTTCACACTCAATGCAAGAGCGATTTCAAAACCACAGGTCAGTGCGATTTTCAGGGTGCCATAGAAATCCTGTATAATAATAACCTCCTGTCCTGGTGCAATGCTTTCCAGACTCCTGCAGACAAAAATAATAAATGTACATTTTTTTAACTGCAAAAAAATGTGCATTTATTATTTTTGTCCAAAAGGTGAACTTATCCTTTAATGGCAACCCACGCATCTGAAAACTCAACACGTGGTTTGGCCCCACTGGCAAACATGAACCATGCAGTTCTATGGGGCTGTGCCACACCCACATGCAATGCATGCAGTTGTGGCGTGTAGTACGGTAATTGTAGGACTAAATGGTTTTGTAGTGTTCACCAAGCAGTAAGGATGCAATCTGTTGCCTTCTCACTTCCTGTTAAACACTGAAAAAACCATCCAAGTGTTGATCACATTTCAGAGGAGCTGCAGTACCTGCCGCACATGTAAACATCTAGAGCTCCTGTCAGATTTTTTTTGCAGTTTGAATCCCTGTTGCAGATTTTCCCTTACTCCCTGTTGAAGATTTTCCCTCACTCCCTGTTGAAGATTTTCCCTCACTCCCTGTTGAAGATTTTCCTTCACTCCCTGTTGCAGATTTTCCCTCACTCCCTGTTGAAGATTTTCCCTCACTCCCTGTTGCAGATTTCTCCTCACTCCCTGTTGCAGATTTTCCCTCACTCCCTGTTGCAGATTTCTCCTCACTCCCTGTTGCAGATTTCTCCTCACTCCCTGTTGCAGATTTTCCCTCACTCCCTGTTGCAGATTTTCCCTCACTCCCTGTTGCAGATTTCTCCTCACTCCCTGTTGCAGATTTCTCCTCACTCCCTGTTGCAGATTTTCCCTCACTCCCTGTTGCAGATTTTCCCTCACTCCCTGTTGCAGATTTTTCCCTCACCGCCTATTGCAGATTTTCCCTCACTCCCTGTTGCAGATTTTCCCTCACTCCCTGTTGCAGATTTTCCCTCACTCCCTGTTGAAGATTTTCCCTCACTCCCTGTTGAAGATTTTCCCTCACTCCCTGTCTGGTAAAAGCACTGTCAGCAGAACAGGAAGTGAGAGGTAATCTCTCATAAGTAGCCTTAGAAAGCAGCAACAACCTGACAGGGGTTCTTATCCTTCCCCACTCTATCCAAAACTAGTTTTTGGGTTGACATACACTTTAAGACTGAATACTTAGATTTTGGCATAAGACCAACTATGACCAGTTCTCTTAAAGCAGGGGTGCTCAACCTTTTGAAAAGCGAGGGCCACTTAAGTGATCTGGTAACCAGTGGTGGGCCACAATGAAATTGTTCAGAATTTAGACTTTTCTATTTTGAATAGCACAATGAACATTTTTCCTTGTACAGCTGCTGAATGCTGGTGGGAATGAGAGGAGGAGAAGCTGGATTTCAGCGGTTGCAGGAGGAAAATGGAGAGGATCAAATCCTGTATATGCAACCCCTCCTGTCCCAAGTGTAAAACAGAATGTTACATGAAAGCCGCATGGGCCCCCTGGAGCATGGCGCTGGGTCACCATTGCGACCCCTGATGCTACACCAGTGGTTGGGGGGTTAGGGTGGTTAAAACACATCTCAACTATGGGGGTGTTCCACCCCCCCAAAACCATAAATGTAAGTCCTGACTGTCCTGAGCTCCCTATAAGTTGAAGAAAGTGGAAAAATAGCGCTGGACCTGTAAGGTTTTTTTTTACTGGTGGTTTTATCTTAAGGCAATGTTTCTCAACCTTTTTTCAGTCGAGACACCCTTTAAAATGATGAACAGTCCCGAGGCACCCTTTAAAATGATGGACAGTCCCGAGGCACCCTTTAAAATGATGAACAGACCGGAGGCACCCTTTAAAATGATGGACAGTCCCAAGGCACCCTTTAAAATGATGGACAGTCCCGAGGTACCCTTTCAAATGATGGACAGTCCCGAGGTACCCTTTCAAATGATGGACAGTCCCGAGGCACCCTTTAAAATGATGGACAGTCCCGAGGCACCCTTTAAAATGATGGACAGTCCCGAGGCACCCTTTAAAATGATGGACAGTCCCGAGGCACCCTTTAAAATGATGGACAGTCCCGAGGCACCCTTTAAAATGATGGACAGTCCTGAGGCACCCTTTAAAATTAGGAACAGTCAATGAGGTACCTCAAGACTGTCATGATTTTAAAAGGGCACCCCATTCTAAAATGTGAAAAACTATTCTAATAGTTGTATACAACACAGCAACATCCACACATGTAGGACACCCAACATTAGAGGTGATTTATTCCTCCAAAGCAAATACACTTCTGCACACTGGTACTAAGTAGTATTCCATTGTTTCTGTTCTTCCTCAGTTTTTCTCCATCACTGAGCTAATGTGACCCCAGCACTGATGGAGGGGGCAGGGGAGGGTCAAACTAGGCAGCTGACATCCTCCTTATCAACTGATGATGTCATTGGTTGTCAGGACGCGGGCAGCTAGAAGGTCATAATGGTGCACAATGAAACCTGTGGCTTTGTGTAACTAAAAGACAGGCTTGTTCCACCCGCTGGCTTGTATACTGGTTTTGGGCACTTTTTTTAAAATTTTGCCAAGGCACCCCTGAAGAAACCTCAAGGCACCCCAGGATACCTGGGCACCTTGGTTGAGAAAGGCTTTCTTAAGGTATTAATGTTGGTGTAAATGATTTGTTTCCTGGGCAGGCAGCTTCTACACCTCAGAGAATCTCCACAATCTCTTTGGCTTCTTACATTACATTACTGAGCCCCCTATAAAGCTGCTTTCAGACTGATGTGCTGCTGTTTGCCCACACCACATGTGCAGCACTGTGCTCCTATGGCATCCCTGTGGGTTAGCTGCGCTTTGCCATCGACTTCTATTATATCTTCTGGTTGTGGTGCACTTTCAGAAAGTGCACCAAATCTCCTGCATTCAGTTTGAGGTCGTATGTACTGTTGCAAGGGAAAGGTCTGCTTTAAAGAGTTAGTTCACCTTTACAGACAAAAATATAAAGGTGAACTAACACCAGACACCCTCCTCACCACCCCAATTCCCACTGTACTCACCTCCATGGTTGCCAAGCTATCAACACTCCTGTAGCCAGTCCAGCGGTCTGGGGATTTGAAATCCCCGCTTTTCTCACTCTGTTCCATAAAGCGCTTCCAGGGTGTACCAGATCGAATAAACACAGCAAATACTTTACTCCTGCGCTGGGGATGGACTCAGCAGAGGCTAGGATGACAATGTAAATGTTCTGGAATATGCAGTGCTTGCTGCCCTCAACGGACCGGGGTAGTTCAAAGTCACTGAATGCAAAAGAAAAACAAAAAGAGGGCGCACCAGCCTAGTGCATTATCGTTTAAAATATTTATTGAAAAAATGAAAAAGTAGGCCTCATACTCACAATGGAGATATAAAAGTGAGGAAGAGGAACGCGTCAACCAGTTGGACATCCAGGGTTCCATCGTTGTGGACTCAGATGCTATATGGATTGAACACCTTTGTTCATTGTGATGTGTTTTATATGTCCATTGTGAGTATGATACCTACTTTTTTATTCCTTCAATAAATATTTTAAACGATAATGCACTAGGCCGATGCGCCCTCTTTTTGTTTTTCTTTTGCATTCTGTACCAGATCGATTCACTGTGACAGCTGGCCAACCGATCTGATCCATCCCGGAGCATTACATGGAGAAGAGTTTGGATTTCCCGCTGGAACGGCTGCGGGGGTGCTGACAGCTTGGCATCCCCAGAGGTAGATAGAGGGAACCAAGGTGGAGGGTGTCCGGTGTTAGTTCATCTTTACATTTTTTCTGTAAAGGTGAACTACCCCTTTGAGGCTACAGCGCACAGCATGGTCACACAGGGCTATACAGATATGTACAGTTGTGGCCAAAATTATTCAACCCCCACTGAAATTGAGTGTTTTGGCCAGTTTGACATTGCTTTTGATCATTCAGTCATCTTGCTTACATTTACATTAAAGAGGCACTTGTAGGTCAGACAAATATAACATAACAGTTATAATGAAATAACCACAAATGTCTTTTCTGTGCTCACAGCATTATCAGTTTTATTCAACCCCCAAGTGACATTCAATCTTAGTACTTAGTACAGCATCCTTTTACAGTTATAACAGCTTTTAAACGTGAAGCATAGCTTGACACAAGTGTCTTGCAGCGATCTACGGGTATCTTCGCCCATTCTTCATGGGCAAAGGCCTCCAGTTCAGTCACATTCTTAGGCTTGCGCACTGCAACTGCTTTCTTTAAGTCCCACCAGAGGTTCTCAATCGGATTTAAGTCTGGTGACTGCGATGGCCACTCCAAAATGTTCCAGCCTTTCCTCTGCAACCATGCTCTAGTGGACTTGGAGGTATGCTTGGGATCATTGTCCTGTTGAAAGGTCCAACGTCTCCCAAGCCTCAGGTGTGTGACGGACTGCATCACGTTTCCATCCAATATCTCCTGGTACTGAAGAGAATTCATGGTACCTTGCACACGCTGAAGCTTCCCTGTACCTGCAGAAGCAAAACAGCCCCAAAGCATGATTGACCCTCCACCATGCTTCACAGTAGGCAAGGTGTTCTTTTCATCATAGGCCTTGTTCTTCCTCCTCCAAACATAGCGTTGATCCATGGGCCCAAACAGTTCTAATTTTGTTTCATCAGTCCACAGAACACTATCCCACAACTTTTGTGGTTTGTCCACATGGCTTTTGGCATACTGCAGTCGACTCTTCTTATTCTTTGGAGACAGCAAGGGGGTACGCCTGGGAGTTCTGGCACGGAGGCCTTCATTACGCAGTGTGCGTCTTATTGTCTGGGCTGAAACTTCTGTACCCACATCTGACAAATCTTTTCTCAGTTCCTCAGCAGTCACACGGGGACTTCTCTCCACTCTACGCTTCAGGTAGCGCACAGCAGTCGAAGTCAGCATCTTCTTTCTGCCACGACCAGGTAGCGTTTCAACAGTGCCCTTTGCCTTGAATTTGCGAATGATGCTTCCTAAGGTGTCTCTTGGTATGTTTAACATCTTTGCAATCTTCTTATAGCCATTGCCCTTCCTGTGAAGAGAAATCACCTCTTCTCTTGTCTTCCTGGACCATTCTCTTGCCTTCACCATGTTTGTAACCACACCAGTAAATGTCTAGAAGGAGCTGAGTATCACAGTCATTTTAAAGCTGCCTAATTGGTGCTTATTATGCTTGATTGCTGCTCGGTGACATCCACAGGTGTTTTCAATACCTGATGGAAAGCACCTGTATGAACCTCTGTTCTTCAGAGTGGTAGTCTTTAAGGGGTTGAATAATTGTGGCAATGAAGAAACCACATAAGAACCATTTACTACTGTATTACATAAACAATTGATGTCATTTTAGTTGCATTTGGGTAGTTACAACGTCCTTGTAGGATTTGATTCTGAATACAATTCCAAATGTACACTATAGTCCCTAAACCCCTTTACAGCATTGGGGGTTGAATAATTTTGGCCACAACTGTATATGGATTTTATTTCTATATTTAGTGCTCCAGGTAGAGGCTGCTACTTTGTACTCCACGACCATTTGTCAGTAGAATGATCTCGTGCCCCAACTCCCCCACCACCAGCTTCCTTCGAGAGCCGATCCCGCCGCTCACGCTTCACTCTGTTAGAAGCTGTCATTTCCCTTTAACGTTGGTGTCAGCTCCCCAGAAACATCATGTGAATTCACTTTGTGTCGCAGCGCCCGCCAAGAATTCGGTGGCCATGCGCCCTGAGCTCCCTCGAACGTGCCAGGAATGCCAAGTGCCCAGATGCAATCAGTAGTTTATTTTTTCTTTTTTCTCCATGTCGTACAAATGTACTCTTCCCTCATTACAGGCAGTCTGTGTTGGCTCTATTACCGCAGTCTGAGGTCATATGGCCATCACTGATTTTATGATTAGCGGAATGATTAATAACAACATTTGAGAATTAATGAGACTGCTGCGCTGACGAGGATCGGCTTCCCGTCCAAGAACAAAACAAGTGTTCTTCCCTCTGTTTTTGCAGATCTCCTGCATCTATTACCACGTGTCTTTCTGTAGAACCTGCTGCAATGACATGTACACTGAGTTCCCTCTATTGTTGTCCATCCAGAAGACTACACATAGACTTGAGGAACGGCCAAGTCTAAGAAATGTCAAGAATCGATCATGGACATCCCCAAAAAAAACAATTTGTTGAATGTGACATTTGTTTCTTTTCCGTTGTGTGAACTAGAATATAACTGGATATTAACATTTCGGACCCATGCACACTAGGCATTGAGTCCAAGTGTATGAGGCTTCAGCGGATGACAAGTACAGGTGCACCATCCAGCCCCATTGCCAGCAGCCTGTAAAAGTCTGAGAACTTGCAGCTGCTGCGGCAGGATGGTGCACCAATCGGTACTTAAATTTAGAGCAGTATGTGCCCAGGGATGCATGCCCGGAATGCAGACTTCTTGTGTTCCGGACATTCATCCCAGCCCTAAATGTAAGAATTGCTAGGTGCTCCATCCAGCCCTGTTTGGCCGCAGCAGCTGTCAGCCTCTCAAACTTTTACAAGCTGTTGGTAGCGGGGCTTGGCAGTACGACTGTACTTTCCACAAGCACCTAAACACCAGAGCTTCATGCATCAGGGCTAAAAGCCCAGTGCTCATGAGGCCTTAAAAATAAAAACATCAGAGATTGTTGATCCAGGGAATACCTACCTGCTTTATGACAACCTTTCTCAACCAGGGTTTCGAGGAACCCTAGGGATCCTCCAGAGCTTGATCGGGTTCCTTGAGCTGTAACAGATAGATCTCCAACTGATGATGCCTACATACTGTAGTTCAATGGCTGGAATCACTCAGCAGAGCCAGAAATGTGCGATTTGTGGAGCTTTTGCTGGTGACTCTTAAAGAAGTAACCATTTTTTTTTTTTTTGAGGGTTCCTTCTACGGACTCCCAGTTTAAGGGGGAGAGTCTTCCCAATGATACTCAATGTAACCAGACATTTTGTACACTGACTCCCAATGTAAAGAAACTCATCTCCCTTTGACCACCTAGGTAAGTGGGGCTCTTCTACCACTGGTAGACATTATAAGGGGCCCTCTTCCACTGGTGGCTAATGCAAGGTAGGCCTTTTCCCTCTAATCACAAATGCAAAGGGGTCCCTCTGCATCTGAACTTTAATGTAAGGAGCTCATCTCCTCTGACCACCAACATAAGAGGGCATATCTCTGGCTAATAACGCTAGGAGTTGTAGATATTTTTTTAGCAAGGTCCATACATTTTTGCAAGAATTCCTTCAAAGAAGAAAGATGGAGAAAGCCTACCTTAAGGGATCTGGAGGGATCTTTTATCTGTTGGAGCAAATTAGACCATGCTTTATAGGTTATTATCCCTTTCCTTTGAGTCAACTGTGGGTATAGGGTACTGTTTGTGAAGATTTTCTATTAGTGGTTGAATTTGATGGGCTTTTTTCAACCTATGGTACTATCATTTTACATGTCTGTCTTGCCGTCTTTACAATAATTGGACACTGTGAATTCTCTATGGATAAAATCTTTTGTGTTTATGGGGTGAAGTTCTATATGAAACTCTATATGCTCAATAAATGACCACAAACCATCACTTGTGGCATTATAAGGAGGCCTTCTTCCATTGGTGGCTAATGGAAGGGAGGTCTTCTTCCAATGACCACAAATGCAAGGGGTCCTTCTACCACTGATCATCAATGTAAGGAACTCATCTCCCCTGACCACCAACGTAAGAGGGAATCTCACTGACTAATAACACTAATATGCTAGGAGTTGTAGATATTTTTTTTAGCAGAGGTTCCTCAAGGCCTATATATTATTGCAAGGAATCCTTCAAAGTAGAAAGGTGGAGAAAGGCTACTTTGGGAGATTAGGAGATTAGGAAAGACTTTTTTTTAAACTGTTGGAGCACATTAGACTGTGCTTTTTCCCTTCCTATGGATTAACTGTAGGTCTAGGGTTGTTTGTGGAGATTTTCTAATATTGGTTGAACTTAATAGACTTTATTCAGCCTATTTTACCATCATTTTACATGTTTGCCTTGCTGTCTTTGCAATAATTGGACAGAATGTGAACGCTCTATGAATTAAATCTTTTGTGTTTTTTTTTTTGGGGGGGGGGGGGCGTTCTATATGAAACTCTATATGATTGGCAATTGACCAGAAGTGACCACAAGTCTAGCCAGCCCTGTTTTATGTCTAAGCATCTAATCCGTGCTAGATAGGGTAGCCGTAAATTAGCAGAAGGGTAGACAGGGACTGGATGCAGCTCACACTGACCAAGAGGTAGGAATACCTGTGCTATCAAGGTGTGTTTTTTATCAGTCAACAGACCAGAAGCAGCTGACCTAAAGTCAAGGTTTACCTTCCTTGTGACAGATGTTGGCACTAGAAAAAAGTGATGAATAATACTGTTTTATGAGTTTGATGGACAGTACAGTGGCTTCATGGTTAGCACTTATGTGGGCCCTGGTTTGAACCATGGCCAGAACACTATCTGTATAGAGTTTGTATGTTCTCTCTCGGTTTTCCACCGGCTACTCTGGTTTCCCCCCGCACTCCAAAGGCATGCTGGTAGATTAACGGGCTCCTGTCTAAATTGACCCTGGTATGTGTATGTATGAATTGACAATGCATATTTGTTATCACATTCTGTGTGTAATTTCCAAGCCCAAGCAATTGGAGAGGGTTGAGGAAAGACCCAGCAGCCTACCCCCTAAAAAATGCTCAAAGTCCATGGAAAAAGTCTTATCAGTCATGGTGCCCAGAGAGCTGGCCCGTGGAATTGCTGATAGTCCCCCTTCTTGATGGACCACTCTGTCTTTTTCTGATGTCACTTTTCTATGATTCTATCTCAGTGCTACTGATCTCAAGCAGCCCCATGGCAGCCATTTCCTGTCTACATGGATTCCAGCGATAGCTGCGTGGCATTTTTCTGGATGAATTTCCTCATGGTGACAGGGATGCATGGCTATGTAGTGTGTGTTTAGAATGGCCACTTGTAGAATTTTCAAGAGACTGCGCAGGAGCACAACTGGAAAACAAGCAAAGAGCATTATTGGTATTTTAGAGGAAGCTGCAAATTATTTATTACAATTATTAATATAGTGCCAACAATTTGCACAGCACTTTGCATACTGTAATTCACATCAGTCTCTGCATCAAGGAGCTTACAATCTAATGTTCCTATCTCACGTGCTCAAGGGCCAATTTAGATGGGAGCCAATTAACCTACTAGCATGACTTTGGATTGTGGGAGGAATCCAGAGGATGCCCACTCTAGCACAGGGAGAGCATGCAAAGTCCATGCAAGTGGTGCCTTGTCCGGGATTCAAAACGAGAACCCCATTGCTGTAATGCAAAAATTCAACCCAAGTTTAAAAATTTCCTTTTGAAAATTCATTAAAATGATAAAAGTTAAGATTTTTATTGAATGGGTTTATATAATCTTTAATTCCGGTGAGCAGGCATCTGTACCCATGTGGAATCACCAATTAGTTTGGATATGCGTTTGTGCCTTTGCCTTCAACCACATAGGCCCAGCGCTTGCAAGAATTGATCCCATGACCACCATTGACTCTTATCCAGGTGGTATTCGCTTTGAACTTGCCCGTCCCGGCATTCTCTTAGCCAGCCCTGTAAGGGGAGCCCTTTCTCTGGGTCCTCGGACCATGGCACCCAGCCCAAGTTGTTGTTTTCATCCTGTGAGAGCCTGGCAGGACAAGTCAAACGTAGCGAAAGGTTAATGAGCCAATGTGCAGGAGGATGATAGGGAAGCAGTAATTACTAATTAGATGCATTTTAACAGGAGGGAGGAAAGTGACATCTCCTCTTCACCAACTGTCAATAATTAGCAGATCTGCCGAGGCTGAAATGTGTCCACAGTTAAAAGGCTGACGCTCTAATGAAATGCCACTTGACGAAGGAGCTGTACAGAGGTTGCAGGGTGGGGCCCTGGTGGCACAGATAGTGTGGAGAGATATTGTTCATCTAATGCTGATCTGTCACCAAAGCTGGCCCTACACAGAGATCTTCCGGCTACAGGTTGGAACTATGGGCTTCTGCAAAGCAGGAGAGCGGGAAGGATGAGCTTACACTGTGTCTGTCTCATCCAAGGGACCTAATTATAAAGGGCAATTCATCCTATTAATCAAAAGATGCCTGATATTATAGTTTGTTACGAGACTGGAAATGGAACAGTTGGCATGTTGGATTTCAGGAAGTGCAGACAAGCCTGCCGGTAGTCACTGTTTCCTTAGTATACTATATGAACCCCTTACTATACCTGCAGGGCGTATGGCTTATTATGGATCAGTTTGTAAATGTTGAAAACAGATCCTAATGGGAGGGCTGATTGCCACTTTAAACAAGCTGCTAGCAGGCTTTCAACAAGCTTCAAGAAATTCTGAAGCCTGCTAGCAGCTTGGTTAAAGGTTACTTATATGAACCCCTTAATGTACCTGCAGGGCGTATGGCTTATTATGGACCAACACACCTTGTAGCTGTTTTCCTCTATGCATTTGGCTGGCCTGTTTCACACGGACTTATACTTGTAGAACAGAAGTGTGGACAGCAAGCTTTGACAAAGCATTTGCAGAACTTTCAGCAAGTTTTGTTGAAGGTTTTAAAGTCCCATTCAGCTTCAGTTTGTAAATGTTGAACACAGATCCTAATGAGAGGGCTGATTGCCACTTTAAACAAGCTGCTAGCAGGCTTTCAACAAGCTTCAAGAAATTCTGAAGCCTGCTAGCAGCTTGGTGAAAGGTCACTTATATGAACCCCTTAATATACCTGCAGGGCGTATGGCTTATTATGGACCAACACACCTTGTAGCTGTTTTCCTGAAGCCTGCTAGCAGCTTGGTTAAAGTGGCAATCAGCCCTCCCATTAGGATCTATGTTCATCATTTACAAACTGAAGCTGAATGGGACTTTAAAAGCTTCAACAAAACTTGCTGAAAGATCTGCAAATGCTTTGTCAGAGCTTGCTGTTCAAGCTGCTCTTATATACTCTGAAGCCCGAGTGAAACAGGCTTAACATAGAAACCTTTTACTTAGGGAATATTTCCCATGAGTTTACTGAGGAGAAAGTTCCAGTGTTTTCTTACGGTTGAGTGTCACGTGTCTATAGCACATATATGATTTTTTTTTTGTATTGAAATGAAGGTTATGTTTTAGCCCTGGTCGAACTGATGCGTGGGCTGAGCACATCCTCATTTTTTTTCTTGCTGGATAAATGGCAGTTTAGACTGAGCATATGGCGAAAAAGCTTATGTTAAAGTGTTACTAAACAGTACAATCAGTCTGTATATGCAGTAAAGCATGCTTGTGATATTCACTGTGGAACCTAAGGGGTTAATCCTCTGCATTGTGTCAAAAGGCTGTTTGCTTCTGTCTTCTCTGATCCTCCCCTTCTTATACTGTCCCTAATTCAGTTGCTGATAGTACAGAGCCCTAGGAGACATTCTACACATGCTAAATTAGCTGTGCATTGCTAGAGATTTGTTTTTGGTGGGGGGGAGACTGCATGTGATTGGCACAGGGCAAAATCAGCAGTTTCCAGACAGAGGGTCAGGGGTCATGCAGCCTCATAGGACAGTCAGAGGAGAATGAAAACTCCTACAAGATTAACCAGTGCTTATCTGGACACTGATAGAAGACTGCTATATACTGCTGATAAGAAAAGGTATTTAGCAGTTTATATTTACTAAAATAATTGCATTTCCATGTTGTGTGTACTGTGGGAGACCAAATAGAGTGAATGCAGGGTCCGGGGGACCAGATATAGTGAATGTAGGGTCCGGGGAGAGTGGATATAGTGAATGTAGGGTCCTGGGAGACCGGATATAGTGAATGCAGGGTCCGGGGAGACCAGATATAGTGAATGCAGGGTCCGGGGAGACCAGATATAGTGAATGCAGGGTCCTGGGAGACCGGATATAGTGAATGTAGGGTCCGGGGAGACTGGATATAGTGAATGTAGGGTCCGGGGAGAGTGGATATAGTGAATGTAGGGTCCTGGGAGACCGGATATAGTGAATAAAGGGTCCTGGGAGACCGGATATAGTGAATGCAGGGTCTGGGGAGACCAGATATAATGAATGCAGGGTCCGGGTAGACCAGATATAGTGAATGCAGGGTCCGGGGAGACCAAATATAATCAATGTAGGGTCCAGGGAGACCAGATATAGTGAATGCAGGGTCCTGGGAGACCAGATATAGTGAATATAGGGTCCAGGGAGACCAGATATAGTGAATGCAGGGTCCGGGGAGACCGGATATAATGAATGCAGAGTCCAGGGAGACCAGATATAATGAATGTAGGGTCCGGGGAGACCAGATATAGTGAATGCAGGGTCCGAGGAGACCGGATATAGTGAATGCAGGGTCCGGGAGACCGGATATAGTGAATGCAGGGTCCGGGGAGACCGGATATAGTGAATGCATGGTCCAGGGAGACCAGATAGAGTGAATGTGGGGTCCAGGGAGACCAGATAGAGTGAATGTGGGGTCCGGGGAGACCAGATAGAGTGAATGCAGAGTCCTGGATTTAATAACACTTTAAAATAATCAATAGATACAGAGATATACTGTAGCCAGCTAAACCTGTATGCAAATCTTGACCTTTGAAATCTGAAAGTCAGGCATGACTCTGCCTCCCTATTGGGTCTTTATAAACAATGCCCCAAAAAGTCTTAAAAACAGTTCCTTTCGAAAGAAGAGGTTGTATACTTTTTTCTGTACTGGCCCATGCAGGGCCGTGCTGTTCACAAGGCCAACTGAAGCAGCCGCTTCAGGTGACACTCATAGAGGTATGGTAGGAGGCAGCACGTTACGGCGGGAGGTCCATCTTCAGTGTCTGTTCAGCTCCTGGGCCGCAAAGCATCAGTGGCTGCTACAACTTAGCAATGAATTGTGCTGCTTTGCCTGGCTGCCTGTGTGCTAGCAATCAGTGGAAGGGGGGTGACCACAGAAATGTCCACCTCAAGCATGGCCTTGGGCCCATGTCCCCTCTGTTAAAGTGCTACAGCTTCCATCAGAGTCTTTGACAGGAGTGTCAGATCCCTGTGTGGTGCCACCAATGAATGGAACCACAGGACACGGCGGGGGACACAGGGATCTGACACTCCCAGAAGTGACAAATACTAAAGGTTCTGGCTGTAGTGCTTCAATGGAGAGGACATTGTCAGTGGGTTGTCTGAGAGATCTTATACTAGGGATTGATTCTTAGATTTGTGAGCAGGAGGCGGACTGACCATTCGAGCACTCGGGCACTGCCCAAGGGCCCGGGGTCAGTAGGGGGCCCCATGAGATGCCCCTGGTACCTTTTTCATTGGCTTTTTCATAGGCTTTTTAGGTGTGGACGAGGACACAGGGGCCCCATGATCCCCCATTGCCCGGGGGCCCCATGAGTTTTCAGTCCACCCCTGATTGTGAGCATTGCCAATGTGACAATGAGAGAGCAAAAAGAGGCTCAGAACACCGGCCCCGATGTGTACGACGTTCACCGAGATTTCAGCACACAATAGGGCAAGAGGGACCAGAATGGAGGGGACAAATAGAACGAGTTTGGGGGAGGGGACAAATAGAACGAGTTTGGGGGAGGGGACAAATAGGACGAGTTTGGGGGAGGGGACAAATAGAACGAGTTTGGGGGAGGGGACAAATAGGACGAGTTTGGGGGAGGGGACAAATAGGATGAGTTTGGGGGAGGGGACAAATAGGATGAGTTTGGGGGAGGGGACAAATAGAACGAGTTTGGGGGAGAGTTCAATCTATTCCCAAATAGCAATCCAGAGGCACCACCAACTCCAACAACACACTGTATTGAAGTAGCACCACAAGTCACAGCAATCCCAGGGCCTGGATTACTGCACATAGCCAATACCATTATTCAGGTATTCCAATATGGAACTACAATTCCCAGCAGTTCCAGTGTCCAAAAAGTGGCACACAGGCAATATGGAAGAACAAGTTGCAGTATTGAGATAGTAGCACACCCAGCAGTCCCAGTGTCCAAATAATAGCACACCCAGCAGTCCCAGTGTCCAAATAATAGCACACCCAGCAGTCCCAGTGTCCAAATAATGGAGCACCCAGCAGTCCCAGTGTCCAAATAATGGAGCACCCAGCAGTCCCAGTGTCTAAATAATGGAGCACCCAGCAGTCCCAGTGTCCAAATAATAGCACACCCAGCAGTCCCAGTGTCCAAATAATAGCACACCCAGCAGTCCCAGTGTCCAAATAATAGCACACCCAGCAGTCCCAGTGCCCAAATATTAGAGCACCCAGCAGTGCCAGTGTCCAAATATTAGCGCACCCAGCAGTCCCAGTGTCCAAATAATAGCACACCCAGCAGTCCCAGTGTCCAAATAATAGCACACCCAGCAGTCCCAGTGTCCAAATAATAGCACACCCAGCAGTCCCAGTGCCCAAATATTAGCACCCCCAGCAGTCCCAGTGCCCAAATATTAGCACCCCCAGCAGTCCCAGTGTCCAAATATTAGAGCACCCAGCAGTGCCAGTGTCCAAATATTAGAGCACCCAGCAGTGCCAGTGTCCAAATAATAGCATACCCAGCAGTCCCAGTGTCCAAATAATAGCATACCCAGCAGTGCCAGTGTCCAGATAGGGGCACATAGTCAATATAGAACTACAAGTCCCAGAAGTCCTAATTTTTTTTCTGTACAGCTCGAAAACTATAAACTATTCAAAGTTTAATAGTACAGTTATGTTTAGTCCAGACCAAAGCAGTTAAACTACTTCGTATGAATTTTAATATATAGTGTAACTATATAGTGGGGCAGCACAGCGGCTAGGTGGTTAGCACTTCCGCCTGGCAGTATTCGGGTCGCCGGTTCAAATCCCAACCATGGCACCACCTGCCTGGAGTTTGCATGTTCTCCCTGTGCCTGCGTGGGTTTCCGCCAGGTACTCCGGTTTCATCCCACACTCCAAAGACATGCAGGTAGGTTAATTGTCTCCTGTCTAAATTGTCCCTATTATGTGTATGCATGAATGTGAGTTAGGGACCTTAGATTGTACACCCCTTGAGGGTTAGGGACTGATGTGAATGTACAATATATATGTAAAGTGCTGTGTAAATTGACAGCGATATATAAGTACCTGAAATAATAATGATAATAACTAGTTTAGGCTATGAGCCTATCAGATGGGATACAGTACTTATTTACTGATAGAGGGAGAGAGCAGAGTGAGCAAAAGGGATATCTTCTCTGATGTGCAGTGTTTTCAATGTCTTAGATGGGGGCTGTTCATGACCAATCCATGCTGCTGCTGTGAGGGTTATGAATTTTTCTATACTGCCTGGCAGGAGTGTTGGGATCACACAACTTTCTGCACAGAATTAAAAATAATTTGGCAAATATAATGGTTCCCATATTTTTTTTTTCAGGTGTGTGTTCAGCTTTTGATATTGGAAATAGGTTTTAATAAGTTGCTATTTGCAGATCTTGGTCTAGTACTGAAGTGTCCCCCCACGTTCACCTCCTTTGCTAATTATGAATTTATGAAGCTTTTCTTCTAATTTGTCCCCCGTGTCCTGAGTTGAGTCTTTTCTCTCTCTCTCCCCGTGACGTCATGATGCAGACCAGGGCGGCTCATCCTGCTGACATAAGTCACGATTATCAAGTAGCGGAAAAATGCCTCTCTTTTATCAAGTGCCTTTTAAGTGCTCTTTTCAGAGCCCCCGAAGGGTGAGTGGCGGGCTGTTTGGCCGGGGCCCTCGGATGTCAGCCATCCTCTCTTTGATTCCTTAATGGCTCCCAGCTATGGGGAAGTGATCAGCACTGGAGGTGTGAAGAATCAAGTGTCACCATCACACCTGCACAAGATGCTGTGCGGGATGGTTGGCATACCTGAGCTTGTAAACACGAAACCAAATCCCCCCCCCGAACCTGAATGACGGGGACGAAGGAGCAATTTCCAGGCCAGCCACAAAATATACACCGTGTTTACTCTTTACAATCAGCAGCCAAACAATTCTTTTGTAGCAATATGATCTGTAGGATACAGCCGTCAGTGAAACCTAATGCAGATTTCGGCAGATTTTCGCACCGTTATTGGGTTAAGTGGTCGGCCGTTTTTCAGGGTTTTGGCACATTTTTTTTATCGATCAAGTTGGAAAATTCGTGGCTGATTTTGACAATTGGCTGATTTTCCTGGCAATGATGGGCAAATCGGCCAATCGTTTTACCGATAAAAAATCTGCGTATGAGCCGTGACCTGCAAGAAGAAGTTGAAAAAAAAGAAGAATAATAATAAGAAGAAAAATAAGAAGAAGAAATATAAGAAGTAGAAGTAAAAGAAGAACAAGAAAAAGAAGAAGTAGAAGAAGAAGAATTAGAAGAAGAAGTAGAAGAAAAAGAAGTAGAAGAAGAAGAAGTAGAAGAAGAAGTAGAAGAAGAAGTAGAAGAAGAAAAAGTAGTAGAAGATAAGAAGTAGAAGAAGAAAAAGTAGAAGATAAGAAGAAGTAGAAGATAAGAAGTAGAAGTAGAAGAAAAGAAGTAGAAGTAGAAGAAAAAAAAGCAGAAGAAAAAGAAGTAGAAGAAGTAGAAGAAAAAGAAGAATACGAATTCCAGCCCGCTATTATATTTTATATGAAAAATCTTGCGGTTGCAACAATGTATCTATTTGAATCCGAATAAAACCATCTGTATCCGAAATGGATACAAATGGATACAATGTTGCAACCGCAAGATTTTTTTCATGTAAAATATAATAGCGGAGCTCTCTGCAAGGGACAGAAGTAATTATGGGGTTAAATGCCGGCTGTAGACGGGATGAAAATCGGCCGATTTTTTTTTTTTTACCGTTGGTGGTAACGTTGGCCGATTGAACGGCCGATTTTTCATTTTTTTAATATAAAAAAAGGCCAGTTTTCGACCCATCTATGGCCTGCATTAGGCACACATGGAAAAGAAAACAAAAGTACTCTTCTAAGTAGAGTAATGCACTGTTTTCTTCTTGGACTAATGCGGAAAGTTTGGAAATGAACCACCTGAAGATACCCGGCGTATTCAGACACTTTTTGTTTACATGTAGAAATCAGTATTTTTTCACTAGAAAGTTACTCCCAAACAATTTTATTTTTTTTTGCAGAGGCCCTAGAGCACAAAATGGTCACTACAATTTTTTATTCCACACGGTATTTGTGCCACAGTTTTCCAAATGCATTTTTTGGGAAAGAAATACACTTTAATGAATTTTAATGCAAAAAAAAAAGCAAAAACTTTATATAACCAGATTTTTTTAGTAAAATATAAAAGATGTCACGCTGGGTAAATAGATAACTAACGTCACGCTTTAAATTTGCGCACAATTTTTTATTCCATATGGTATTTGTACCGTAGTTTTTCAAACGCAATTTTTTGAGAAAAAAATACACTTTAGTGAATTTTAATGCAAAAAAAAAAACTTTAACCCAATTTATTTTTAGTAAAATATAAAAGATGATGTCACGCTGGGTAAATAGATAACTAACATGTCACACTTTAAATTTGCACACAATTTTTTATTCCACACGGTATTTGTGCCGCAGTTTTCCAAATGCAATTTGAATTTTAATGTAAAAAAAAAATGATATAACCCGATTTTTTTTTCAGTAAAATATAAAAGATGATGTCACACCGGGTAAATCGATAACTAACGTGACGCTTTAAATTTGCGCACGCTTATGGAATGGCAACAAACTACGATTCTTAAAAAAATTTTATAAGCGATGTTTTAAAAATGTTTACAGGTTACCAGTTTAGAGTCACAAAGGAAGTCTAGAGCTAAAAGTATTGCTCTCGCTACAACATTCAGGGCGATACCTCATGTGCTCTAATGGGGACACCTGATGTAAAGGGCACTCTGATGGGGACACCAGATCAGTCCCTGTCCTCAACACGGCCAGATATAGAGGGGTGCTGGGGTAGGCTATGCCCCCCTTCCGATTTTAGTTGTGCCTGCCCAGGTCTGTGAGAGTGCATCCACTGGTCCATGAGCCAGTCTCTGGCAGGTAGTTGATGCAAAGCACTAACCTGCATAGTAAAATGCTGAGATTTTTTATGTAGGTTAGTGTGAACCAAGCCTTGGTGATACTCTTTACTGACTAACTTAACGCAACATTAACCCCTTCCATACCGGGCAATTTTACACCTTCCTGCCCAGGCCCCAGTTCAGGTTTCAGCGCTCTCACATTTTGAATGACAATTGCGCGGTCATACAACATTGTACCCAAACTAAAATTTGATCATTTTCTTCACACAACTAGAGCTTTCTTTTGGTGGTATTTAATCACCACTGGGGTTTTTATTTTTTGCTAAATTAACAAAAAAAGACCGAAAATTAAAAAAAAACCACGTTTTTCTTTGTTTCTGTTATAAAAGTTTGCAAATAAATAATTGTTCTTCATAAATTTGGGCCGAGATGTATTCTGCTACATGTCTTTGGTGAAAATAACCCAAATTAGGATGTATTATTTAGTTTGTAGGAAAGTTATAGAGTTCACAAACTATGGTATAGATCTGAATATTGATCAATCCTGAAGTACTGACGGCCAATCGGATTTCTTGAGGTCCAAGAATGTCAGAACAGTACAGATATCCCCCAAATGACCCCTTTTTGCAGAGTAGACAGTCCGACGTACTTCATAAGAGGAATGGCGAGTTTTTTGAAGTTGTATTTTTTTTGTCGTAATTTTTCGGAAAATTAAAAAATTAAAAAAATTAGTTTCACTATTTTTTCTTTTACATATTGTCACCAGTGCAGTACAGCGTCATCATATAACTGGCATGGCGGTGATCAGGGACACTGACTGGTGACAGTGTGAAAAAAAAAAATATATTTTTTTTTATTAATTTGTTGTTTTTTTTTTAAGATTTTTTTTTTCATATTTCATATAACATTGTACTACTTTGGGGAAGTGATCAGTATTTTTTTTTTACACAAAGAATTACTTTGCTATAAGCAAGCATTTACCTGAATGAAATCGATTCATTCAGGGATTTTTTTTTTTTTTGTGCTTAGCTGTGATTTGGCCACAGCTAATCACATGACATGTGCATGTGATTAGCTGTGACCATTTACAGCTAGACACTAGTATACAATGGATGGCATTAATGAAGCCATCCATTGTATACAACTGTCATGTGACCTGCTGTGATTGGTCACAGCAGGTCACATGGTACCGGCAACGGGGGCCGATACTCAGATCTGTCATCGGCGTCCACCCGGAACGCTGATGACATTTGCCGGCCGCCATTCGGCCATAGGGTGGGCGGCAAATGGTTAAATTATATCCTTATTCTCCATAAACAATACTTACACATCCACTACTTAATGTCCTGGTAATTTATTTTTATTAAATCATTTCTTACTTACTGTGTTTTTCTGCCTCCTTGTAAAAATCCTCCGCATCTCTCCTTTTTCCCCTCACTTCTGTTTGTTTGGAACAAGCAGTGCATATTAGCTGAGGTCTTGTGCATTGCTCTTTGTACACTACAAATCCCATAGTACATTTAAGCAGCGAGCAAAAGAGGGTAGCTACATTCCAACATACAGTGGGACCATGGAGAACGAATGTAACCACCCTTGTAACAGGCAGTATGATCACAGTAGCAAAAATAATGGAATTTGGAGGAGGCTGAGAGCAATAGGACTTTTGAGGTTAGGTATTAACAGAATTATTATTTATTTTTTTTTAAATCAGAATTTAGTCAATTTAAAGTTTATGTAAACCCATTCCCAAAAATGATAACATACTAAATTGATTTCAGAAGTCATTTTCAATATCTTAAAAAGTGTACTTCCTTAAATAAAAATAGTTGGTGGTTCTGCCATGAGGGTCGTTGTGCACGCACCTACTACTATAGGGTGACAACACCCTGTGCTTGTCCTCATGTCACACTGACTTCCGATGGGGAATGTTCCATAGGCACCACTTTTGCACCACAGAAGGAATAAATTGGAGCAGATACCAGACAGCATTGGAACCACATGAACCCTGAATTGCACAGAATTGAAATCGAACATATAGTGAGAAGTATGCTCAGAGGTGAGAGTTCCATTAAACTCCAGGTGGAGGATGTTGAGGTTGGACCCAGCACCCGCCAGCTAAATCCATGTGGCCATTGGTGTTTTACATTCAACAACTATACTGCAGATGACTTTGAACCTATCAAGACCAGGTTGATTGCCATTGCAATATATGCTGTCATTGGGGAGCAGGTTAGGGAGTCTGGTACTTCACACCTTCCATGCTATGTGAATTTGGGAAAGAATTGTTAGAGAATGAAACCGGTAAAGGCGGTGACATACCCGAAGGCTTACATGGGACGTGCCAGGTCCTCAGCGATGTTGAGAATCAAAGGCAAGGAGGGCAAATTTTGCAGACATGTTCCACCATTGTCACCATCAGGAAACCCATCCTAAAACTAACCATACACCAGTGGAGGATCTACCGCCATAGCAGCCCACGTAGCTGAAAGTTAGTAATGCCCAACCATTCCACCTCTTTGTCCAGGCAAGTGTAGCTGGGTGCTTAGGTTCTTTCTAAATGAGAAGGAAGTTGACATGGCATCGGAGTTTTTGGAGGCCAGATGGCTGTGACACAGCTAAGCCAAGAGGAGGATACCAGCTAAAGCACATACAGGCTGAGAGCCCCATTCTCTGGCAGCAGTGAGGTTAAATGTCTAGATCCCAAGCAGGTTGGTTGCCTTAAAAATAGATGGATCCAGCCTGTAGGGGGACAACAGATTACAAACTGTATACACCTCATTGCATAGGAGAGGAGGGCAATTTTCCTAGCCACTAGGTTGCCGGTGTCTGCCCTCCAGGGTGACATTTTGAAAAAAGCTGGTAACAATTTTATATTTAATGCCACCAAAATGATACAATGGCCATGGATTCTCAGGCCATGTACATCCTCTGTAGACTATACCAGGACAGGAGAATTAGAAGGAATTAAAGTAGAACAAGCCATTTTTTTTTAAATATTTGGGTAGAGAAGAGTTAGATCTTCTGTCAGTTTTATAGCTGCCTGTCCCATTGGGGAGATTTCCTTTTAGTTCTTGTCCCAGACACACAACAAGAAATCAGAGGAAATCTATACAGAGTGAGCAAAAATCATAGTTAGGCAATTATCACCAGATCTGGTGTACCCAGGGGTGGACTGACCATTTGGAAACTGCCCGAGGGCGCAGGGTCAGTAGGGGGCCCCATGAGATGCCCCTGGTACCTTTTTCATAGGCTTTTTTGAGTTTGGGCAAGGACACAGGGGCCCCATGATCCCCTATTGCCCGGGGGCCCCATGAGTTGTCAGTCCACCCTTGGGTGTACCCTTTGGAAAAGTTTACATTGGGGTAATAATTCCATTCCATTGGGATGCTTTTTCCATACTTCTTGTACACCTCTTCTTGCGGTCTTCTTCTTGCAAAGGAATTTGGAGCTCACCAAGTCGATGTATATCCTTTTGGGGCGAATGATAAATATTTAAATGAAAGTTTTTGTGCCCGCAGTTCAGCGTAAACCAATATTGTAAGAAAATTCCATATTTTGATAACAGCATGCAGGTAAAGTAAACCTTTCCCCAAAAAAATATGGGGGCTTTCCCCACCTAAATAATGGGATTTTACAGACAACATACATGTATAGAAAATGTAAATAAGTTTTATTACAAAAAGATGAAGACTTGCTAGATCAGCACACTTATGCATACAGCTGAAATATAGATCAATGTTGTACAGGCGATTTCAAGGAAACATTCTGGCTTGTTGTGGAAATAGGACCTCTCTCTTCAGAATGGTAGAGAGGGAAGGAAGGCGAGTATTTTTTCAGCTGGGAGATGCAAGGCGTTTCAGAACAAAGTCTTTCATCAGGGGTAAGCTGAAAGGAGAGGATGGCTAGAGAACATTCATCCAATTCCTTTGCATTACATATTTTGCCCAAAAATATATACCGTATTTTTCGCTCCATAAGACGCACCTAGGTTTTAGAGGCAGAAAACAAGAAGAAAAATATTCTGAACCAATGGACTGCAGACACAGTACAGGAGATGACCAGAGACTGCGGACACAGTACAGGAGATGACCAGAGACTGCGGACATAGTACAGGAGATGACCAGAGACTGCGGACATAGTACAGGAGATGACCAGAGACTGCGGACATAGTACAGGGGATGACCAGAGACTGCGGACATAGTACAGGAGATGACCAGAGACTGCGGACATAGTACAGGAGATGACCAGAGACTGCAGACATAGTACAGGGGATGACCAGAGACTGCGGACATAGTACAGGGGATGACCAGAGACTGCGGACACAGTGCAGGGGATGACCAGAGACTGCGGACACAGTGCAGGGGATGACCAAGAGACTGCGGACACAGTGCAGGGGATGACCAAAAGACTGCGGACACAGTACAAGGGATGACCAGAGACTGCGGACACAGTGCAGGAGATGACCAGAGACTGCGGACAGTACAGGAGATGACCAGAGACCGCAGACACAGTGCAGGGGATGACCAGAGACTGCGGACACAGTGCAGGGGATGACCAGAGACTGCGGACACAGTGCAGGGGATGACCAGAGACTGCGGACACAGTGCAGGGGATGACCAGAGACTGCGGACACAGTGCAGGAGATGACCAGAGACTGCGGACACAGTGCAGGAGATGACCAGAGACTGCGGACACAGTGCAGGAGATGACCAGAGACTGCGGACACAGTGCAGGGGATGACCAGAGACTGCGGACACAGTGCAGGGGATGACCAGAGACTGCGGACACAGTGCAGGGGATGACCAAGAGACTGCTGACCTTTGGGGAGGGAGGGGGAGCGGGTACCTGAATTTGACAGGACCGGCTCCCACTTCCGCGGAGTTGTCCTCCCTTTTAGTGTGGGCACCCGGCTGACAGCCAGGTGCCCAGTGCGCATGCGCGAGAAGCGTTGCGCTTTGTGATTGGTCCGACGCCTTCTGGGACCTGTCATGTGTCCCAGAAGACGCCGTACCATTCACAAAGCGCAGAGCTTCTCGCGCATGCGCACTGGGCACCTGGCTGTCAAGCCGAGATTCTACACTAAAGAAGCCGGCGAGGGAAGACTGTGCAGCGCTGGACCGAGGAACAGGTAAGGTCCCGCTGCAGAGCTGAGCGGCCGGCCCGGTATTCTGACACGGCGGCGGTGGAAATACCGGACCAACCACTCCATATTCGCTCCATAAGACGCACTGACATTTTCCCCCTTTTTTGGGGGGAAAAAAGTGCGTCTTATGGAGCGAAAAATACGGTATATAAGAATGATTAGGGGGTTCTTTTGCCTGTTTGTCAACCACTTGCACCCTAGGGCGTCCCAAGCTGGATATGACCAAAAGATGGAAGAAAGTGGGGGAAAGAAACCCTCGGAGCTCTCACACCAATGCTTATTGGAACCAAATCGGGGACCATGTTACCAGAAAAGGTGTCTAAAGGTGCCAAGATGTCTGGATCTTGATGATGACTGGACATCTTGTCACCTTTAGACACCATTTCTAGTTTGAACGTCAGCCAGTCGTCTTCACCTCGTCTAGATGCCTAAATGCATTGAGTTGCTGCCATGTGATTGGCTGATTAGCAATTTGTGTTACCAAGCAATTGAACAGGTGGAGCTAATAAAGTGGCTGGTGATTGTATAATGTTTTTAAAACTGTGCCACACCAGTAGTTATGAAACATTTATTAGATGCTTCTCCTAGCAATTCAACTCTGCCAAGGCTGGAGAACCACTAGTCTACATTTCCTGGCAGGTAGTCTGTAGCCAGGCTGAGCAGTGATTCCTTTTGTTTTATTAATTATTATTATTATTATAATTATTATTATTACATCGAGTTTATATAGCGCCAAAGGGGTTGCTCAGCGCTGTACAATAGAGGGGGGGACAATACATGAAACAGTACAACAACTACAAACTAGCTTACAATCTAGGAGGGAGGGGTAGTGGTACAGGAGGAAGTGGCTGTGGGGGATGGAGTGGTAGGAGGAATGAAGGAGAATGGCAGTTAGGTGAGGGTGGGGTAGGCTTCCCTGAAGAGGTGGGTTTTCAGGGAGCGCCTGAAGGTGAGGAGGGAAGGTGACAGTCTGATGGATTGAGGTAGTCAGTTCCAGAGGATGGGGGAGGACTTGGAGAAGTCTTGCAGACGTGCGTGGAAGGAGGAGGAGACCAGGGGGCAAGATAGAAGGAGGTCCTGTGAAGAGCGAAGGGTACCGGTAGGGTGATACCTGGGGATCAGGTTGGTGAGGTAGTTAGGGGCAGTGTTGTGAACGGCTTTGTAGGTCAGGCTTAGTAGTTTGAATTTGATGCGTTGGGCGATAGGGAGCCAGTGGAGGGATAGGCAGAGGGGGGTGGCAGAGGTGGAGCGGTTGGTGAGGTGGATGAGTCTAGCCACTGAGTTCAGGATGGTCTGAAGCGGGGAGAGCGCTGGGGCAGGCCGGTGAGGAGGGAGTTGCAGTAGTCGAGGCTTGAGAAGATATTAATTTCTGCATTCTCTGGGTTTCCCTACGGCTGAAAACCCATTTGCTTTTGCTTGTTCCTGAGGAGTGTTTTCCAATGAATAGAGCAAACATATACAGGACTTCTCCAGGACTTCCCCCATACTCTGGATCTCCCTACCCCAATCCATCAGACTGTCACCTACCCTCCTCACCTTCAGGCGCACCCTGAAAACCCATCTCTTCAGGGAAGCCTACTCCACCCTCACCTAACAACCGATCTCCTCCACTCCTCCTACCACTCCATCCCCCACAGCCACTTCTGCCTGTACCACTATCCCCTCCCTCCTAGATTGTAAGCTCCAGGGAGCAGGGCCCTCGATCCCTCGTGTATTGTATTGTTACTGTCTTGTCTCATGTTCTGTCCCCCTTGCTATTGTACAGCGCTAAGCAAACCCTTTGGTGCTATATAAATACTGTATAATAATAATAATGTACAATTTTCTGGGTTATAGATAATTCTCTTACCCTGTCCACTCACTAGGATGTTTATCCCCAGTGACGGGGGCTTGGGAAGGAGATAACGATTTCGGGAGCCCTTCTAGAATGGTCGTTCCTTTCCTGGTTTTTCCTGGAGAGGAGGCAATGTTGGCGGTCCAGTGATTGCCTCCCATCCTGCTGCCTGAGAAGGACCATTAGAGTTCAGAGGCCTTTGGACTCCCAAGCTTACTGCTTGGGAAGAGTTCAGTTTCAGAGCCCGGGGCTCAAGACTGGAAGCTGGTTTGGTTGGGGCTTGGAAGTCCAGGAAGGAGGCTGGAAAAGGGGACCACCTTCAGATACGTTTGTTCTGTCTATTGCCAGTCTCATCTTAAAGTGTTACTAAACCCACAACAGTACAATCAGTCTGTATATGCAGTAAAGCATGCTTGTTATACTCACTGTGGAGTACTGAGGGGTTAATCCTCTGCATTGTGTAAAAAGGATGTTTGATCCTGTCTTCTCTGATCCTCCCCTTCTACTGTCCACAATCCATCTTCTGACATAACAGAACCTTGGGGGCAAGCTGCACATGCTCAGTTTAGTACGTATTACTAAAGAGTTTTTTTTTCTTGGGAGGGTGCATGTGATCAGCACAGAGCCAATCAGCACTGAGGCAGAGGGTCAGGGGTCATGTAGCCTCATAGGACAATCAGGGGAGAATGAAAACTCCTCCTACAAGCTTTAGCCAGTACTCGGCTGGACACTGATAAAAGGCACAAGACTGCTATATACTTCTGATGAGGAAAGGTATTTAGTAGTTTATATTTACTCAAATAATTGCATTTCTATGCCCTCTGTACAGTGGGAGACCAGATATAGTGAATTCAGGGTCCGAGGAGACCAGATATAGGGAATGCAGGGTCCAGGGAGACCGGATATAGTGAATGCAGGGTCCGGGGAGACCAGATATAGTGAATGCAGGGTCCGAAGAGACCAGATATAGTGAATGCAGGGTCCGGGGAGAACAGATATAGTGAATGTAGGGTCCTAGGAGACCGGATATAGTGAATGCAGGGTCCGGGGAAACTGGATATAGTGAATGCAGGGTCCGGGGAGAGCGGATATAGTGAATGCAGGTTCCGGGGAAACTGGATATAGTGAATGCAGGGTCCTGGGAGACCGGATATAGTGAATGCAGGTTCCGGGGAAACCGGATATAGTGAATGCAGGGTCTGGGCAGACTGGATATAGTGAATGCAGGGTCCGGGGAGAGCGGATATAGTGAATGCAGGGTCCGGGGAGACCAGATATAGTGAATTCAGGGTCCGAGGAGACCAGATATAGGGAATGCAGGGTCCAGGGAGACCGGATATAGTGAATGCAGGGTCCGGGGAGACCAGATATAGTGAATGCAGGGTCCGAAGAGACCAGATATAGTGAATGCAGGGTCCGGGGAGAACAGATATAGTGAATGCAGGGTCCTGGGAGACCGGATATAGTGAATGCAGGGTCCGGGGAAACTGGATATAGTGAATGCAGGGTCCTGGGAGACCGGATATAGTGAATGCAGGTTCCGGGGAAACTGGATATAGTGAATGCAGGGTCCTGGGAGACCGGATATAGTGAATGCAGGTTCCGGGGAAACCGGATATAGTGAATGCAGGGTCTGGGGAGACTGGATATAGTGAATGCAGGGTCCGGGGAGAGCAGATAAAGTGAATGCCGGGTCCAGGGAAAGCGGATATAGTGAATGCAATTTCTGGGGAGACCAGATATATTGAATGCATGGTCCTGGGAGACCGGATATAGGGAATGCAGGGTCCTGGGAGACCGGATATAGTGAATGCAGGGTCCTGGGAGACCGGATATAGTGAATGCAGGGTCCGGGGAGACCAGATATAGTGAATGCAGGGTCCGGGGAGACCGGATATAGTGAATGCAGGGTCCGGGGAGACCGGATATAGTGAATGCAGGGTCCGGGGAGACCGGATATAGTGAATGCAGGGTCCGGGGAGACCGGATATAGTGAATGCAGGGTCCGGGGAGACCGGATATAGTGAATGCAGGGTCCGGGGAGACCAGATATAGTGAATGCAGGGTCCGGGGAGACCAGATATAGTGAATGCAGGGTCCTGGGTTTAATAACACTTTAAAGGCAGCGAATACTAGTCACTATTTTGAGTATCCTGTAACCCCCATCCTTCTCTCTCCTGGAAAATGATCCTATAAATTCTGCAAGCAAAGATGGACAGAGTGGATGGTGGTCATTCAGTGGTCATTGGTTGATGAGTGCTTTGGGGCAGCTGTAACCAGATCACCAACAGACTATCGGGACCTGAAAATTCCAGCGGCTCCGACAGGATCCTTCACTAGTGCCACTGAACCTCTTAGGACCATGTAATTCTAGCGACTCTGTCACTGAAGGCAAATCACTATCAACAGGACCACTAAAGAGATTAGTCACCTTCTCCAAAGGGGCCGCTTTATCGTTGGCCAAACTCCTACAAAGGGAAGAGCGACAGACCAACACGTCTCTGGTTCAGCCAACAAGAGGGCTGCACCGCAGAAGCAGGTACCCACTTTTGCTGCCGTCTTAGCGATTCTGTGGCTGGCAAGTTGCCGCCATCAATAGGAATGTTATTGTGACATGGGCCTTAGTGATATGATAGACATCCTGTAAGGTCTTGCTTTTCCACATTGCCATGACAGCTGCTTGTAGAGAGAAGGAGAAAATATATCTTATGTTAATTTCATGCTTCAGCTGTCTACTTTTGTACATCAGTCAAGTAAACAGCCAGGGTCTTGTTTTTCATCGTTTTATGACAGCCTTGACGTAATTCTGAGTCCTAGGAGCTCTAGAGGCTAAAAGTATGACTAAGGCAGATGTGCCGTACTTGAAGATCTAGAACATAAAGGCCCCAGTCTGGTTCCCAATAAAATGGCAGTTGTGGTATATCGGCCTTGGCGTCACTTATATAATATTTCAATTCCTGATTGGAATAATGATGTCTCTTTAAGCTCCTGCCGTACAGGCCAGGAAGAGCATGTGTGGACGAGCTGTGATTAGTAAGAGCAGACCAGCTGCTGCCGCCATCCTCTCCTACAATCTTTCCTACGACAAGAGAGGCCTTGGCGCTGCTCCGCCATTAATGAGCGCTGCCCACCCTTCATTAACAGTGCCCAGACTTATTAAGCTGGTAAACAAAGATGCAGCCATGTAAATGGAAGCATTTGGGTGTGTGCGCAAATGTCAGCTTCTACTTGATAGTCATTATTAATAGTATTGTACGCAACGCCACATGCTCGCTATTATCATATAACATGGAACAGATGTATGTACAGATCCCTGGTCTGTTCCTGTTATAGCCTCTGCTGACATCCTCCACCTGACACATCCATCCACCCAGAACTGAAACAGAATTTTTTGTTTTTTTATGTGATATCCTCATTTTCTTTTCCTTGCCCAATGCTCCACCCAGAAAAGAACACAATGCTCCTTTACCATAATTACAGCTTGAACAACACTATCCTTTATTAACCACAAGCCTACCGGGCACTTCTACCCCCTTCCTGCCTACAGGGCACTTCTACCCCCTTCCTGCCTACAGGGCACGTATACCCCCTTCCTGCCTACAGGGCACTTCTACCCCCTTCCTGCCTACCGGGCACTTCTACCCCCTTCCTGCCTACAGGGCACGTATACCCCCTTCCTGCCTACAGGGCACTTCTACCCCCTTCCTGCCTACCGGGCACTTCTACCCCTTTCCTGCCTACAGGGCACTTCTACCCCCTTCCTGCCTACAGGGCACTTCTACCCCCTTCCTGCCTACCGGGCACTTCTACCCCCTTCCTGCCTACCGGGCACTTCTACTTCCTTCCTGCCTACCGGGCACGTATACCCCCTTCCTGCCTACAGGGCACTTCTACCCCCTTCCTGCCTACCGGGCACTTCTACCCCCTTCCTGCCTACCGGGCACTTCTACCCCCTTCCTGCCTACAGGGCACGTATACCCCCTTCCTGCCTACAGGGCACTTCTACCCCCTTCCTGCCTACCGGGCACTTCTACCCCTTTCCTGCCTACAGGGCACTTCTACCCCCTTCCTGCCTACAGGGCACTTCTACCCCCTTCCTGCCTACCGGGCACTTCTACCCCCTTCCTGCCTACAGGGCACTTCTACCCCCTTCCTGCCTACAGGACACTTCTACCCCCTTCCTGCCTACAGGGCATGTACACCCCCTTCCTGCCTACAGGGCACGTATACCCCCTTCCTGCCTACAGGGCACGTACACCCCCTTCCTGTCGAGGCCAATTTCCAGCTCTCAGCGCTGTCACACTTTGAATGACAATTGCGCGGTCATGCAACACTGTACCCATATGACATTTTTATAATTTTTTGTGATAGAGCTTTATTTTGGTGGTATTTAATCACCTCGGGGTTTTTTATTTTTTCTTAAACAAACCAAAAACCACTGAAAATTTTGAAAAAAAAAAAAAGTTTTTTCTTCGTTTTTGTTATAAAATTTTGTAAATAAGTGATTTTTCTCCTTCACTGATGTGCGCTAATGAGGCTGCAGTGATGGTCACTGATAGACTGCACTGATGGACACATAGGTGGCACTGATGGGCACTGATGAGCAGGCACTGGTAGGTGGCACTGATGGACACTGAAAGGCAGCACTCATATATGGCACTGATAGGCGGAACTGACTGGCACTGTTGGGTGGCACTGATAGGTGGCACTGACGGGCACTGATAGGTGGCACTAATGCACACTGATAGGCGGCACTGACTGGCACTGATTGGCACTAATAGGTGGCACTGACTGGCATTGATAGGTGGCACTGATGGGTGACACTGAAAGGCAGCTCAGATGGGCACTGATAGGTGGCATTGATGTGGCACTGAAATGTGGCACTGATTGGCACTTCCTGGTGGCATGGATGAGCACTGACAGCTAGCGCTGATGGACACTGACAGGTGGCACTGATGGACACTGACAGGTGGCACTGATGGACACTGACAGGTGGCACAGCTGGGGCTACATAGATCATCAGGGCACACTGATCATCAGTGCTCTGATGATCAGTGTACGTGTCCCCTCCGAGGAATGCCGATTACCGGCTCTCCTCTCCTCTGTCAGCGTGACAGCTCGTGAGGAGAGAAATGCCGATAACATGCATTTCCCTGTTTACATGTGATCAGCTGTGATTGGACACAGCAGATCACATGACCGAGCCGACATCTTCGGCTCTTTCCGTCGATCGGTGATCCGCTGTGTACGAGGAACACAGCGCACTACTGATCGCCACGCTGCACGCTCTGGGAGCTGCGCATGCGCGGTTAGAATGGGAGGACGTCATATGACATTCTCCCAGAACGCCAGAACCGCCTTGCGTCCATCATTTTACTATATGGCGGGCGGGAGGCAGTTAAAGAACAAAAAACCTGCGCTTAGGTAACTAAACTAAACCATAAGCATAGAAAAGCAGCTCACACATCAGGCTATAAACATAATACAAAATAAAAAAAAACGCAGCGCTAATCATAAACACATAATACCATTAAAACATAAAAAGTCCAAATTCATAAAGTCCCAATAATATTCCCATGGTCCACCATCACCAGGACACCCGAATTGTTCAGCCTCTCACCAGAACTTCTGACCAAATTACATCGGTCAATATAAGCAACTCCAGTGGGAGATGAACATATGAATCTTGGAATCAGCAGTCCTCATTAAGGTTATGATCAATCTTCCCCTTTAAGAATCTGAAGTAGGTCCTAAAAGAGTACTCTCGTCCAACATTTAAGTAAAGGATAAAAGAAAAAAGCCACTCATAGTGTAGTATTTGAGTAATAAATTCACCCTGTTTAATTTAAAGTTACTCGTACATTGTTATGGATGGTTACCAGCATTTGTATTAAGTTTCCAACCAAGAAAATGGCCGCCGTTTCTCCAAAAGAGCGCAATGACGTCACACGCCGAAGTTCCATCCAACGCGTTTCATTATCAATTGACGTCATCAGGGGCATGAATTGGATGACGAAACGCGTTGGATAGAGCTTCGTTTTGTCCTTTGTTTTTACCATACCCAACATTATACGATTACCGCTTTAAAAGCTCCATCCTTTTTTTCCTTACCTTTTACACCACTCCATGCTAAATGGAACACAACATTGCTTTCTCGGAATTTCTGATGTATGCCTTCTTTCTTTTAACAGACTTTCTACTCCATCCTACCTTCTGTGCAAGTTTTCCTCCCATGCATTTTGCCCTGACCACCCCCCCCCCCAAAAAAAAAGAAAAAATCCATCTTGAGCAATATTGAAACTTGTTCTGTCTCTCCAGTCTAAGCATTGAAAGTGTGATCTCTGTAACTTACAGTTTTGATGAGATAGTGATAACTCCAATCTTAGTTGAATACCACAGTCAGTGACTCAGTCCAGATGATATCTTGTAGATCTTGTAAAGTTTATTCCATAAACTGAGAGAATCTTACAACAATGAACATCGGATAGGTCAAAAGATCATAATGTGATCTGCTTCATGAGGCTTGCTGAAATGCATTACTGGGAAAAGGAGTGGGGCTATCTCTACAGCAAGAACTAAACCATAGGAAAGGGAGGAGCAGACACAAAATATAAGGAATAGTGCCCCATCATTGGTGTCAGTGGGAGGAATAGTGCCCCAAAGTTGGTGTCAGTGGGAGGAATAGTGCCCCATCATTGGTGTCAGTGGGAGGAATAGTGCCCCATCATTGGTAGTGAAAGGAACAGTGCTAATCAATGGTGTCAGTGGGAGGAATAGTGTCTTGTACCAGTGAGAGGGCTGGATAAAGGCAAGCAAAAAGGGCCACATTCGGCCCCGGGCAGAGACAAAATATAAAGAACACTTAAAGGCATATGACAGTCATGTGAAACATGACAGAACTTCCCATCTGTGTTCTATAGCAGGGGTCTTCAAACCTTATAAACAAAGAGCCAGGTTATGTTCCTTCAGATGTTGAGGGGGGGCGGACAGTGGTATGAGTGGGAGGAAAAGCGCCCCATCATTGGTATCAGTGAGAGGAATAGTGCCCCATCATTGGTAGTGGGAGGAATGGTGCCCCATTATTGGTGTCGGTGGAAGGAATAGGTCCCATTATTGGTGTCAGTGGGAGGAATAGTGCCTCATCTTTGGTATCAGTGGGAGGAATAGTGCCCCATCATTGGTATCAGTGAGAGGAATAGTGCCCCATCATTGGTAGTGGGAGGAATGGTGCCCCATTATTGGTGTCGGTGGAAGGAATAGGTCCCATTATTGGTGTCAGTGGGAGGAATAGTGCCTCATCTTTGGTATCAATAGGATAAATAGTTTCCCATCATTGGCAGTGGAAGGAATAGTACCCCATCATTGGTGTCAGTGGGAGGAATAGTGCCCAATCATTTGTAGTGGAAGGAATAGTACCCCATTGTTGGTGTCAGTTGGGGGAATAGTACCCCATCATTGGTGTCAGTGGGAGGAATAGTGTCCCATCATTGGTGTCAGTGGGAGGAATAGTGTCCCATCATTGGTAGTGAAAGGAATAGTGCCAATCAATGGTGTCAGTGAGAGGAATAGTGTCTTGTACCAGTGAGAGGGCCGGATAAAGTCAAGCAGGGCCACATTCAGCCACGGTCCACAGTTTGGAGACCACTGCTCTATAGGAAAGACTGCTCCATCCTTAAATGTTTTTTGGTCTTTCTTATCTGGAATACTGCTCTACTTAGCATCTAATCCTAGCTTCCTTTGAGCATTACTCTGACCTTAGGTGTGAAGGTGCAGGAATTGGGGTGATCTGAGGTGTGAAGGTGCAGGAATTGGGGTGATGTGAGGCATGAAGGTGCAGAAATTGGGGTGATCTGAGGTGTGAAGGTGCAGGAATTGGGGTGATCTGAGGTGAGAGGGTTCAGGAATTGGGGTGATCTGAGGTGTGAAGGTGCAGGAATTGGGGTGATCTGAGGTGTGAGGGTTCAGGAATTGGGGTGATCTGAGGTGTGAAGGTGCAGGAATTGGGGTGATCTGAGGTGTGAAGGTTCAGGAATTGGGGTGATCTGAGGCATGAAGGTGCAGGAATTGGGGTGATCTGAGGCATGAAGGTGCAGGAATCGGGGTGATTTGGGACTGATCTGAGGTCTACATCATGCAGTTGTTAACTGGCATGCCAGTTGTTTAATGCTTACACATTGATGCTTCTTGTGGAAAAGATTGCTGACCTCTGTTATAGACCAGGGGTCCCCGACCTCCTGGCCATTACCAGTCCATGACCTGTTGATCAGCAGGCTGCCGCCACACAGCAGCCTGTGCCTATTCTCCCACCCAGCCACCGATGTCATCCTATCAGCAAGGCAGGGGGAAAGAGGAGCTGCAGATCGGGACAGAGAGCGGTAGTCTTTTCATATTAACAAGCCTCTGACACCAACAATGGGGTGCTATTTCTCCCAATGACACCAACAATGGGGTACTATTTCCCCACTGATTCCAACAATGGGGTGCTATTTCTCCCATTGACACCAACAATGGGGTACTATTTCCCCACTGATTCCAACAATGGGGTACTATTTCTCCCAATGACACCAACAATGAAGTACTATTTCTCTCATGGACACCAACGATGGTGACCTATTTCTCCCCCTAATGCCAAAGGTGCACTGTTTACTTTCCCTGTCTACTCTGAATGGCCAAAGTCTGACCTCCCTAAAGTCTGAAGGACAGTAAATTGGCCTTTGTTTAGAAAGTTTGGAGACCCCTGATGTAGAGAAACATTGTAAAACTCACCTGACCACAATTTAGAAGAGCAAAAAAAGATGTTCTCTAGACAATTCTTTTATTAGTTTTATTTACTTCTCATACACCTCAGCTTGTTCACATGGGTTAACATACACTCACCGGCCACTTTATTAGGTACACCCTGCTAGTGCCAAGAAAATCTGCCCCACTCCATGACACCACCACCTCCAGCCTGAACCACTGACACAAGGCAGGATGGAGCCATGCTTTCATGTTCTTATTTTATCATCTGGAACCAGTCTGCCCATTCTCCTCTGACCTCTGACATCAACAAGGCATTTTCCTCCACACAACTTCTGCTCACTGGATATTTTTTGGACCATTTTCTATAAACACTAGAGAAGGTTGTAAGCGAAAATCCCAGTAGATCAGCAGTTTTTGAAATACTCAGACCACCAACAACCATGCCACGTTCAAAATCACTTAAATCCCCTTTCTTGCCCATTCTGATGTTCAGGTTGAACTTCAGCAAGTTGTCTTCACCACGTCCAGATGCCTAACCCACATGGAAGAAAAATATATTTTAAATTTTTTAAATATTTTTCCCAAATATATTGGCATATATTTGAAATACTAAAATTTTGGCCATATTCAATATATATATATATATATATATGTACTACAAAATATATAAGAAATGTTTTTAAAAATACATTTCAAATATACTGTATGTCATTTTTGGAATGCATTTACAAATATATGTAAAAATATATGTTAAAATGACTTTTTTAAAATATATTTTCGTTAAATATATTCTTCCGATTTTCAACATGCAGTGTGTGTATGTGTGTGTGTGTATATATATATATATATATATATATATATATATATATATGTGTATATATGTGTGTATATATATATATATATATATATATATTATATATATATATATATATATATATATTATATATATATATATATATATATATATATATATATGTGTGTGTGTGTGTGTGTGTGTGTGTGTGTGTATATATGTGTGTAGATATATATATATTATATATATATATATGTGTGTGTGTGTATATATGTGTGTATATATATATATATATATATATATATATATATATGATAGAGAGAGAGAATATATAAATATATTTTGAAATAAATTGAATATGGACAAAATTGTAGTATTTCAAATATATGGCAATATATTTGGGCAGAATATTTTTAATATATATTTCAAATATATTTTTCTTCCATATGGGAAATGCCTTGAGTTCTTGCCATGTGGCTGATTAGCAATTGAAGAGGTGTACCTAATAAAGTGGCCGGTGAGTGTACACTTTAATGCCCCATATTGAGACACGACAGAGTTATTCCCAGCAGTTTTCTGTCTGCCATCTTCCAGGAGTACTGCACACCCCAGCATGTCCTTTCATATGTTGGGAATTTGGCTTCTGGCATTACTTGACCCCACCCCAGACTCGTCACACAGCCTTTAGCCATAATCATCCAGATTTTTTTCTCCTTTTTGTTTCTGGGGAGAGGAGAAGCTGACAATCAGGACAGGTAACAATGACGACAGATATAAAGCGCGTCTTGCAGTCGTGCGGGACTTATCTCCCTTTGATGACGGCATGTCCAGGTGTGTTTCTACACAGGCGATTTGAAAACCCGCTGCGTATTTCTCCACTGACCCCCATCTGGTCAGTTTGTTTATTTCCACAGGAGACTGAGGTCAGGAGACCAGTCCTGCAAAAATGTAAAGTGCCCGGATCAGTCAAGTGCTAATTATTCCTTTGAATTTCAATTAGAAACAAATGAGCAAGGTTGGACTTGAGGGGTTTTCAGCCCTTTAAGTATGTAATTGCTGAATATAATTATTGGTATTACTGCTATTAAATTAATGCAGTTGTATATTCATTTAAATATTCGTTAAAAATTATTTTTTTTTATGCAACTAGATACCTGATTGTGTTTCAATACTTAAAGCGCAGTTCCACTTCACCTGGGTACAAAAACTGTAGCTGCTGACTCTTAAAATACAGCCACTTACCTGTCCCTCGGTCCCGCGGTGTCCTCACCATGGCTGGTTTCACCAGCCGTCTTCTCTCCCTGGCACCGGCATCTTCAGTGTGGGCACCCGGCTGTGACAGCTTGCGGCTTCACAACCGGGTGCCCACTGAGCATGTGCAAGAAGAGCTGCGCTTTGTGAATGGGCCCCTTAGACTTCTGGGACCTGTCCCAGAAGACTACGGGTGGGGGGGGACAACTTCCACTTCCGATCACTTATGCAATCGCTGTGGAAGTGGGAGCGGGGTACCTGTCAAATTCGGGTACCCCCCGCTTCCCAAAGGTGCCAATCCTTAATGGGGAGCAGGGGACAAAGGCTTAAAGCCGAATTTCCCCTTTTGGGTGGAGCTCTGCTTTACGACTGGGAGAGAGAAGACCAGTGCTAGGAACAAATTTGTTTCTGTATGTACACATGTGCTTGCTGCAAACAGCTCAAGAAGAGGGAGCGGAGATGACCTCACCTGTGTTCTTCTGCTCCTCCTTGATTGTCCAGTCAGAATGTTTGGGGAGTATATGGGTCGTGCTGTAGCAAGGGCCACCAGTAGAAATGTTGGGGCTCTAAACAGCCCTTCTGACTCGAATCACAAGGACAACGGTGGAGGAAGCAGAAAATCAAATCTCTGGCCAAGAACAGGCCTATATGGGGGCTGATTGTAGAGACCATACATTCCTTACATATTTCAGCTGTCAAACACACACAGCCATCCACCACTACAGGTATTGGTAATCACCGAAGGTTTTAGAAATTCATAGCCTCAGACTTGCACTCACCGGCCACTTTATTAGGTACACCTTGCTAGTAGTGGGTTGGACCCTATTTTGCCTTCAGAACTGCCTTCATTCTTTGTGGCATAGATTCAACAAGGTGTTGGAATTGTTCCTCAGAGATTTTGGTCCATATGGACTTGATAGCATCACACAGTTGCTGCAGATTTGTCAGCTGCACATCCATGATGCGAATCTCCCGTTCCACCACATCCCAATGGTCCTCTATTGGATTGAGATCTGGCGACTGTGGAGGCCATTGGAGTACAGGGATCTCATTGTCATGTTCAAGAAACCAGTTTGAGATGATTTGAGCTTTGGGACATGACTGCTGGAAGGAGCCATCAGAAGATGGGACACTGTAGTCATAAAGGGATGGACATGGTCAGCAACAATACTCAGGTAGGCCGTGGTGTTTAAATGATGCTCAGTTAGTATTAAGGGGCCCAAAGTGTGCCAAGAAAATCTCCCCCACACCATTACACCACCAGCCTCAACCGTTGATACAAGGCAGGATGGGTCCATGTTTTCATGTTTACGCCAAATTCCGACCCGACCATCTGAATGTAGCAGCTGAAATAGAAACTCTTCAGACCAGGCAACTTTTTTCCAATCTCCTATTTTCCCATTTTGGTGAGCCTGTGCAAATTGTAGCCCCCGTTTCCTGTCCTTAGCTGACAGGAGTGGCACCCGGTGTGGTCTTCTGCTGCCATGGCCCATCTGCTTCAAGGTTCAATGTGTTGTGTGTTCACAAATGGTATTTTGCATACCTTGGTTGTAATGAGCGGATATTTGAGTTACTGTTGCCTTTCTATCATCTCAATCCAGTCTGCCCATTCTCCTGACATCAACAAAGCATTTTTGTCCACACAACTGCCGCTCACTGGATATTTTCTCTTTTTCGGACCATTCTCTGTAAACCCTAGAGATGGTTGTGCGTGAAAATCCCAGTAGATCAGCAGTTTTTTAAATACTCAGACCAGTCCATCTGGCACCAACAACTATGCCACGTTCAAAGTCACTTAAATCCCCTTTCTTCCCCATTTTGATGCTCGGTTTGAACTTCAGTAAGTTGTCTGCACCACGTCTAGATGCCTAGTTGCTGCCACGTGATTGGCCAATTAGCAATTTGTGTTACCAAGCAATTGATCAGGTGTAGGTAGAATGAGATTCTAGTAGTACTGCAGAAAAACTCTTTTATATTCTGAAGTGGGGAATGGCTGCAACGTGTATCAGTGTTATCTCTCTGTCTGTGCAGGGTAGATTTTCTGCCACTTCCTGACCTTATGACACAACTGTACATAAAGAAGTTTCCACAAGGAGTTAGCAACCAAATCCTAGCTGGGGTCATACTTTTATTGATTAAAGTTCCTTTGATGCTGCCCCTGTGCCTTTTGGAGATTCTCCTCAACTGGTTGTCGTGCTCAGGGCTGCTGTTAGAAACCACAGGGCCCCTTATTGGTATAGGCATGCTTGTTGCGTCAATGGCGCACGATTTAGAAAATTTAGAAATGCCGTTACGTTTTAGGATGGATGCTAAAGTGATCCAGTGGATGGCACCACCAAACCTAAACATTACAAAGACTCTTCAATGTGTAGAGAAAATAATCTTCCGTTACAGGTTACACATCCAACACCTCAGTCCTCACAAGAAAGGGGGAAAGCTGCTCACCATAAAAGCCCAGATTATGTTTATTAAAGCAAATCGATGCATAGATACAGTGGGGCAAAAAAGTATTTAGTCAGCCACCAATTGTGCAAGTTCTCCCACTTACAAAGATGAGAGAGGCCTGTAATTGGCATCATAGGTAGACCTCAACTATGAGAGACAAAATGAGAAAACAAATCCAGACAATCACATTGGCTGATTTGGAAAGAATTTATTTGCAAATTATGGTGGAAAATAAGTATTTGGTCACCTACAAACAAGCAAGATTTCTGGCTCTCACAGACCTGTACCTTCTTCTTTAAGATGCTCCTCTGTCCTGCACTCATTACCTGTATCAATGGCACCTGTTTGAACTTGTTATCAGTATAAAAGACACCTGTCCACAACCTCAGTCACACTCCAAACTCCACTATGGTGAAGACCAAAGAGCTGTCGAAGGACACCAGAAACAAAATTGTAGACCTGCTCCAGGCTGGGAAGACTGAATCTGCAATAGGCAAGCAGCTTGGTGTGAACAAATCAACTGTGGGAGCAATAATTAGAAAATGGAGGACATACAAGACCACTGATAATCTCCCTCGATCTGGGGCTTCACGCAAGATCTCACCCCGTGGGGTCAAAATGATCACAAGAACGGTGAGCAAAAATCCCCGGACCACACGGGGGGACCTAGTGAATGACCTGCAGAGAGCTGGGACCAACATAACAAAGGCTACCATCAGTAACACACTACGCCGCCAGGGACTCAGATCCTGCAGTGCCCGACGTGTCCCCCTGCTTAAGCCAGTACATGTCCGGGACTGTCTGACGTTTGCTAGAGAGCATTTAGATGATCCAGAAGAGGATTGGGAGAATGTCATATGGTCAGATGAAACCAAAATAGAATTGTTTGGTAGAAACACAACTCGTCGTGTTTGGAGGAGAGAGAATGCTGAGTTGCATCCAAAGAACACCATACCTACTGTGAAGCATGGGGGTGGCAACATCATGCTTTGGGGCTGTTTTTCTGCAAAGGGACCAGGACGACTGATCCATGTAGAGGACAGAATGAATGGGGCCATGTATCGTGAAATTTTGAGTGCAAACCTCCTTCCATCAGCAAGGGCATTGAAGATGAAACGTAGCTGGGTCTTCCAACATGACAATGATCCCAAACATACCACCCGGGCAACGAAGCAGTGGCTTCGTAAGAAGCATTTCAAGGTCCTGGAGTGGCCTAGCCAGTCTCCAGATCTGAACCCCATAGAAAACCTTTGGAGGGAGTTGAAAGTCCGTGTTGCCCAGCGACAGCCCCAAAACATCACTGCTCTAGAGGAGATCTGCATGGAGGAATGGGCCAACATACCAGCAACAGTGTGTGCCAACCTTGTGAAGACTTACAGGAAACGTTTGACCTCTGTCATTGCCAACAAAGGATATATAACAAAGTATTGAGATGAACTTTTCATTTTTTGACCAAATACTTATTTTCCACCATAATTTGCAAATACATTCTATCCAAATCAGCCAATGTGATTGTCTGGATTTTTTTTCTCATTTTGTCTCTCATAGTTGAGGTCTACCTATGATGCCAATTACAGGCCTCTCTCATCTTTTTAAGTGGGAGAACTTGCACAATTGGTGGCTGACTAAATACTTTTTTGCCCCACTGTAAGTCCATGAGGTGCAACCATCACCAATCATCACCAACTATCACCAATCATCACCAACCATCACTAATCATCACCAACCATCACTAATCATCACCAATCATCACCAATCATCACCAATCATCACCAACCATCTCCAATCATCACCAACCATCACCAATCATCACCAACTATCACCAACCATCACCAATCATCACCAACCATCACCAATCATCACCAACTATCACCAACCATCACCAATCATCACCAACCATCAGGCTTCCAATGATTGTGAACTGTTACACATCCAACACCTCTGTCCTCAGAAGAAAGGGGGAAAGCTGCTCACCATAAAAGCCCAGATTACGTTTATTAAAGCACATTGATGCATAGATAAGTCCATGGTGCAACCATCTCTAATGTGTTTCACTCTTAACTGGAGCTTAAAGTGTTACTAAAAACACAACAGTACAATCAGTCTGTATATGCAGTAAAGCGTGCTTGTTATACTCATTGTGGAACCTAAGGGGGTTAATCATCTACATTGTGTAAAAATGCTGTTTGATCCTTTCTTCTCTGATTCTCCCCTTCTTCCAGTACCCCCCCCCCCCCCCCATTTCTCTCCTGATAAGACATTTTGTGTGTAGACACTGCACATGCTCAATTTGGTGTGTATTGTTAGAGAGGTTTTTTTTTCTCTTGGGAGAGTGCATGTGATCAACACAGGGCCAATTAGCACTGTCCAGGCAGAGGTCAGGGGTTCTGCATCCCCATCCTCCTAGAGAAAACTCCTTTTCAAGCTTTAACCAGTGCTGTGGTGAACACTGCTAGAAGTTACAAGAGTGCTCTAACTGCTGATGAGAAAAGGTATTTAGCAGTTTATATTTACTAAAATAATTGCATTTCCATGTTCTGTGTACTGTACGAGACCAGATATAGTGAATGCAGGGTCCGGGGAGAGCAGACATAGTGAACGCAGGGTCCGGGGAGACCGGATATAGTGAATGCGGGGTCCGGGGAGACCGGATATAGTGAATGCGGGGTCCGGGGAGAGCGGATATAGTGAATGCAGGGTCCGGGGAGACCAGATATAGTGAATGCAGGGTCCGGGGAGAGCAGACATAGTGAACGCAGGGTCCGGGGAGACCGGATATAGTGAATGCAGGGTCCGAGGAGACCAGATATAGTGAATGCAGGGTCCGGGGAGAGCGGATATAGTGAATGCGGGGTTCGGGGAGAGCGAATATAATGAATGCGGGGTCCTGGGAGACCGGATATAGTGAATGCAGGGTCCGGGGAGACTGAATATAGTGAATGCGGGGTCCGGGGAGACCGGATATATTGAATGCGGGGTCCGGGGAAACCGGATATAGTGAATGTGGGGTCCGGGGAGACCGGATATAGTGAATGCAGGGTCTGGGGAGAGCGGATATAGTGAATGCGGGGTCCGGGGAGACCGGATATAGTGAATGCGGGGTCCGGGGAGACCGGATATAGTGAATGTGGGGTCCGGGGAGACCGGATATAGTGAATGCAGGGTCTGGGGAGAGCGGATATAGTGAATGCGGGGTCCGGGGTGACCAGATATAGTGAATGCAGGGTCCTGGGTTTACTCTCCAATTATTTCTAACAGAACGCCCCCGGTTCGCTCTTATCATCAGCAATGGCAATCAGAACTCAGGGGAAGTCTGGATCAGCAAGACTGGCAGATCATGACCCAGGCATTGTCTAGTTCAGAGTGTTGGTTGCACCTTGTGGACTTGTCTGTTCATCAACAAGTCCACCAGATGCATCAAACTTCCAGTTATAAAGAAAGTTTAGAAATGTGAATTGTGCCTAAGCAGTATCCTGAAACATACCTTTTATCTGGAATTCCTCATAAAATATAGCTTCGTTGTATGTGAGTGTGCCGAAGCACCTCCTGTACTGTACCTGCAGTGTCATAGTAGTCAGCCTTTGACTGCTAGACTCTGAAGATCTGCAGTGAGATTTGAGGATGTCTCACTGTTCTCCTTGCTGGAGGCTCTGATACTTGGAAGCAAAATTCTGGTTCTACCATAATGGATGCCTCAGTACAGGAATATAATGAATGCGGGGTCCTGGGAGACCGGATATAGTGAATGCAGGGTCCGGGGAGACTGAATATAGTGAATGCGGGGTCCGGGGAGACCGGATATATTGAATGCGGGGTCCGGGGAAACCGGATATAGTGAATGTGGGGTCCGGGGAGACCGGATATAGTGAATGCAGGGTCTGGGGAGAGCGGATATAGTGAATGCGGGGTCCGGGGAGACCGGATATAGTGAATGCGGGGTCCGGGGAGACCGGATATAGTGAATGTGGGGTCCGGGGAGACCGGATATAGTGAATGCGGGGTCTGGGGAGAGCGGATATAGTGAATGCGGGGTCCGGGGTGACCAGATATAGTGAATGCAGGGTCCTGGGTTTACTCTCCAATTATTTCTAACAGAACGCCCCCGGTTCGCTCTTATCATCAGCAATGGCAATCAGAACTCAGGGGAAGTCTGGATCAGCAAGACTGGCAGATCATGACCCAGGCATTGTCTAGTTCAGAGTGTTGGTTGCACCTTGTGGACTTGTCTGTTCATCAACAAGTCCACCAGATGCATCAAACTTCCAGTTATAAAGAAAGTTTAGAAATGTGAATTGTGCCTAAGCAGTATCCTGAAACATACCTTTTATCTGGAATTCCTCATAAAATATAGCTTCGTTGTATGTGAGTGTGCCGAAGCACCTCCTGTACTGTACCTGCAGTGTCATAGTAGTCAGCCTTTGACTGCTAGACTCTGAAGATCTGCAGTGAGATTTGAGGATGTCTCACTGTTCTCCTTGCTGGAGGCTCTGATACTTGGAAGCAAAATTCTGGTTCTACCATAATGGATGCCTCAGTACAGGAAAAGTGCAGAACAAGGTCCTGGGGATCATGTACCAATGCACAAAAAAAGTAAACTAAATTCCATATGGCTAAGCAATGATTTTTTTTTTTTTTTAAAGCACTGATATTTACAAAGGAAAAAAGAATTTTAAATTACCAATAAATGACATGACCCTCCCGACTTCTTCATTTAAAAAAAATAAAAATAAAAATAGCACACAGGCCCCAAAGGTTCCCCAAAGTACATAACAGATCCTTAAGGGTATGTTATATATTGTGGGGAACTTTGGAGAGGTCTATGTGCTGTTTTTCGCCTGGCAATTTAAACTGTTATTTTTTTTTCTTGTAAATGTCACTTTTACTGTAGCACATCCTATAGCAAGAATGAAAAAAACATTTGCCTAGAGCCCCCCCCCCCCCCCAAATGAATGCCAGACCCTTTAAGTCTGGTATGGATTTTTCTTGCAAAAAAATTTTTTTTGAAAAAAAGTCCATCTAGAAATCAATACTGGACTCTTAGGCCTGGTTCATACCAATGCATTTTTTTAGTGCAGAAATGCACTACAGTCCATTTAACGTGGATTTCTACGGGACACGTTCACACCTATGCTTTTTTGAGCTGCTGCATTTTTGGAAAGGTTCAGGGATATTCTTAAATGCAAAAAGCAGCATTTTTGCTACAATAGAGTTCAATGGATTACTTCCACAACAAGTGCAGTTTCCACTCCACTATGCAATATTAATGACACCTTAAGCCCCCATGAAGGGGTTGTCATTTGATCCCTGAAGCACGTTGGCTTGATGACCATTCCCTGTTATTTGATTTTGGAATAAAGCCGTATCTGGTCATTGAATGTTCCGGTGTGACGCTTTAGTCTTGGATTCCTTCAGTTACTGGTCAGAAGGACGGTGGTTATGCTTTTGCGTGAAAAAAAGCAGCCTGCCCATAATCCAGATACCTGACCAATCTCATTTTACTTCTTACACCAACTGGTCAATTCTACGGCCCCAGCACTTCCATTCTGTTTTTTCCAAATATCATGGAATTAGGAGGGAAAGCCGGCAACATTACCGTACTCACTGGTGAGACCCCAAACCAAAATCTGCCCGGGTGCCATGTTGGCCCCTTACCAACCCAGCATTGGCTGTGCAGTTACAGTGTGTGAGTTCAGGAGGGCCAGATGACTTCCAGCAAGAGAGCTGCTGGAGGAATGTGCAATGTAGGAAGAGATTATCGTCCTGTGACAGCTCTGCACCTCTGGCTACAATATATATCACAAATCTTCCTGTTTATTGTTCCCGGCTCACCCTGGACACCAGTCATTTTCTCCTGCTGATGTGTTCACCAATGAGCTTAATTAGTCTCAGTTTTAACTCTTTGCGATCTATTTATAAAAAATTTTCTTTGCTATTCGTCCTGCGAAACTGAATGTACATTTGTGCATTCGTTTGAGCGATTTTTTTTGCACCTTATTTATTTATTTCAGGTAGTTATATAGTGCCGTCAATTTACGCAGCGCTTTACATGTATATTTTCTCAGAATTTCAGAGAAATGCACTGTAACCAGCATGTACAACATTTGCTGCCTTCCTTCCTTAAATAAGGGCAATAATTGCCACCTGTTTTTCAAAGAATGAATGACCTCACTAATAGAACTCCACACTGCTATTATTTTGAACATGCCCCTTTCAATGAGTGATTCAATGACACAGAATCAGCAGCATGCATGTCATGACTGTTGGGTCTGTTGGATTTCTATTACTCTACTACACCTGCTAGGAAATTATTTGCCATGTAGAAATATCATTTCTACCAAAAACAGTGATTGATCCGGTTAGTGATGTCTGACTGCTATTATTTTGAGCACAACTATATATATTGTACATGCACATCAGTCCCTAACCCTCAAGGGGCGTACAATCTAAGGTCCCTAACTCACATTCATACATACACATACTAGGGACAATTTAGACAAGATCTAACCTGCTAGCATGTCTTTGGAGTGTGGGAGGAAACAGGAGTACCCAGAGGAAACCCACGCAGGCACAGGGAGAACATGCAAACTCCAGGCAGGTGGTGACGTGGCTGGGATTCAAACCAACGACCCGAGTACTGCCAGGCGGAAGTGCTAACCATTTAGCCACACATTGTATAAATCTGTGGCTGGTGTGCAAATGGGGCAAAATGGAATGTTCTTTGGTTCCATGTGAACGTTGCTGTTGGGCGAATGGTAAGACTTCTCATATTTATTTTAATGTGAATATTGGCTCATCCACGAATGAAGAACAAATGTTATTGGTAGAATGTTCTTAGGGCAGTTTATCTTCTCATGTGGAGGGGTGACCTGCTCATCCATACCTGGAAGGATGGGAACATTTTGCTAAGGCAGCCACAGAAGAACTAAGGAGGAACACTATGAAGGTAAGTATGTGAGGCATTCAAGTCAAACGTGGACAATTTTTTCATTTCCCAGGTATAAAAAGGGATGCTACCATGGTAGTACTACACGCAGTACTAAGTGTTAAGTTAACCACTTGACCTCCAGAGGATTTACCCCCCTTAATGACCAGGCCTCTTTTTGCTACTCGGCGCTGCACTAATTCAACTGATAATTGCGCGGTCATGCAATGCTGCACCCAAACGAAATTTACGTCCTTTTTTTCACACAAATAGAGCTTTCTTTCGGTGGTATTTGATCACCTGTACGCTTTTTATTTTTCACACTATAAACAAAAAAAGGCCAAAAATTTTGAAGAAAAACTATATTTTTTACTTTCAGCTATAAAAAATATATAGTAAACTCAAAGTTGGTTATAAATTTAGGCCAAAATGTATTCTGCTCCATGTTTTTGGTAAAAAAAATCCCAATGAGTGTATATTGATTGCTTTGTGTGGAAGTTATAGCGCCTACAAACTATGATAGAGATCAGGGGTGGGCAAACTTTTTGACTTGAGGGCCGCAATGGGTTCATATATTGGACCCGGGGGCCGGACCAAGAGTAGATGAATGATGTGTATGTGTCATCCATAGTAAGTATAGTAATATTCCCCCATAGTATGCATAGTAATTAATCCCCCATATAGTAATTCATCCCCCATAGTAATTCATCCCCCATATAGTAATTCATCCCCCATAGTAATTCATCCCCCATATAGTAATTCATCCCCCATATAGTAATTCATCCCCAAATAGTAATTAATCCCCCATAGTAATTAATCCCCCATATAGTAATTCATCCCCCATAGTAATTCATCCCCCATATAGTAATTCATCCCCCATAGTAATTCATCCCCCATATAGTAATTCATCCCCCATAGTAATTCATCCCCCATATAGTAATTCATCCCCCATAGTAATTCATCCCCCATAGTAATTCATCCCCCCTATAGTAATTCATCCCCCCTATAGTAATTCATCCCTCATATAGTAATTCATCCCCCATATAGTAATTCATCCCCCCTATAGTAATTCATCCCCCATATAGTAATTCATCCCCCCTATAGTAATTCATCCCCCATATTGTAATTCATCCCCCATAGTAATTCATCCCCCATATAGTAATTCATCCCCCATATAGTAATTCATCCCCCCTATAGTAATTCATCCCCCATATAGTAATTCATCCCCCCTATAGTAATTCATCCCCCATAGTAATTCATCCCCCATATAGTAATTCATCCCCCATATTAAGTCCCCAAGTCCCCCCTGTGTCAATTCACTTACGTTTGCTCCACGCGTTCCTCTCATCGTCTTCCCGCGCCGTTCCGGTGTAGCATGAAAATCTGTCTCCTATGAGGATCTGTCCCCCTCGACATATCTGCGCATGTGCCAGTTTCAGGCATTAGCAGCCGATCGGCGATCTCCGGCACATGCACAGATACGTCGAGGGGGACAGATCCTCATAGGAGACAGATTTTCATGCTACACCGGTCTTCAGGGCGGACTGTGAGAGGAGCCTAGCTCCGCGGGCCGGATTAAAAGGTCCGCCGGGCCGTATACGGCCTGCGGGCCGAAGTTTGCCCATTGCTGGTATAGATACTGCAATTTACGCCATTTTTCTGCTATACAGCGCTGTGCTAGTTTAATGGACAACTGCGCGGTCATGCAATACGGTACATAAATGAAATTTACATCCTTTTTTTTTCCCACAAATTGAGCTTTCTTTCGGTGCTATTTGATCACCTTTTGCGCTATAAAAAAAAAGGCTGACAATTTTGAGGAAAAAAAATCAATATTTTGGACTTTTTGCTATAAAACATGTCCAGTACAAAAAAATGTAAAAATCAAATTTAGTCATAAATTTCTGCCAAAATGCATTCTGCTCCGTGTCTTTGCTAAAAAAAAAACCCAATACGTGTAAATTAATTGGTTTACGTGAAAGTTATAGCGTTTACAAATGGCGGGAAAGATACTGGGATTTTTAGTTTTTTTTTATACTAATAATGGCGGCGATCAGCGACTTATGGCGGGACTGCGGCAGACATTCTGACATTGGGGGGTACTGACTTGGGGTCACTGACATCCCCAGTGACACCAATACAGTGATCAGTGCAAAAAAAAAAACACTGTACTAATGGCACTGGGGAGGAAGGGGTTAAGTTTATTATTCAGGAAAACAGTTAACTGTGTGAGGGGAGTGTTTTACTAGGGGGCGGGAGTGTGTACTGCAGGGAACACCGCTGATCGGGACAGATAAACTATTCTGTCCCGATCAGCCTGTCGGGAGCTGTCAGGGAACTGACAGAAAGCACAGCTACTGCAGCTGTGCTCTCTGTCAGCGATTGACGCCGATCGCCGGGACATAGCCGGTAACGACCGGCTGTGACCCGTCGACTGACATCCGTGGCTGTGATCGGTGGGACAGGTAGGGTGGCGGCGTGCCTCGTGCGCACCCCCTACCTGTTTTAAAAACACACATTTTAAAACGTGCTTTTGCCCAGCCGTGCCACCCTGCCGCCGTATTTCTACAGTGGCTGGGCGGCATGTGGTTAATCGAGATGGCAGACAACAGTGTTAGTGTGTGCATGGAACAGTGCGTGGTGGTGCAGTTGTCTTGTGAATGAAGGTGCAAAACCCGCAGATATCTACAGAATACTTCAAGCACAGTACGGTGATGAACCGCTTAGCCGCAGTAGGACATTTGAATGGTGTAAATGTTTCAAAGATGGCCGTCCGTCAGTGACGATCAAACCCATGGTGGTTCCCAGCCCACAGCAATCAATCCTGTGAACATTAAGCGCATGGGACGCCGGATCCTGGATAATCGATGCATAACCTGTCGTGAAATTGCACAAAAGACGAATCTTTCTGTGGGAATGGTGAACACAATGATGACGAATGAAACAGGCTATCCTAGGATGGTTGAGGTGTTCTGACCAATCTTTCTATGCTGAAACTTTCCAGGCAATAGTTGGTAAAACAGTAATCAAGAGGTAAGCGAGCGCTTAAAACATGAATAGCAGCTAAACACCAAAGGTACCATATAAAACCTTCAAATAAATCATAAGCAGGGTGCAGCGCTAAAATATCCACTTATAAAAATTTGTAATATCTCACATAAAATAGACATGCTTTGTCCAAAATATGTCATAAATCAGAAATGTAAGATATATATTATTACATTTCTGATTTTATGACATATTTTGGACAAAGCATGTCTTTCATTTATGTGAGATATTACGGATTTTTATAAGTGGATATTCAATTTTCAAGTCTGGCCACAGATTCTCAATTGGATTTAGGTCTGGACTGTGGCTGGGCCATTCTAACACATGAATATGCTTTGAGCTAAACCATTCCATTCAGGTTTTCTTCTAAGATTGCCCTATATTTGGCTCCAACCATCAACTCCGCTTTCCGGTACCTCCTAAGGAAAAGCATCTCCACAATATGATGCTGCCACCACCACAGTGGGGATGGTGTGTTCAGGGTGATGTGCAGTTTTCGTATTCTGCCACACAACATTTTGCTTATAGGCCGAAACGTTCAATTTTGGGCTCATCTGACTAGAGCACCTTCTTCCACGTTTTCTGTGTCCCCCACATGGCTTCTCGCAAACTGCAAATGGGACTTCTTATGGCTTTCTTTCAACAATGGCTTTCTTCTTGCCATTCTTCCATAAAGGCCAGATTTGTGGAGTGCACGACTAATAGTTGTCCTGTGGACAGATTCTCCCACCTGAACTGCCTCTTGGCTGCTTTTCTGATTAATGCTCTTCTTATCCAGCTTGTCAGTTTAGGTGGATTAAATTACACACAGCTGTACTCCAATTACTAATTAGGTGACTTCTGAAGGCAATTGGTTCCACTAGATTTTAGTTAGGGGTATCAGAGTAAAGGGGGCTGAATGCAAATGCACACCACACTTTTCAGATATTTAATTATAAAAACAAAATTTGAAAACCATTTGTCATTCTCCTTCCACTTCACAATTATTTGCCACTTTGTGTTGGTCTATCACCAACAATAAAATAGAATACATTTACGTTTTTAGTTGTAAAATGACGTGGAAAATGTCAAGGGGTATGAATACTTTTTCAAGGCACTGTAAGTTGATAAGGGGTGTGGACTTTAAAGAGTACTTTCTAACTCAAAGACAAGTTCTGCTTTTTCCAGTTGACCTCCCACTTCCTGCAGCACCTAAGGTGACTTCATCCTCTTTCTGGACAGACCTCAGAGAATGTTGAGTAGCCAAATCCTACAAGATGATCCTACACTATGCTGCTTCATCTTCTAGTGGGATTCTGGCTGATCAACATTTCCTGGGATCTTGGCAGTAGGATAATGCCAACTTCTGAACTGCAGATGTTGGAGAAAGGTGAGTATTTTATCCAAAACTCTCTTCAACCCCCCCCCCCCATAAATACATTTGTGCAGCTGTTTAGGGAGATGAAGGGCCACCTTGAATAAGCAGATCATGAGAATTTTATTGCCCGATTCCCAAAGCAACAAAGCTTAACAACCTCATTATTCTCAATGGGCCATTCACACCTGAGTGTTGTATTGCTGCTTGCCTGATAATGTGAAGCTTGAAAAAGTACATGGGCTTCTTGTGCATTTTTGGCCTCAAAGTCCTTATTGAGAGCACTTGCAAAATGCATTACATGCATTATTTTGGCATTCCCATTTAAAAGACGCACAATTCTGCTCCTGTATTACGAGTCGCTTGAAAATCCCATGTACAGTCTCACAGAAAAAGCCTCTAAATCGCCTGGCTACACTCACACTCAAGTGTGAATGGGGCCTTGAACAGACCCTAAATAGGCAATGTGACAGAGTCTCTTTAAAGGCCTTCCAGCTTCAGAGACAAATTTGTTAATAGCTTTCATTTAGAGATCTAATCTGTTGGAAAGTAAAGAAAAGTATTTCTGTAGACTGCAGTCCTTACATCATTCGGAAAAGAGAACATGCCCCCTGGCAATATAGGGAAGGAGCACGTGTAATATTTATTGTGTCCGTACATCTTCAGACAGAGGATTCCGGTGTATTTACAGCACCTGAAACACGCGGCAAGTTAGGACAGGATTAATTGCCACCTGAAGAATTTGGAAGAAGTCGGTAATAAATAGAACAGACATTAAGGACTATTAGGAAATGGTGTTGACCAAAAACCAGGAATGGTTTCCTGCCATTCATTTCTCCCCTCGGAGATTACTGTGATCAGCGTGGATGTTATGACAGGACAGAGAGGAGCACTATACATAAGAGGGATTCCTCTGTAATTCACATCTGGGAGACTGGTGGGGATCTCCGTCACGTCACGTATCAGAAAATGTACAGTTCCCTTTCTTCATTAGGAATCCTTTTTTGGTGAAAAACAATATTCTTACATTTTTGGCTTTACAGAAAAGGAACAAATACAGAGTAAGACAGAATAGCGTGGCTTGCAGAGTCCAAGTATGGTCTGTTATCTACTAGTCACTAAAGCTGGCTATAGATTATGCAATTTTCTTTCCTCCAACCACAGGTTGAAGAACAGAAAATTGCTTGATTGAATCAACGGCACAGTCAGTGGTTGTACTAAAGTCAATCGATAGATCGACTTCAGTACAGCCGGCCTGTCTTAAGATGGATCAAAAGTCAGCTGGTTCCTGCTGAACTGGCCAAATTTCAATCCATCTATGGCCGGCTTACATGGCTTACGAAAATTTCAAACACAACCAGAAAGTACATCCTACCAGTGTGACTTGAAGTTACATGAGAAGAGCATTACAGTCTGAATAAAAATAAATATTTAGGCATTAAAAGATAGAAAGCTCAAATGGAAAGTGCATTTTAGTGAAATGTGGAATAAATCGGAAAAATCAGAGCAAACAGATATAATGATGGCCCATCTGTGGGCCATCAATCCCTCTCACCATGGCCAGAGGACAGGGTTAATCAGTATTGGGCGGAGGATACCGGGAATGGCTGCAGCAGGCCCGCTCATAGTGTTCAAAGAATGGTGTCTGGCAGCCAAGAGGAATATGACAGATTCTCCCTCTTCTAGGTCATTGTTATGGCAGTCATCTAGGCCAGTGGTTTTCAACCCTGTTGAGACCAGGGCTTGGTAAATGTTTCCAAAACTCTCCTTGCCTCAACAATAAACAAACAAAAAAAAAGTTTATGCTCACAAAAAAAATACGGGAATACAAAATATGTGCTGAAATGTTGGAAGGCTTTGGGTGTCACTGTGGGAGGATGGAGGTTGTGAAGTGGGTTAGTGGACTCTGCAGCAGCTTTGGTGGCCCTGTAATAGTTGAGGTGTCTGGAGGAAGCTGTGAGGGATAGGATCTCTGAAGTAGGCTGGTGGTCTCCACAGGATGCTGGAGTCTTTGCAGGGGCACTATGGGAGAGACTGGAGAGCACCTTGGAGTCTGTATGATATTGAAGTCCAGCAACTGCGGTGCCCAGGGAAGGTGCAAGATGAGTCTGCATACTCGTCATTTGGCTACACCAGCTGTGTGAATCGGAGCATTAACGTCTTCTGGAAACAATATTTGCACCATGGGGTGCACATGGTGACCAAAATTTGTACATGGCAGTGTTGCTGGCAGTGACTTTACCGTTCAAGGTGATAATGGGGCCTGCAGAATACCAAGATATGGTTACCCAAACCATGATTGTACCGCCACCATGCTTTACCGTTGGCACAGGACAGTCCTGGTCGTAAGCTTGGGACGGTGTTTGCTACATGTAAACACGTCCGGTGGTTGGGAACAGTGTGAAGTTTGATACATTGGACCATATTACAGTCTTCCATTGATCGATAGTCCATGATTTATGGGTGTTGCACCACTCTCTCCTCTTCTGAGCTTTAATATCAGTCACTAGTGGTTTGGCAATTGCAGCTCGCCTATGAATGTTCTACTTTTGGAGTTCCCTCCGCACAGATTTTGTGGGCACGGGCTTTGGAAGACTGAGATTGAGCTCTCTATTCACTTTTGCAGCAGTTGTTTACTTATTCCGGGTCACAACCCCGAGCAATGTTCGTTTGTCTCTTTTGGTCAGTTGACCACGAGCTTATGCTCATCAGACAATGTTTTCCCGGAAACTGTATATGCCGTCATAACCTTTGATACTGTACCTTACGACACAGCAAATACAGGTGAAACTCGAAAAATTTGAATATTGTGCAAAAAGTTCATTTATTTCAGTGCAGCAACTTAAAAGGGGAAACTAATATATGAGATAGACTCATTACATGCAAAGCAAGATAGTTCAAGCTGTGATTTGTCATAATTGTGATGATTATGGCTTACAGCTCATGAAAACCCCAAATCCACAATCTCAGAAAATGAGAATATTCCATGCAATCAATAAAAAAGGATTGTACATAGAACAATATCGCACCTCTGAAAAGTAGAAGCATGCATATGTACTCAGTACTTGGTTTGGGCCCCTTTTGCAGCAATTACTGCCTCAATGCGGTGTGGCATGGAAGCTATCAGCCTGTGGCACTGCTGAGGTGTTATGGAAGACCAGGATGCTTCAATAGAGGCCTTCAGCTCTTCTGCATTGTTTGGTCTCATGTCTCTCATCTTTCTCTTGGCAATGCCCTATAGATTCTCTATGGGGTTCAGGTCAGGCTAGTTTGCTGGCCAATCAAGCACAGTAATCCCACGGTCATTGAACCAGGTTTTGGTGCTTTTGGCAGTGTGGGCGGTGCCAAGTCCTGCTGGAAAATGAAGTCAGCATCCCCATAAAGCTCGTCTGCGGAAGGAAGCATGAAGTGCTCCAAAATCTCCTGGTAGATGGCTGCGTTGACCCTGGACTTAATGAAGCACAGTGGACCAACACCAGCAGATGACATGGCTCCCCAAATCAGCACAGACTGTGGAAACTTCACACTGGACTTCAAGCATCTTGCAGTGTGTGCCTCTCCATTCTTCCTCCATACTCGGGGTCCTTGGGCCTCTCCATTCTTCCTCCATACTCGGGGTCCTTGGGCCTCTCCATTCTTCCTCCATACTCGGGGTCCTTGTGCCTCTCCATACTCGGGGTACTTGTGCCCCTCCATTCTTCCTCCATACTCTGGGTCCTTGGTTTCCAAATGAGATGCAAAAGTTGCTCTCATCAGAAAAGAGGACTTTGGACCACTGAGCAACAGACCAGGTCTGTTTTTCTTTAGCCCAGGTAAGACACTTCTGATGTTTGTTGTTCAGGAGCGGCTTGACAAGAGGAAAAGACATTTGAAGCCCATGTCCAGGATCCGTCTGTTTGTGTGGTGGCTCTTGATGCACTGACTCCAGCCTCAGTCCACTCCTTGTGTAAGCCCCCAACACTTTTGAATGGCCTTTTCCTGACAATCCTCTCCAGGCTGCGTCATCCCTGCTGCTTGTGCACCTTTTTCTTCCACACTTTTCCCTTCCACATAACTTTCTATTAATGTGCTTTGATACAGCACTTTGGGAACATCCAACTTCTTTCTCAATTACCTTTTGAGGCTTTCCCTCCTTATGGAGGGTGTCAATGATGGTTTTCTGCACAACTGTCAGGTCAGCAGTCTATCCCATGATTGTGATTCCTACTGAACCAGACTGAGAGACCATTTAAAGGCTCAGGAACCCTTTGCAGGTGTTATGGCTTAATTAGCTGATTAGAGTGGGACACTTTGAGCCGCCAATATTGCACCTTTTCACAATATTCTCATTTTCTAAGATTGTGGATTTGGGGTTTTCATGAGCTGTAAGCCATAATCATCACAATGATGACAAATCACGGCTTGAACTATCTTGCTTTGCATGTAATGAGTCTATCTCATATATTAGTTTCACCTTTTAAGTTGCATTACTGAAATAAATGAACTTTTGCACGGTATTCTAATTTTTCGAGTTTCACCTGTAAATTGGCAACTTCAGTCACAGAGGCACCAGCTGAGCGGCACCAACAATTTGCCCTCTTTGAAGCTCAGTGCATGCATGCAGTGAATGATGAAAGCAAGGCTTCCCACCTGTTAGCTAGGTGTCTCATCACACAGCGGAAGAAAAAAAATGTTAGTCATTTCCGCTTTCAACACGAAAAATGTTGTCACTTTCACACCTGCAAATCATGTAGTTTTGTCCAACCCCTGTACATTCCACATTAATAATTAAGCTACCAAAATTAGTGTGTGCTGTAAATTGCTTCCAGCATTGTTCCTGTTTCTTCTTGCTGGAGACTGCCATTTTGCTGAAGCCCAGAGCCCCTAATCAGCAGTAAATCTTCAGGCTGTCAGCAGATCAGCCTCAACATTTTCGGAGCTGTGCCAAAAACATGTTAAACATGGCGCCCGCACAATGCGCATGCGCTGGTGCACCGCAAATATAAATAGAGGAGATGGACGTCCAACGTTAGGCACACCCCTTTTGATAACATGCATTGGCACGAAACGCGTCAAGGAGGAGCCATAACGTTGTGACGTCATGCCGCCGGAACCGCACGAAAGTCCAGCAGCCATTTTGGAGAGTGGCTTATCAGCCGCATGTGCTTTACATAGGAAGATTTTGCATTATTTGGATTATTTTTACAATTTCTGCTTTCTGATACATTTTAATACTTTGGATGATCATCTATCACTAATACATGGAACATTTTAAATACTACACGTCTTATCATTTGGCTCTGATCTGAGCTAAGATCACAGGGACCCCCAGAGGAAGCGTGGCTGCAGAGGAGGCTGGTGTCCAGAGGGGGGATCCTTGTTCCAGGCTGGCTGACAGATCCACCTAAAGGGGCTCCCTACAGAGTCATATCTGCTTAATGCGCATAACTTTTTTGCGTCTGGTGAGTGCGCATTTTATACGTTGCTGCACAGATTAAAATCATACGGATTTCTTAATGAGAGTCACTTAGGAATCTTGACCTGATTACGTCATACCTGCTGTCAGGAATGGACTTGCCAATGGTGGGGGGACTCACCTTCCTTGTGGGCTGCAGTACCAGGGCTGGCCAGCGGGTGCTCTCAGCAACCAGAAGTTCACTCCTGCAGTCAGCCATCACCTGAAGATGATTGCAGGAAGTGTATTTAAGGAATGGCCAGACCTGCAGTCAGTGCCTTGGTGTATTGTTTCCCATGAGCCCCTGTACCTGGTATCCTGTGTTCCTGCCTATCTGCCTAGTTGCTGACCCTGCTTTGATCCTGACCTCTGCTGACCGTCTCCTGTTGAACCCCTGGCTTGCCTGACCATCCTTCTGCCTGATCCTCTGCACCGCGCTGCCCGTGAGTTACTGAACCTGGCTTGTGACCCTGACTGTTCTCTGCCTGCTACTTCCCTGTGTCAGTCCACACATTTCTGGTCACACCCGGATCCCTAACACCTGCACTATTTCTGAACACTTCTTTATAGTATAAGACTATTTTATTATCACATTCCACTTTGCGCTTGATGAAGCGCCATATTCACCTGGAGTCATAATTGTATTACTATACTACGCATCGTTATTTTATTTCTTTATTACGCATTATATACTGGAGTTATTAATTAATTTTGCATTTCAAGCGCTGCACTATTTTATTGATTGATTTTTCAGTAGGTTTCGGGTTCCTAAGTTGGTACATTTGCAGCTGGTTATAATTACATTCTTTTATTATCTAAATTTATATCTGACTTTGTTTTGAGCGCTCGCTATACCTTTGAAAAAAAAACAGAGAGCAACTGAGCATGTGCAGAGCAGGGTGAGACCGTGTATTACAGGATTTTATACAGTATAGGCACTTATTTTTAATGTTTTAGCTATACTTGCAAAGGGTTAGCCTGAAGAGATCTAGCGGGACTTAATTTTCTAACTACAGTTTCACTTTATTTGTTAAAAAGGGAATAAGATTTTTGCAGTGAATATGTAAATTGTCCTTGCTAATGAACATTATTTGTATCAAGTTGTTATGGGTATAGTTCCACTTTAATAAAGTACTTTGGTAAAGAGGTGCTCTAGTGACAGTGCAGTCCACAAATAAAGCGCCAAGTGCCAAAATCCTATGTGGATTCTATCTTTCCAACACCTCTCCTCTGCACTGAGCTCACCAGATTCTCTTTGACCTCTTATCAGTATAAAGTCAAAAGGCGCTTATTTTGTGGAACGCATTTTGATGTATAGTACAAATAGACTTTTTATGTGAAGATTGAGGCTCTGTCACTTTTTTAATTGTTAAGGGAATTAGGTTTTTGCAGTGAATATTTAAAATAATTATGTATTTAATTTGATTCATTAGCACTATTGTAGACTTAGCACTATATATGAGAGTGAAAAAAATACATGAGGGCCTTGAGACTGAAGAAGGCATTAAGCTTTTTTTTTTTTTTCACCAAGCTGCAGTAGCACATAAAGTGTGCTAAATAAGTCTTTCAAACCAAGTTTTCACTTGAGAGTCCACTTCAGCATGCCTGTGCTGTGCACATAAATCAAGAACGCTGTGCTTTTATTGATTAAGTGTTGTTGGATGGCGACCACTTCCTGTTATCTCACATATATATTCTTATTATTATAGCCAAATTTACCCCCCTAACTTTTCCCACAGTTTTTACACTACATAGACAGTAATATACGGAAACGTGCGGATTGTTCCCGATTGGTGTGCTATTACTTTGTGGAACGTTTCGCCGAATGGCTCACAAAATATCACCGTTTTTGTGGTGAAATTGGTCCCATAGGAATGAATGGCGGAATGTTCAAAACTAGAGTGGGAGCTGACAAAAGCTAGAGTGTGAGCTGAAAAATCAGGACATGATTTCTAAACTGCCATCACTCCCTCATTTTCAAGCACACCAACACAAATCTTATATCAAAACGTTCAGCTATCCCTGCTGTCACTAAAAATGTTCACGGCTAAAACATAGTCCTGATAGTTTTCACAATATGACCATTTGTTTGCAACTCACGCCGCCCATTGACATTCATTGAAACTCCACTCTAGCCACCTCAAATTAGAAGGGCAATTTCTAAACTGCGACTGTGCCTTCATTTTAATGTTTCAGAGACATACTATGCATCAAAATGTAGGTATGCATTTCTCACTCTATCAAGCTTGCCATGTGCACTTTTTAAATTTCATCAATTGGTTAGTGTAATGTTTACTATCTTTACTCACTCCAAACACTCCACACAGTTACCCTGCCCACTCCATAAAGTTACCCTGCCCACTCCATAAAGTTACCCTGCCCACTCCATAAAGTTACCCTGTCAACTCCATAAAGTTACACTGCCCAGTCCAACCTTTTCACAGTTACTCCAGCCACTCCAACCACACAACAGTTACTCCGCCCACTCCACCCCCAGTTACTCCGCCCACTCCAGTTGTAGACTACTGGTGGAGGCAAGAACACTTCACACAATTTCCCCAGAAATTGTAGCTTTTCTAGTTATTATTATTATACAGGATTTATATAGCGCCAACAGTTTGCGCAGCGCTTTACAAAATGAAGACAGACATTACAGTTACAATACAATTTGGTACAAGAGGAAACAGAGGGCCGGCTCGTTAGAGTTTACAATCTAGGAGGAAGGGTTGAATGATTCAAAAGGGAATAGCTGTGGGGGGATGAGCTGATCGATGGAGGAAATAAATGGTGGTTTACTAAGTAGAAGCAGGATAGGCTTCTGTAAAGTGGAGCTCCACCCAAAAGGGGAAGTTCTGCTTTAAGGACTGCTCCCCCGCACCCCGTTAAGGATTGGCACCTTGGGGGGCGGAACAATTTGACAGATACCCACTCCCATTTCTGGTCCGATTGCCAAGGTGTCTTCCTTCCCTCCATTCCTGTAGTCTTTAGGAACACGTGACAGGTCCTAGAAGACTACAGGACCATTCATGAAGCGCAGCTTTGCTCGCGCATGCGCAGTGGGTACCCGGCTGTGAAGCCGCAAGCTATCACAGCCGGGTGTGCACACTGAAGATGCCGGCCTCCTGGAATCCAGGACAGCCGGTGATACAGACTGCGGGGGACGCAGCAAGGATTCAACCTATGTCTGTAGCCCCTGTCCTTGTTATTTTCACCCTCAGGCCTGGGAGAAATAAAGCTCCGACTCCAAGTGTGCAAGCTAAATGTCTGAAAGTTTATTGCATGACAAGAACGGTTATACAGAACTCAGTAGGCGTTGCTTAATCTCAGGATGACCACTGAAACATTCCATTCTTATCAATATAATTACGTGAAGAACAGAAACGGCAAATGGTTGAGGGATACCATATAAGGTAGTTCCGTTTACAGAAATGAAACTAGTCTAAGGAAACGAGAGGAAAGTTACAAAAACAAAATTAACAGTTCACACATTTAGAAATGGAGGCATTAAACAAAATGGATACCAGTTAATAAGACATATTTCCTTACACCACGGGACCGAGGGACAGGTAAGTGGCTGTTTTTTAAAAGTCAGCAGCTACAGTTTTTGTAGCTGCTGGCTTTTATTTTTTGACAGGGTGAGTGGAACTCCGCTTTAAGAGAGAGGTTTTCAGGGATCGTCTAAAGGTGGATAGATTAGGAGACAGCCGGAAAGATTGGGGTAGGGAGTTCCATAGGATGGGAGAGGCTCGGGAGAAGTCATTATTGTCATTTCATGGCGAGTGTGCAAGAAGAACACCTTGAATTCTTGTAATAGCTAGAAGGGAAAATTGTTTTCCTAAATAAAGCTCTATTGCAAGAATATGTCATTTTTTGTATTCAGACAAAGCATCTCTAATGTATAGAGATTTTTCTACATTGAGACAGAACCTCCTGTTTTTGACTTTTGTATAAAATGCTGCTTAGCTTCAATTAATAATATATCTCCATTACCTCTCAACATACTCAGAAAAACCTTTCAGAAAAACTCTGTAGAGTGTATACTCCGAGTGTCTGCTATTTCCTCTATAGGATTATGAACTCCCATTGTTTCCCCTTTCTGCTGTAGAATTCTATATTTCTGGTGTCTCCTCTTTGAAGAGTAATCCTGTTTCCTGGTGTTCCAAAACTTTGGAAGGCATTATAACATATACAGTTGCAAGAAAAAGTATGTGAGCCCCTTGGGATTACGTGGAGTTTTGCATGAATTGGGCATAAAATGTGCTCTGAACGTCATCTAAGTCACAACAATAGAAGAACACAGTCTGCTGAACATAATACTACACAAACATTAGACATTGCCATGGTTTAATTGCACATAACATGTAAACATTCACAGTGCAGGGAGGAAAAAGTATGTGAGGCCCTAGCTTAATGACTTCTCCCAGAGCTAATTGGAGCCAGGAGTGAGCCAACCTTGACTCAAATCAGTGTGATGATATTGGATATGTTGCTGACAGCTGTCCTGCCCTACCCAAAAAAACACACACCTGTTTTGGGTTTACTGGTTTTAAGAAGCCCTGTCTGATGTGAACCATGCCTCGCAGAAAAGAGCTCTCAGAAGACCTATGATCAAGAATTGTTGACTTGCATGAAGCTGGAAAGGGTTACAGAAGTATCCCCAAAAGCCTTGATGTTCATGTGTCCACGGTAAGACAGACTGTCTACAAATGGAGAAAGTTTAGCACTGTTGCTACTCTCCCTAGGCGTGGTCGTCCTGTAAAAATGACTGCAAGAGCACAGCACAGAATGCTGCATGAGGTAAAGAAGAATCCCAGAGTGTCAGCTAAAGACCTACAGAAATCTCTGGCACATGCTAACATTTTTGTTGACACATCTACAATAAGGAAAACATTAAACAAGAATGGAGTACATGGGAGGACACCACGGAGGAAGCCATTGCTGTCCAAAAAGAATATTGCAGCACGTTTGACGTTTGCAAAAGAGCACCTGGATGTTCCACAGCACTACTGGCAAAATATACTGTGGACAGATGAAACCAAGATTGAGTTGTTTGGGAAGAACACTAAACACTATGTGTGGAGAAAAAAAGGCACAGCACACCAACATCAAAACCTCATCCCCACTGTAAAACATGGCGGAGGGAGCATCATGGTTTGGGGCTGCTTTGCTGCCTCAGGGCCTGGACGGATTGTTGTCATTGATGGGAAAATGAATTCCAGAGTTTATCAAGACATTTTGCAGGAAAACGTACGACCATCTGTCCGCCAACTGAAGCTCCGCAGAGGATGGGTGATGCAACAGGACAATGACCCAAAGCATACAAGTCATTCAACAAAACAATGGCTGCAACAGCACAGAATACGCCTTCTGGAGTGGCCCAGTCAGAGTCCTGACCTCAACCCGATTGAAATGCTGTGGCATGACCTTAAGAGAGCGATTCACACCAGACATCCCAAGAATATTGCTACACTGAAACAGTTTTGTGAAGAGGAGTGGTCCAAAATTACTCCAGATCATTGTGCAGGTCTGATCTGCAACTACAGGAAACGTTTGATTGAGGTTATTGCTGCCAAAGGAGGGTCAACCACTTATTAAGTCCAAAGGTTCACATACTTTTTCCTCCCTGCACTGTGAATGTTTACATGTTATCTCCACGTAATCCCAAGGGGTTCACATACTTTTTCTTGCAACTGTACATTGCTCAGAATGGGGAAAGTGAAGTAAGACTGACCATAGCCAGTTTAAGACCAGTCCTTTTCTGACACTTTTTGTATTTATACTTTTTTTTTCTTTTAGCAGAAGACCCCAGAGAACAAAATGTCAGGTTTTTCTATTTTTATGTTACACGGTATTTGCGCAGTGGTTTTTCGAAAGCAGATTTTTTTTTTTTGGAAAAGCTATGCTTTAATGAATCTTAATGCACACAAACTCAATAAATTGCACAGATTTCAAGTTGAACTGCTTTCACGTTGTCATTATGGGGTATTTTTTGTAGAATGTTGAGGAACAAAATTAATTTAATCCATTTTGGAATACGGCTGTGACGTAACAAAATGTGACAAAAGTTAAGTGCTGTGAATACTTTCTGAATTCACTGTAATTCCCATTTATTTGGTAAAATATAAAAGATGGTGTTAAGCCAAGTAAATAGATACCCAACATGTCACACTTTAAAAATGTGAACGCTCGTGGAATGGTGCCAAACTACAGTTTTCAAAAATCTCCGTAGGTGACGCTTTAAAAGCCTTCACAGGTTACCAGTGGAGAGTTACAGAGGAGATCTGGAGCTATAATTATTGCTTTTGCTCTGATGTTCGCGGCAGTACCTCACGTATGGTGTGATTGCTGTTTACATGTGCGTGTGGGACCAACACGTATGTTCTTCTTTGTGTACTAGCACAGGGGGTGACGGGGGAGCTTATACATTTTTTTTAATTTTATTTTTTTACTCTTTATTTTTTTTAATACTTTTATTGTTGTCACAAGGAATGTAAACTTCCGTTGTGACAGCAATAGGCAGTGACAGGTACTCTTTATGGAGAGATCTGGGCTCTGTTATAACCTTCTCTGCTCTTAAAAGCATCTGTTCACACCAAGATCGGTGTGATCAGATGCTTTCCCATTTTAAAATTGTCTCCATTTACATCCAGGGAAGCAGGAAGAGATAAAATACTAGTCTCTTCCAGTTTCCTATACCACATGTACGTTAGGTCTTCAAGTGATGTATATTGAAACTTTACAAGAAGACCTCAATAAAATAAAGAGGTGGGCAAATACACTTGGGGGCTTAAATATATGAATGCAAGTTACTCACTGGGGGAAAACCTTTGGGGGCATCTAGGATGGAAAAAGATCTGGGGGTCCTAGTATTATTTTTATTATTATTATACAGTATTTATAAAGCGCCAGTGGTTCGCTCAGCGCTGTACATTACAAAGGGGGACAGAACATGTGACAGAACAATACCAATACAATGCAAAACATGAGGGGATCGAGGGCCCTGCTCCTTGGAGCTTACAATCTAGGAGGGAGGGGATGGTGGCACAGGAGGAGATAGCTGTGGGGGATGGAGTGGTAGGAAGAGTGGAGGAGGTCGGCAGGTTATCAGGGGGTGGGGTAGGCTTCCCTGAAGAGATGGGTTTTCAGGGTGCGCCTAAAGGAGAGGAGAGTAGGTGATAATCTGATGGGTTGGGGCAGGGAGTTCCAGAGGATGGGTGACACCCTGGAGAAGTCCTGGAGGCGGGCATGGGAGGAGGAGACCAGGGAACTAGAGAGAAGGAGGTCTTGTGAGGAGCGGAGTGTGCGTGTTGGGCGGTACTTGAATATTAGGTCAGTGATGTAGTTCGGGGCAGTATGGTGGACAGCTTTGTACGTCAGTGTTAGGATTTTGAATTTGATCCATTGCGCAATCGGAAGCCAGTGGAGGGATTGGCAGAGGGGGGTGGCGGAAATGGAGCGGTTGGAAAGGTGAATGAGTCTGGCAGCCATATTCAGGAAGCGGGGATACCCTGCGGCGAGGCAGGCCAGTGAGGAGGGAGTTGCAGTAGTCGAGTCGTGATATGAGGGAGTGGATGAGCTGTTTAGTGGTTTCTGGGGTTAGGAACGTTTGGATTTTGGCGATGTTGCGGAGGTGGAGTCTGCACGAGCTTGTTAAAGATTGGACTTGGGGCTGGAAGGATAGGTTGGAGTCCAGAATGACACCAAGTACTCTGGCCTGTGGGGCGAGTTTGATGGTGGCGTTGTTGGATGTGACAGAGAAGTCAATGGGGGTTGGTGTCCGGGCTGGGGGGAAGACAAGATGAAAGAACCATCAATGGCATGCAATGCAACACTGCAGCAAGCAAAGCTCACAGAATATTCGCATGTATTGAAAAGGAAAGAGATAAAACTATAATTCTGCCATTTTATAATAAACCTCTGGTTCCGCCACATCTTGAGTATTCTATCCAGTTCTGGTCACCAGTCCTCAGGAAGGAAATGGAGTCCAGAGAAGGGCGACCAAGCTATTAAGGAGACTAGAGGACTTCAGTATCTAAGAACACTACAAGCATTATACTTATTCTCCTTGGAGAAGAGACACTTGAGAGGAGATATGATTGCGATACACAAATATCTTAATGGTGATTCTAGCATAGGGAGTAAGCAATTCGGTCTCAGCGAGTGCAAGAAGACACATGGCCACTCAGTGAAATTGGAGGAGAAGCAGTGTAACCTTAAACTGCGTAGGTGGTTTTTCACTGTCAGAGCGGTAAGGGTGTGGAACTCCCTTCCACAATTTGTGGTGTTAGTATAGATAGTTTAAAAATATTCTTAGATAGACATCTTAACGAACACAGTATACAGGGATATGGAAAATGGTATTTGACGTGAACACACCCACACCCACACAGGTTGAATTGGATGGACTGGTACCTTTATTGAACCTTACCAACTATGTAACTATGTAAGTGGATAGAGGGCAAATGCCACCATATGGCTACCAGTCATTAAACTTGATTCACCTCTGACAGGACGTATAGTAACATACTGTCTGCCTCAGCTGAGGAACACAGAAGGTTTGTGTGCAGAAAAGACTTCTTTACACTCTCTCCACAGAAAACAAGTTGCAGAAATTGAGAAGATTAGCCTCCTATCCAACTAGTTTGAAGGACAACTACAGTTTATTTTTTAATTGTTTGGGTATAGATAAAAAAGACACTATAAACTATCAGCTATCAATTGACTAGCTCACTCTACCTCTCATTAGACTGTCCATGGACTGGTTCTTTCTTCCTCTCATCAGACTATTCATGAACTGGCTTTCTCTACCTATCTTCAGATTGTCTATAGACTGGCTCTTTCTTCAACCCATCAGACTGGCTGTGGACTGACTCTACATCACCAGAATGTCCATAAACAAGCTCTATCTACCTCTCACCAGTCTATCCTAGGACTGACTCTCTCTACCTCTCTTTAGACTGGCCAATGGACTAGCTTTCTCTACCTCTAATAAGTCTGTCCATGAACCGGCTCTTTCTGTTTCTCATCAGCCTATCCATGGAATGGCATTTTCTAACTCTAATCAGACTTTCAATGGACTCACTCTCTCTGCATCTCTTTAGACTATCAATGCACTAACTCTCTCTACTTCTCATAAGTCTATCCATGGACTGGCTCTTCTACCTCTCATCAAATTGTCCATCAGCTGGCTCTCTCTACCTCTCATCAGACTATTCATGGACTGGCTCTCTCTACCTCTCGTCAGATTATTCATGGACTGGCTCTCTCTACCTCTCGTCAGATTGTCCATCAATTGGTTTTCTTCTCATTAGACTGGCCATGGACTGAGTCCCTCTACCTGATCAAAATGACCATGGACCAGCTCTGTCTACTTATCGCCAGTCTGTCAATGCAATGGCTTTCTCTATCTCTCATCAGTCTGTCCATGGACTGGCTTTTTCTACTTCTCATCAGACTATCCATGAATTGGAATTCTCTGCCTCTAATCAGCCTGTCAATAGACTGACTTTCTCCATCTCTAATCAGATTGTCCATGTATTGGCTCTCTACCTCTCCTCAGACTGTCAGTGGACTGGCTCTCTTTATCATTAGTCTGTCCATGGACTGGGTCTTTCTACCTCTTATCAGATACTCCGTGGATTGGCCCTCTCTACCTCCTATCAGATACTCCATGGATTGGCCCTCTCTACCTCCTATCAGATACTCCATGGATTGGCCCTCTCTACCTCTCATCAGTCTGTCCAAGAGCCTGCTCTTTCTGCCTCCCATCTGACTCTTCTTGGACTGGGTCTCTCTACCTCTCTACCTGGCTCTTTTGTCCTCTTGTCAGACAGTCAGTGAACTGGCTCTCTCTACCTCTCATTAGGCTGTCAATGGCCTAGCTCTCTATACTCTCATCAGCGTGCCCATGGATTGGCTCTCTTTATTTTTTATTAGGGCATCCACATATAATCAAGAAGCATCAGAAATAAAAATAGTAAATAATGAGATAAGCCAGCAATGGGCCGTTAGCAGGGTGCTGAGGTTTCACAGGTTTATATCTAATTTTCACCTTGTCAAAATAATATTTTTCCCTGCAGTTCCTGATGAGTCACATCTCTATGCTCCTCTGATGCTAATAGCACTTTTATGTATGCATTTTACATAAATTATACAAAATACATTAGAATTAAACCCATCTGTAAAAATAAACGCACTTCTCCGTTTCACACTTCTGCTCTTTCATACGTAACTCACTGGTAATTGTTTCATATTGCCTATTGCGTCTAGCGCTTTATTGTCCTTTACAGATAATTATGTCTGTTTGCTTCATTGTAAAACTCTGTTGTTGGATAAAAAATGGTTCCTTGTGGTCTGCATGTCATGGGGCCATTGTGGAAAGTTTTACTCTGTGTGCCATTTGAAGCATTGAGAAGAAATTCCCCAAAGCGCCCTTCATGATACTATAAAACTGGCATCAGTAAATGGTGGACCAAGTCACTGTCCCATCCGGACCCGCGGTCGCACCATTTAGGAGCTGCTTCCCTCCCCCAGCTTCTGCCCCTGTCATTCTCAAGGCAGAGAAGACAGCAGGAGGCAGGATAGCAATGAATGAAGAGCAGGAGGCACAGTTGGGGTGGAAGGAGGAGAGGAGAGGGAGCTGCATGAGTTAACTTTCCAGATCAACTAGCAGATGATTGGTTGCTAAGTTGCTGGGAGGTCCTAACAACCAATCGCCATCTTGTTAATATGCAAAATTAACCCCGGAAACTCCCGTCCTCAATTCAGTGCTGCTGTACCTCCTGCTCTCTGCTCTGCGTAAGGTGGGAGAGCATGGGCAAAAGGACATGGCTGTGAAGATGGGGGGGGGGGGCACTGGGTGACGTGAAGGGGGCAGTGCTGAGTGTGTGGGAGGAAGAGAACATTATTGTGGTTGTGGGGTGAGGGTGATGTGAAGGGGAGCAGTGATGTGTAGGGGGCAAATGATGGTGGGGAGGGGATATGTGATGTGAAGGAGGGCAGTGCTGTGGGGACAGGTAGTAATGTAAAAGGGGGCAGTGCTGTGGGGGGTGAGATGTTAAGGGAAGCAGAGCTGTGGGGGTGAATGGGGGCAAAACTGGGGGTTGGTGATCTGATGGGGTGGAAGTGCTGTGGGGGGAGATGTAATGTACAGAAGAGGCAGTGCTGGGGGGGTGATTTGAATGGGGGCAGTATTCAGGGGGGGTGGAGATGTGATGTAAAGGGTGGCAGTACTCGGAGGAGGGGTGATGTGAAGTAGGCAGTGCTTTTGGGGTGTAGTGTAAAGGAGGGTAGTACTGTGGTGGTGATAGAAGGGGGCAGTGGACACTAATGTGAATTGAGGGACTGTTATGTGCAGGGGACTAAGAACACTGATGTAAGAACGGGATTGTGATACAAAATGAGGGGGCTGTGATGGGTAGGATCAGAGACATCGCACAAACATGCAGTTCAAACCTCTGCTGGAAAAGATATTTAATGATCAGACCTCCATGAATTTTAATTCAATACCCCTGCTATAAAACCTTTAAAATTTTGAAAATCCGGGCCTACAAAGGTACAGGGCATTCTTCTAGCTTTATAGGCCTACCCTGCGCAAATAACAGGAATATACGGTGTTCCTCCTATATATAATATCCTAAATGCATGTAAACACTTTCACCCCAAAAATATATTTGATCCATACACTTTTTGGCACTTTATATATTTGATCCATACACTTTTTGGCACTTTATATATTTGATCCATACACTTTTTGGCACTTTATATATTTGATCCATACACTTTTTGGCACTTTATATATTTGATCCATACACTTTTTGGCACTTTATATATTTGATCCATACACTTTTTGGCACTTTATATACCGTATTTGATCCATACACTTTTTGGCAATTTATATATTTGATCCATACACTTTTTGGCACTTTATATATTTGATCCATACACTTTTTGTAACTTTATATATTCTTCCCTGCGCAAATACCTAAAAGTAAGTGTTTAGGCAATTTTCTATAGGTGACTGGGTCATTGCTACAATATTAGGTTAATTAGCAAAGTGGAGTGGTATGTTTTGTATTTAGGTGCCGTCTTCAGTAGATCTGCAGTAAGATGAAGGGTCATTCTACTCAGTTCGGCCATTTTGTGAGGAAAAAAAAGCCCCTCAGGTCTGGTATGGATTTTAAGGAGAAGCCCCATCTCAAATTTTAAAAAAGGTCTGGGCTCCCCCCCGAATCTGTACCAGACCCTTATCTGGAAAGCAAAGAAAGTGGGGGAACAAGCGAGCACCCCCCTTCCCTCCTGAACCTTACCAGGCCACATGCCCTCAAAAAGGGGGGTGCTTTGAGGGGGACAAGGGCCTCTTCCCCACAACCCTGGGTGGTGGTTGTGGGGGTCTGTGGGCAACAAAGTGGCCCTGAGATCCCAACCCTCCTATGTGAATGAGTATGTGGTATGGGGTGCACTGTACCCCAACACATTCACTCAAAAAAATGGCAAAAATAAATAAAGAGACAGCTTTGACAAGTCCTTTATTAAAAAAAAAACATTGTCCCCCGAAGTAAATCCAGAGCCAATCACGATGAATGCCGGCTGCTGACCTAAAAAAAGCTCCGCACCTGACATTGGCTCTCGCCGTCTAACAGCTCCAGCATTTATTTTTATTTTTTTTAGCAGCTTTTGAGTGTCTAGTGTGTATGGAGCCTAATACATTTTTAGATGTTATCTTCAATATCCATGGTGTGCTAGGAATATATGCTTTGACTTGTCTTGACACCAGTTCCCAGGTGGTAATTTTCTACCAATTTGCTTCAAGCCATTCCATGGGAATTTTCTGTTTGAGCTACAGATTATGGGTCCCCATAGCAAAACTTTCCTAGGACCTTCCAGCTACATCCTTAATGTCATTTATCTTAATATGAAATACATCTACTTTATATAGATATAAAGTAGCAAGAGAGCTGTCAGCATAGTCAGTACTCAATTAGAGAGTTGTACAGGTTTAATTTCAGGTGACCAGAAACTATACTCATGGCCACTTTATTAGGTGCACCTTGCTAGTGCCAAGAAAATATCCCCCACACCACGACACCACCACCACCACCAGCTTTTACCATTGATACAAGGCAGGATGGATCCATGCTTTAATGTTCTTTACGCCAAATTCTGACCCCACCATCTGACTGTCGCAGCAACCAGTCTGCCCATTCTTCTCTGACCTCAGACATATACAAGGCATTGTCGTCCACACAGATTTTGCTTTAAAAAAAAGTCCTGGATTCTTTCTTGGATACACAGAATATAACTGAATACTAACATGTATAGGTGACGTTGATCCAGGGAATATCCGATTGCCTCTCGGGGGATCAGGAAGAAATGTTTGCCCTGCAGGAGCAAATTGGATCGTGCTTTGCTGGGTTTTTTTGCCTTCCTCTGGATCAACTGTGGGTGAAGGATTATTACTTTTTTTTTTGTATGGTTGAACTAGATGGACTTTTGTCTTTTTTCAGCCAGACTATGTAACTGCTGCTCACTGGATATTTTCTGTAAACCCTAGAGATGTTTGTGCATGAAAATCCCAGTAGATCAGCTATGTTTGAAATACTCAGACCAGCCCATCTGGCACCAACAACCATGCCACCTTCAAAGTCACATAAATCCCCTTTCTACCCCATTCTGATGTTCAGTTTGAACTTTAGCAATATGTGTTACCAATCAATTGAACAGGTGTACCCAATAAACTGGCCAGTGAGTGTATGTACCATACCTGTCTGATGCCCCTAGAAATCACTTCTCCAGTTATCCCTATTAGCTTCCGGGTTCCCATGCTGAACAGGTGGCCTGATGCATTATGAAGGTTGGCTGCTCAGCACGGGCGCCATTCAGAGAGTGCTTTTCATTTTCTGCAATTATTATTATTATTATAATACAGGATTTATATAGTGCCAACAGTTTGCTCAGCACTTTGCAATATAAAGGGAGACAATACAGCAACGATACAGTCAAATACAAGACGGTTAGGAGGGCCCTGCTCCTTGGAGCAGTGAATGAATACTAGGCGTTCTCAAATTGGACATGGTGCAGAGGTGAGATGGTGACGTTGACATGTACACAGATTTTCTATGTGCAGATTGCCTCAACAACCTCTCAAATGGGAGCCCCTCCACCCCCAGGGCCCATAGCAGCTGCATAGTCTGCTATAGCTATGGCTACCCTACTGGATGGAACTCAAGAATAGGTGCATGGGCTATGATGTGCAAGCCTTCATGGCAGACTGAAGAGAGGACTAGTCTAATGACCAGAAGACCTCATCAGCAGATGTTCTCAAGGCAAACTATGGTCACCTAATGCATCCAAAAACATTTTGAAAAGTAGGCAGGGCCATAAGTGCATGAAAAAAGAAGTGTGGGGGGGTGGTAATTAAGTATTACCAATGAAGCAAATATATTCCAAGGAGAGATTGTGGTAAGGGTGAATTCAGGACTCGTTAACCCTTCGCAGTGCATGACACGGCCAGCTGGCTCACCCTCCCTGTCAACGATCGTTACCTGGGATTAATATTCCGTTGGTGGGTGAGCACGTCTAATAATGGCACAGCAAGAAGTAGGCTGCATCTGTTATGGATTTATGTACAAATTTAGCTCCTCACACCTCTGACACCCAAGATGTCTCCACTTAAAATACTTGCTGGCACAGCGTACTTTGCGCCACCACTTCCTGATACAATATTGCCACCACTCTCCTGTTCCCCGCATCATTTCCTTTATGTTTATATATTTCTACTTCATTAGTGCTGTCTGAAGGGTGATTAGATCCTTCAAACATTTTACAGAGGTTAAACGTTGATTAAGATTTAATTATTACTGTAAATAGCATAGTATGACATATGGTGCAAAACCTGACATATGTGCATTTGAATAAATGAAGTGCGATTTCCCATGATGCTCCAGTAGCTGTTTAACAGCTTTGCTGAAGGGTTATGTCGCACCTCATGTCTATCTCGCTTTCATGTTATATTTTGTTGGTTTTTGCAGCTCAAAACTAAGAAATTTTTTTTTTCCTGTTGTTTTTTTTTTTTTTAGCGTGTGTTGTGTTTGTGTGTTTTTTCTTTCCAACATTGAATATTTTAAATACCTAAATTGTTTGCTACTATGTTATCCTAATTTGTTAAACTAGGTTAAACATATTTAAGGTCCTGGATTTAGGGTTTTGTTTAGTTTTTTTGAGAAAGAGGGCGATTGATTTTCTAAACACAAGACTTAGAAAATGTATTTTCTATACATGTGTTTTGTCAGCATCGGACTGGAAATGCTATGGCTAATGAAGCTGGCAGAACATTTTGCTAATGAAATTGGAAGACCCAACAAACACCTTGACTTCAAGGAGCGTGGTGGCTTAGTAAATAGCTTTGCAGCACAGATTGTATATTCCTTCAGTGTTTGCGTGGGTTGTGATCCAGGTTACTCCCACAATCCAATTAATTAATCTTTATTATTCCTAATCTACTCAAAACTGTAAAATATGTGAGCTGTTGTGGTGAGGACAGTTGAGTGTAAGCTCCACTAAGCAAGAGACTGTTGTGAACACTCCAGAGTTCTCAGTAACTGCAGAGGAATGTAAATGTATAATAATAGTGTATAACTATAGTAAAGGCAATAGAGAGTAAGCTCTTTTGACCAGAAAATTAAGTTAGTGAGTTGGTGTCAGGGGCGGACTGACAACTCATGGGGCCCCCGGGCAATAGGGGATCATGGGTCCCCTGTGTCCTTGCCCAAACTCAAAAAAGCCTTTGAAAAAGGTACCAGGGGCATCTCATGGGCCCCCCTACTGACCCCGGGCCCTCGGGCAGTGCCTGAGTTTCCAAATTGTCAGTCCGCCCCTGGTTGGTGTGGTCTTTAAAGCACCAATCCCCCCCCAGAAAGTGTACCTGTGCGTATCCAAGCCAACCAGGCTTGGTCAATATGGCTTTCTTGGATAATGTCATGCCAATGTTTCCTCTGGATTTTGTACCATATACCTAGTTTACACAACTATCAGTACATAGTTACATAGTTAGTCTGGCTGAAAAAAGACAACAGTCCATCCAGTTCAACCATTTAAAAAAAAAAGGTTATAATCCTACACCCACAGTTGATCCAGAGGAAGGCAAAAAAAACCAGCAAAGCATGATCCAATTTGCTCCTGCAGGGAAAAAAAAATCCTTCCTGATCCCCCGAGAGGCAATCGGAGATTCCCTGGATCAACGTTACCTATAAATGTTAGTATCCAGTTATATTCTGTGTATCCAAGAAAGAATCCAGGACTTTTTTAAAGCAAAATCTGTGTGAACAAAAATACCTTGTTGTAGTCGCACAGTCAGAGAAGAATGGGCAGACTGGTTGCTGCGACAATCAGATGGTAGGGTCGGAATTTGGCCTAAAGAACATTAAAGCATGGATCCATCCTGGATCAACTTTACCTATAAATGTTAGTATCCAGTTATATTCTGTGTATCTAAGAAAGAATCCAGGACTTTTGTAAAGCAAAAGTTGTGTAGATGAAAATACCTTGTTGATGTCTGAGGTCAGAGAAGAATGGGCAGACTGGTTGCTGCGTCAGTCAGATGGTAAGGTTGAAATTTGACCTAAAGAACATTCAAGCATGGATCCATCCTGGACCAACTTTACCTATAAATGTTATATTCTGTGTATCCAAGAAAGAATCCAGGACGTTTGTAAAGCAATCCACTGAGCTGGCCACAACCAACTCTTGAGGGAGTCTATTCCACACTTTCACAGCTCTTTCTGTGAAGAACCTTTCCGTGTTTGGAGATGAAATTTCTTTTCCTCCATGCATGCGCACATGGCGGATACAGCAGTTCATTCATTTGAATGGGCTGCCGTACCCACGAGGAACATGGGAAAAAAAAGGTCCTGGACCCCTTTTTTGGGTGATACTTCTTTTTGGCACACATACTGTACCTCAGTGCTAAAGTTCCCAATAGATACTAGAAGCTGGCAGATGTTTACTTTGCAATGGGAAGGCTCCATGCACACTAGTGTGGAAAAAACGCCTGATAAAACTTGCTGATAATAGCTTTTAGTAGCATTTTAGAAGCATTAGCATTTTTTTACTATTCAACATTTTCACAGCTCTCACTGTGAAGAAACCTTTCCGTGTTTGGAGATTAAATTGATTTTCCTCCAGGACATCATGATGTAGCTCCATACTTTGTACTTCTGAGCCCTTTCTAGAGCTTGCTTACAGCTTCCCAAATCTTTGTGGTTCTCATAAGGCAGTTCCAAATTGTTTCAAATTACTGGTGGTGTTGAATTCTACATATTCTACATACATATAAAAATGTCTTAAAGTAGAAGTTGGGCCAAAGCTCTTTGACTTCGTTCCCCACTCCTGTGACCCATATTCAGCTCACGTTGCTCACCAGTTCAGACTCTGGAGGGATCCTGACTTGGATCCACCCAGATGCCTCACTGGCAGGTAGCTCAGCCTCTCAGCAGAACCTGAGCCAGCCACTACCGCCCCTTCACAGCCCTGCGCTCCAGTGAGTGCTGGAGGGGAAAAGCAGAGAGCCAGAGATTACCAGCCACTGGCTCTCTTCTCACTGAAAACAGAGAACCAAGTGATCAGCGGTCTTTGGTCGCTCGATTCTTGGTCTTAGAGGTGGCCGGAGACAGATTCTGGATCGGAGAGATGCTGCATCTACCTAAGTGAGTATGATTGTTTTTTTGTTTTTTTTTAATCCAACACTTCTTGTTTAAAAAAAAGTTTATCATTGGCTACAGGGGGTGCATGTTTTACATTTTTGCCTGCGATCATAAAGGTGCTTAGATCCTGAGATGTGTGTTTCTATCTAAGGCTACCTTACTGCCTTTAAGGCTCTAGTCTCACGGTACTAATCCTTCTTACTTTACAGTGGATTGAACTAATTTTTACACGATACACGGTGGTCGGGTTGCACAGGTGGGGGGGGGGTGGGGTGGGTCAGAATGAGGGTATTTTCTATTGGTAGTTACATGTGTATGTATAGATCATATTTGGTCCCAGAGACCAGTGTATATCTTGTATTTGTGTTCTTTTTTATGAAAACAATAAACAGTATTTAAAAAAAAAGGTGTATTATAATTTTTATTCTACAGTTATGTCCCCTATGTAACAATGTACATGTAGTATGTTGTCCAATGTTTCTAAGGGCTTTCTAATTCTAATAATGAGGTCTGACCTGCCCTTCCCCTCCTGGAGCATCCCACCTGACAACAGCTATTAAGGAGACAGCCAATTCATAGCTGCAGCTTGTCTCAGCTGTAAGCACTTTCCCGAGAAAAGCAATGGCAAGAGGAATGCTTTGAGAGGGGGGGGGGGTCATCTTCTGCATTCCTCTTGCTTGTCTAAATAAAGTGCTTGCAACCAAGAAAAGCTGCAGCTATGAATCAGCCATCTCCTTCATAGCTGTTATTAGATTGGCCATGGTAGGAGGGGAGGGGGGCAGGTCGGACCTCAAAACTAGCATTAGAAAGCACATAGCAACACGGGCAGAATATTTCCCATAGGGAACAAAAATGTAAAAAAAAATTATAATGATAGATCTTCTAAGCAATAACTGGATAAAAAAAAAAAACAGCCGCAATATAATTTGGTAGATGTAGTTACATACCCACATGGAAGAAAAATCAATTTGAAATCTATTTTAAAAATATTCTTCCCAAATATGTTGACATATATTTATAATCTGAAGAATATAGGTAAAAAATATATATAATCTGAAGAATATATTTTAAAAATATATAGTTTTTAAATTATATTCTTCAGATTTTTTTTTAACATATAAAAAAGTTATTTTAACATATATTTTTACATATATTTGTAAATGCATTTCAAAAATGTAGATTTGTATTTTTAAAGACATACAGTATATTTCAAAGGTATTTAAAAAAAAAAAAAATTCATATATTTTGTAATAAAAACGCTTTTTAACAAGCAGTGTGTATGTGTGTGTATATATATATATATTGAAATATATATTGAAATATATTGAATATGGCCAAAATTGTAGCATTTCAAATATATGTCAATATATTTGGGAAGAATATTGTTAAAATATATTTTTCTTCCATATGGGATATTCCTGAGGTTAGGTGGACCTAAATGAGAAAGGAGCACAAACTATAACGACTTACTGTGTGACTTTCACCCATGTATGTTGCATTGTAGATATCTGGGTAGAAACCAATTGTTAGTGTGTCCTCACCACCATTGAGTGGTTTGGTGTACCATAACTACAACACTCCGAAGGTAAACTTCTACAAACAGGTCTTTGCCTGGAGACTGTCCAGAGCAGGCTGGGGAGCTCTCAGATGAAGGAGTTTTTCATACCTGTACCCCAGCCTGCTTTTTTTTTCTTTTTTTTTTTTTTACACGTTTATCTAATCCCCTTTCCAGTATTTATTTATTTCAGGTACTTATATAGCGCCGTCAATTTACACAGCACTTTACATACATATTGTACATTCACATCAGTCCCTAACCCTCAAGGGGCGTACAATCTAAGGTCCCTAACTCACATTCATACATACACATACTAGGGACAATTTAGACAGGAGACAATTCACCTACCAGCATGTCTTTAGAGTGTGGGAGGAAACCCACGCAAGCACAGGGAGAACATGCAAACTCCAGGCAGGAGGTGCCGTGGTTGGGATTTGAACCCACGACCCTAGTACTGCCAGGCGGAAGTGCTAACCACTTAGCCACTGTGCTGCCCAGTAAGTTGGATATGAGAAGGTAAGGTGATTTGGACAATGCATTTCATTGGTGGACCATAAACCTGGACTCTCCAGGCATGGTTTGCAATCTGTATAATCCAAACTAATATTTAGGCTTCATGCACACTGGGGGGGGGGGGGGGGGTGTTTTGATAAGGCTGGTAATGTTAGCTGCGTAAAGTCACATTAAAATGTGAGTTTTTCAGCTTTTTTTTTAGCATTTTGGCATTAGTGTTTAGCAGTGTTTTCCTGCGTTTTTCCATGTTAGCATTTTTTTTTTTTTACCAAAAAATGTTTTGGGGGTCAAAAAAAGTCCAAAAATGCCAGTTTGCGGCTTTTTACCACGATTTACTGCGTTTTGCAGCGTTAGAGCGTTTTTACAGCTAAAAAAACGCCTCTAGAAACCCACTAGTCCTGGGGGTTTTTTCCAGCCAAAAAAGGTTGATTCCAGTCTACGTGTGTATGGACACATAGGAGAACATGCTGGGGAGTTTACTGGCTGTAGAAAAAAACCATAAAAAGCCAAAAACAGCCGCTGTAAAAACATCCAGTGTGCATGAGGACTTATGGTGACACCCTAGCCATAAATATTCTGGCCTGTTGGTGCCTGCTCAGACTGTAGTCACGTTGGGTTAGTAGTTGATCTACAAGAATCCCAAAAATTCTTCAAGTGTAAGTTTCTCTGGTTTTAGTTAGAACCATTTACAACCATTTTCAGTTTTTGTGGCGATTTTTTTTTCTTGCATTTTCTGTCCATTTGGGGAGGTTTCCCTTTAAAGCGGTAGTTAAAAAAAAAACCCCAAAAAGTTTTCACCCTGAAAGTTAACCCCTTCACGCCGGTGCCTCCCGGCCCTTTAAGGGTTTCAGAAGCCGGGAGGCGGGGCGGGGTTTAGGATCATAGGGTCATGTGACCGCTGTGACACGCCATCACGGCGGTCACATGATCGGGAAAGGTCCCTATAGAAAAGGAGATCGGGACCTTTCTGTGAGTACCGGACATGTGTGCTGAGAGTGTGCTGGGAGCGCGCTCTCAGCAAATATGTTCTTTTTTAATAGAACACAAATGTGCGGCCGCTCGGCGTCTAGGCCCAGACGCACATTTGCGTTCGGCCGGCATGAAGAGGCTAAGAGGATAATGTGGTTGTATGCATCACATCCTAGTACATTATGAAACCCGTACCTTAAAACGAAGGCCTCCAGCAGGGCGCTATCACCACTGACAGGACTTCCATCTTCACCCGGTCTTCTTTCCGGGTTTGCAGGTTCCAGCCACTATGGCATCACTCCCGCGCATGCGTGCAGGAGTCACGGCCACAGCCCAGCTCTCTCAATGGACGGCATGCTGGCCATGGAGAGCACAGTGTGGATGTGCTGGGGCACGTTTAGGAGATATTACTGCACCTATGCCTTGTTATGGGCTTACCTGTAGGAACGAGCCGGGCCCTCCGATTCCTCTTGTGCCAAATTGTATTGGAACTGTGATGTCTGCCTTCATTTTGTACAGTGCTGCGCAAACGTTTGGCGCCATATAAATCCTGTATAATAATAATAATAATAATAATAATAATAATAAATCCTGTATTATAATAATAATAATAATAATAATATATAAATCCTGTATAATAATAATAATAGTAATAATAATAAATCCTGTATAATAATAATAATAATAATAATAATAATAAATCCTGTATAATAATAATAATAATAATAATAAATCCTGTATAATAATAATAATAGGTTCGATTTGTGCTAGAAGTGGGGAAATTGTGTTTGGGCAGAATTCTGTCTTGCAAAGGGAATTCATGGGGTAGGTGTGAAGATTAGTGCTTAAAAATGTATTTTTTTTTTGGGGGGGGGGGATTTTGGCTGACATGTAATGCTCATACATTTTGGAGGAGAGGGATCAGTGTGGCATCTTTTGGACTTTACTAACACTCTAATTCCTTTTTTATTATTATTATTATTATTATTATTATTATACAGGATTTATTATTATTATTATTATTATACAGGATTTATATATTATTATTATTATTATACAGGATTTATTATTATTATTATACAGGATTTATATATTATTATTATTATTATACAGGATTTTTTATTATTATTATTATTATTATACAGGAGTTATATGGCGCCAACAGTTTGCTCAGCACTTTACAATATAACTGGAGACAATACAGCAACAATACAGTTCAATACAAGAGGGATCGGAGGGCCCTGATCCTGGGAGCTTACAATCTAGGAGGGAGGGGCTAGTGGTACAAAAGGTGATACCTGTGGGGGATGGACTGATACTGTAGGAGGAATAGAAGATTATGTTATTAGCTGAAGGCGGGATAGGCTTCCCTGGAGAGAGAGGTTTTTCTAAAAGTGGGCAGAGTAGGCGATAGTCGGATAGATGGGGTAGAGAGTTACAGAGGATGGGGGAAGCTCTGGAGAAGTCCTTGAGACGAGCATGGGAGGAGGAGACAAGGGAGCTAGAGAGCAGGAGGTCATGCAAGGAGCAGAGAGGACGGTTTGGGTGTTATTTGGAGACAAGTTTGGTGATGTAATTTGGGGCAGAGTTATAAATGGCTTTATATGTTATTGTTAATGTTTTGAATTTTATTTGTTGGGCAATGGGAAGCCAGTGGAGGGATTGGCAGAGAGGGGTGGAGGACACTGAGTGGAGGCCAGTGGAGGGATTGGCAGAGAGGGGTGGAGGACACTGAGTGGATGCCAGTGGAGGGATTGGCAGAGAGGGATGGAGGACACTGAGTGGAGGCCAGTGAAGGGATTGGCAGAGAGGGATGGAGGACACTGAGTGGAGGCCAGTGAAGGGATTGGCAGAGAGGGATGGAGGACACTGAGTGGAGGCCAGTGAAGGGATTGGCAGAGAGGGATGGAGGACACTGAGTGGAAGCCAATGGAGGGATTGGCAGAGAGGGGTGGAGGACACTGAGTGGAGGCCAGTGAAGGGATTGGCAGAGAGGGATGGAGGACACTGAGTGGAGGTCAGTGGAGGGATTGGCAGAGAGGGGTGGAGGACACTGAGTGGAGGCCAGTGGAGGGATTGGCAGAGAGGGGTGGAGGACACTGAGTGGAGGCCAGTGGAGGGATTGGCAGAGAGGGGTGGAGGACACTGAGTGGAGGTCAGTGGAGGGATTGGCAGAGAGGGGTGGAGGACACTGAGTGGAGGCCAGTGGAGGGATTGGCAGAGAGGGGTGGAGGACACTGAGTGGAGGTCAGTGGAGGGATTGGCAGAGAGGGGTGGAGGACACTGAGTGGAGGCCAGTGGAGGGGTGGCAGAGAGGGGTGGAGGACACTGAGTGGAGGTCAGTGGAGGGATTGGCAGAGAGGGGTGGAGGACACTGAGTGGAGGTCAGTGGAGGGATTGGCAGAGAGGGGTGGAGGACACTGAGTGGAGGTCAGTGGAGGGATTGGCAGAGAGGGGTGGAGGACACTGAGTGGAGGTCAGTGGAGGGGTGGCAGAGAGGGGTGGAGGACACTGAGTGGAGGTCAGTGGAGGGATTGGCAGAGAGGGGTGGAGGACACTGAGTGGAGGTCAGTGGAGGGATTGGCAGAGAGGGGTGGAGGACACTGAGTGGAGGTCAGTGGAGGGATTGGCAGAGAGGGGTGGAGGACACTGAGTGGAGGTCAGTGGAGGGATTGGCAGAGAGGGGTGGAGGACACTGAGTGGAGGTCAGTGGAGGGATTGGCAGAGAGGGGTGGAGGACACTGAGTGGAGGTCAGTGGAGGGGTGGCAGATACAGAACGGTTAGTAAGGTTAATTCTATCCTAGAGCCCCAATAGGAAGTGGTTGTCACCACAACTGGTGGTCCCATTGTCACCTGTTTGGAGACAACAGTCACACTGTGTCTTTACTGATGACCCTAAAGGATAAGTTCACCTTTATAAATAAAATAATGAATTCTCATCTTTTCACATGAAAACAAATGTGCATTTTTGCCTTTCTTTACTTGGAGCCTGTAACGCATTGCACCCGGGATCAGCAGATTGCTGGTGCCATGCAGGACTCCTACAAACCTCAGTGTATCTGTGTACTCATACTGTGCAGGCTGCTGCCAAACTACAATTCCCATGAAGCATTGCAAGATCGATAGTTACAAGCAAGACATGATGGGACTTGTGGTTTTGTAACAGCTGGAGGGCCACCAGGTTGACACCCCTGCTTTAAAGTGTCACTAAACCCACAACAGTACAATCAGTCTGTAGATGCAGTAAAGCATGCTGGTTATACTCACTGTGAAGCCTAAGGGGTTAATCCTCTGCATTATGTAAAAATGCTGTTGGATCCGGTCTTCTCTGATCCTCCTCTTCTTCCAGTGTCTGCGTCTTATCTCCCGATAAGACATATCTTGTGGAGACACTGCACATGCTCAGTTTGGTGTGTATTGCTAGAGAGGTTTTATTTTTTTCTTCAGAGAGTGCATGTGATCAGCACAGGGCCAATCAACACTGTCCATAGAGAGGGTCAGAGGTTTCACATCCACTTAGAGCAGAAAGAAAACTCCTCCTGCAAGCTTGAACATATGCTCTGCTGGACACTGATAGAAGTCACAAGACTGCTATATACTGATGATGAGAAAAGGTATTTAGCAGTTTATATTTACTAAAATAATTGCATTTCCATGTTGTGTGTACTGTGAGAGACCAGATATAGTGAATGCAGGATCCGGGGAGAGCAGATATAGTGAATGCAGGGTCCGGGGAGACCAGATATAGTGAATGCAGGGTCTGGGGAGACTGGATATAGTGAATGCAGGATCCGGGGAGAGCAGATATAGTGAATGCAGGGTCCGGGGAGACCAGATATAGTGAATGCAGGGTCTGGGGAGACTAGATTTAGTGAATGCAGGGTCTGGGGAGACCAGATATAGTGAATGTAGGGTCCGGGGAGACCAGATATAGTGAATGTAGGGTCCAGGGAGACCGGATATAGTGAATGCAGGGTCCGGGGAGAGCGGATATAGTGAATGCAGGGTCCGGGGAGACCAGATATAGTGAATGCAGGGTCCGGGGAGAGCGGATATAGTGAATGCAGGGTCCGGGGAGACCAGATATAGTGAATGCAGGGTCTGGAGAGCCCAGATATAGTGAATGCGGGGTCTGGGGAGACCAGATATAGTGAATGCAGGGTCTGGGAGACCAGATATAGTGAATGCGGGGTCCGGGGAGACTGTATATATAATGAATGCAGGGTCCGGGGAGACTGGATATAGTGAATGCAGGGTCCGGGGAGAACGTATATAATGAATGCGGGGTCTGGGGAGACCGGATATAGTGAATGCAGGGTCCGGGGAGACTGGATATAGTGAATGCAGGGTCCGGGGAGACTGGATATAGTGAATGCAGGGTCCGTGGGGGACAAGATATAGTGAATGCAGAGTCCGGGGAGACCGGATATAATGAATGTATGGTCCGGGGAGACCAGATATAGTGAATGCGGGGTCCGGGGAGACCAGATATAGTGAATGCGGGGTCCGGGGAGACCAGATATAGTGAATTCAGGGTCTGGGGAGAGCAGATATAGTGAATGCAGGGTCCAGGGAGACCAGATATAGTGAATGCAGGGTCCGGGGAGACCGGATATAGTGAATGCGGGGTCCGGGGAGAGCGGATATAGTGAATGCGGGGTCCGAGGAGACCGGATATAGTGAATGCAGGGTCTGGGGAGACTAGATTTAGTGAATGCAGGGTCCAGGGAGACCAGATATAGTGAATGTAGGGTCCGGGGAGACCGGATATAGTGAATGTAGGGTCCGGGGAGACCGGATATAGTGAATGCAGGGTCCGGGGAGAGCGGATATAGTGAATGCAGGGTCCGGGGAGACCGGATATAGTGAATGCAGGGTCCGGGGAGAGCGGATATAGTGAATGCAGGGTCCGGGGAGACCAGATATAGTGAATGCAGGGTCTGGAGAGCCCAGATATAGTGAATGCAGGGTCTGGGGAGACCAGATATAGTGAATGCAGGGTCCGGGGAGACCAGATATAGTGAATGCAGGGTCTGGAGAGCCCAGATATAGTGAATGCAGGGTCTGGGGAGACCAGATATAGTGAATGCGGGGTCCGGGGAGACTGTATATATAATGAATGCGGGGTCCGGGGAGAGCGGATATAGTGAATGCGGGGTCCGGGGAGAGCGGATATAGTGAATGCGGGGTCCGAGGAGACCGGATATAGTGAATGCAGGGTCTGGGGAGACTAGATTTAGTGAATGCAGGGTCCAGGGAGACCAGATATAGTGAATGTAGGGTCCGGGGAGACCGGATATAGTGAATGTAGGGTCCGGGGAGACCGGATATAGTGAATGCAGGGTCCGGGGAGAGCGGATATAGTGAATGCAGGGTCCGGGGAGACCAGATATAGTGAATGCAGGGTCCGGGGAGAGCGGATATAGTGAATGCAGGGTCCGGGGAGACCAGATATAGTGAATGCAGGGTCTGGAGAGCCCAGATATAGTGAATGCAGGGTCCGGGGAGACCAGATATAGTGAATGCAGGGTCTGGGGAGACCAGATATAGTGAATGCGGGGTCTGGGGAGACCAGATATAGTGAATGCGGGGTCCGGGGAGACTGTATATATAATGAATGCAGGGTCCGGGGAGAGCGGATATAGCGAATGCAGGGTCCGGGGAGAACGTATATAATGAATGCAGGGTCCGGGGAGACTGGATATAGTGAATGCAGGGTCCGGGGAGACTGGATATAGTGAATGCAGGGTCCGTGGGGGACAAGATATAGTGAATGCAGAGTCCGGGGAGACCGGATATAGTGAATGCGGGGTCCGGGGAGACCAGATATAGTGAATGCGGGGTCCGGGGAGACCAGATATAGTGAATGCGGGGTCCGGGGAGACCAGATATAGTGAATGCAGGGTCTGGGGAGAGCAGATATAGTGAATGCAGGGTCCAGGGAGACCAGATATAGTGAATGCAGGGTCCGGGGAGACCGGATATAGTGAATGCGGGGTCCGGGGAGAGCGGATATAGTGAATGCGGGGTCCGAGGAGACCGGATATAGTGAATGCGGGGTCCGGGGAGACCGGATATAGTGAATGCAGGGTCCGAGGAGACCGGATATAGTGAATGCGGGGTCCGGGGAGACCGGATATAGTGAATGCAGGGTCCAGGGAGAGCGGATATCGTGAATGCAGGGTCCGTGGGGGACAAGATATAGTGAATGCAGAGTCCGGGGAGAGCTGATATAGTGAATGCGGGGTCCTGGAAGAGCAGATATAGTGAATGCGGGGTCCGGGGAGAGCGGATATCGTGAATGCAGGGTCCGTGGGGGACAAGATATAGTGAATGCAGAGACTGGGGAGACCGGATATAGTGAATGCAGGGTCCGGGGAGACCGGATATAGTGAATGCAGGGTCCGGGGAGACCGGATATAGTGAATGCAGGGTCCGGGGAGAGCAGATACAGTGAATGCAGGGTTCGGGGAGACCAGATATAGGGAATGCAGGGTCCGGGGAGACCGGATATAGGGAATGCAGGGTCCGGGGAGACCGGATATAGGGAATGCAGGGCCTGGGGAGAGCGGATATAGGGAATGCAGGGTCCGGGGAGACCGGATATAGTGAATGCAGGGTCCGGGGAGACCAGATATAGGGAATGCAGGGCCTGGGGAGAGCGGATATAGGGAATGCAGGGTCTGGAGAGACCGGTTATAGTGAATGCAGGGTCCGGGGAGACCAGATATAGGGAATGCAGGGTCCGGGGAGACCAGATATAGTGAATGCAGGGTCCGGGGAGACCAGATATAGTGAATGCAGAGTCTTTGGTTTAGTAACACTTTAAATGACACAGCTTGCTACATAATGTCATATATGGACAATATATTTATTAAACTGATAAACCATGCCCCCCCCCCCCCCCATCACCACCCTCCATTCACTCTTTTTGAAGAGAAAGTAAATGAATTGTAAATCTGTTCAGTTATTCTTCATGTATTGTATCTGGTGGACTGCAGGCCTTGTTCCTAAAACTCCGGGTCCAGCAAACAATGTCTAATGAGAAGAGATGTGTATGCTTCCTTGGATCTTGGTGAGCTTTGTGTATTTTTCTAGATCTGTGCAGTGATCCAGTGTGAGACATGACCTCTGTGCAGGATCTTCCTGTATTACCCTGGTTCACATATATGAGGCCATGCGGGCCACGTTTGCTCGGACACCCGTGCCCCGAGACATGCAGGGAAGAAGTTCCTGCACTTCTTCTGAAAATACAGCCAAGGTTCCCAGTACGGTTGCGTTTTCCAATGCAGACGGCGTGCCATTAGAATTAATGGCACCCACCTGCGGGTCCGAGTTCCACTGTGCAGGTGGTGCTGCATTTTCATGCGGATCCGCAGTCACACCACCTGCACATATGTGAACCTAGCCTAAAAGACCGCTCTCTGCTGCTCTCGCTCCTTGTGCAGGGTGACTGGTCTTGTCTCCTCCCCTTCCTGTAGTTTTCTGCAGGCAGACTGTAGTGGGTGGGGCCTTCTGGGTCCCTCCCATAGCTCTGCTCTCTGCACAGGCTATGGACAGCAGAGTGATGATATCACTGCTACTCTTACAAAGTAACAACTCGGTTTGCAAAGACATTTAGTGTACAGTAGATGTGTGGCTATTGTGAAATATATATATTTTTGTAAGTTTTTGTGCCTGGAGTTTCCCATTATTTTAGTTATCTACTGAGCTGTTACTAGTTAAGGGGGCTTACAGTTGTAGCGAGGCCCCTTTGGCTTGAATGGGCAAGTTTGACAGATGCCACCATCTGTCAACCCAAAATGCAACACACATGAGGTTGGGGGGGCGATAAAACCCTGTGTTTGAGCCCCGCTTTTACGTAGCCCCACTATTACAACCCACTACCCCCTTGCTGCAGTGGCCGGGGGTGTACACATTATCTGGCAGGAATTATACCACTTGTCACTTTGGATGGGCACAGCTCCTGCCAAACGTGACCCATTCAAGTGAATGGGGCTGCTCTGCAAGTATCCCACAACTGGTGCGGAATTCAAGGGATTAAAACCAATCCAAAGTGGATCACTCTTCAGAGAGGAAAGCTCGCATGAACAAGCCCTACATTTGTCTCATCATGGCTGTGGCAGGTGTTCAGCCCCCTCTGGCTGTATAGTAGCTTTTTAGTAGGTGATGGGAAAAAACACGGCTCAGCCACTTGTCTTTTTTTTTTTTCTTTTATTTAAATATTTATTAATTTTTCAGATAAACCAGTTATACAAACATACTCATTAAAACCTTAGCGTATTATCAAAACATTTATCATTTCATCCCTTCCCCCCCTGTCCCCCTACCCATATACCACCCATCCCCCCCCCCACATCCAATCCCTGCCCCTTCTGCTCTGCATTCTCCTGTTCATTTCCGGAGATCGTAATCCCTATAAAAGAACAAAATATGTTTCCATATTATTCTATGTTAATCCCCCATAACCGCTAAGGCTAGCCTTGACTTTTTGAATTCCTCCCATTTGTTCCATCTTGTATGGTGACTCCATCTTATCTTCTTACAAAGGATAAAGTTCCTCCAATTTACATATTTGATCCACCCTATCCACCCAGCCGCTTGTTTTTTACCACCCCATGTGAAGAAGACCCTGAAAGGTTGACATTTGACAGAGCCATCATGCTAACAAACACTAGGTGGTCATGTGAAGGATCCTTGTACACGGGGCTGTATTTCCCAACCTTGTTGGAGGTCTTCCATTGACAAGTGAAGGGGGACAACATCTAAAAGAGAGAGGACACAGTGACAACTGCCTAAGGCAGGGGCGGACTGACCATTCGAGCACTCGGGCACTGCCTGAGGGCCCGGGGTCATTGGGGGCCCCATGAAATGCCCCTGGTACCTTTTTTATAGGCTTTTTTGAGTTTGGGCAAGGACACAGAGGCTCCATAATCCCCTATTGCCTGGGGGCCCCATGAGTTGTCAGTCCGCCCCTGGCCTAAGGGGGTGCCCGCCGTCCTATCGCCGTCTCGCTATAAGTCGCTGATCGCCGCCATTACAGGTATAACATAAATACAAATTCTAGTATATATCACATCTTCTGTAGACGCTTTAACCAGAGATGTGTAGCAGAATATATTTTGACTAACATTTATGAAGAAATTCGATTTAAAATTTGTATATTGAATATGTTTTATCATAGAAAATATTGTTTGTTCGGTTTTTTTTTTGGTTTATATTGAAAAAAATGAAAAAACCCCAGTGGTGATCAAACACCACCAAAAAAACACACAGCTGTGTGCAGCATGTTAGTGTGGGATTCGAGGGATTCAAACAAATCCAAACGTAAATCACTCTTCAGAGAGGAAAGCTTGCATGGCTGTGGCACGTGGTCAGCCCCCTCTGGCTGTATGGTGGCTTTTTGGTAGGTGATCGGGGGTTGGGAAACCAAATGGATTAGGCGTTTGTTTTTACTGCCCCTTGGTCACCGGTGTGAAGAAGGTTGACATTTGACAGGGCCTTCATGCTAACAAACACTAGGTGGGCATGTGAAGGATCCTTGTACATGGGGCTTTATTCCCAACTTTGTTGGAGGTCTTCCGTTGACAAGTGAAGGGGGAAAGTATCTAAAACAGAAAATATTAGTCATGAACTCGGTGTAGAGTTATTCATCTTGTCTCTAAATATCACCCAAGCCGCACTCTTCGCTCCTCGCAAGACCTCCTACTCTCTATATCCATTGTCTCCTCCTCCCATGCTCGTCTCCAGGACTTCTTCAGAGCTTCCGCCATCCTCTGGAACTCTCTACCTCAATTTATCAGACTATCGCCCACTCTGCTCACTTTTAATCGATCTCTGAAAACCTATCTCTTCAGGGAAGCCTATCCTACCCTCAGCTAATAATGGAATCTTCTACTCCTCCAACCAGTCCATCCCCCACAGTTACCTTTTGTACCACTAGCCCCTCCCTCCTAGATTGTAAGCTCCCAGGATCAGGGCCCTCCTAACCCTCTTGTATTGAACTGTTTTGTTGCTGTATTGTCTCCCGTTATATTGTAAAGCGCTGAGCAAACTGTTGGCGCCATATAAATCCTGTATAGTAATAATAATAAATCCTGTATAATAATAATAATAATATAAATCCTGAATATTAATAATAATATAAATCCTGTATAATAATAATAAATCCTGTATAATAATAATATAAATCCTGTATAATAATAATAATAATATAAATCCTGTATAATAATAATAATATAAATCCTGAATAATAATAATAAATCCTGTATAATAATAATATAAATCCTGTATAATAATAATAATATAAATCCTGAATAATAATAATAAATCCTGTATCATAATAATAAATCCTGTATAATAATAATAATATAATAATTCACCCTGAGGACATCACAGAGGACAAGGGGGCACTCTTTACTTCTGGAGGAAAATACATTTAATCTCCAAACATGGAAAGGTTTCTTCACAGTAAGAGCTGTGAGAATGTGAAATAGACTCCCTCAAGAGTTGGTTGTGGCCAGCTCAGTGGATTGCTGTAGGAAAGTCCTGGATTCTTTCTTGTATACACAGAATATAACTGGATATAATATTTATAGGTGACGTTGATCCAGGGAATATCCGATTGCCTCTCGGGGGATCAGGAAGGAATTTTTCCCCTGCAGGAGTAAATTGGATCATGCTTTGCTGGATTTTTTTGCCTTCCTCTGGATCAACTGTGGGTATAGGATTATAACTTTTTTTTTTTAATGGTTGATCTGGATGGACTTTTGTCTTTTTTCAGCCAGACTAACTATGTAATTATGTGTCTTGGAAAGTAATTAATAAAAAAAAAATCACTTTCATGCTTGAACCGTAGACTCTCGGCAGCCCGCTGCTTTAGCGCCTGCAGTAGCTACGGAGGACAGCTCTTTTCCCGTGTTCAATTACCAGCACAGCTTCCCCACCTGACATCTATAATTGAGACGATGATGTCTATAACATATGTTTACATTTATGGATCACTAAACAGATTTGGTAACTTCCTACACTCTTTCCTGCATTATGGCGAGAGATAATAATCAGAAGTAAATGCAACACATTATGGCACCCACTATCAAAACATTTCAAAATATTAATTTATGAAGCATCGGTAAATGATGTAACTCATCAGGGTATGCGGTCTTTATATTATAACGTCTGTCTTCAGCCTCCCATCCAACACACTTATAGAAATTCAGTTTATCGCATGCTGAGCTAGAATTCTCATCGTCTTCCAAGAAGCGACCGATGACCTCCCAACATATGATGGACATGTCATGGTTGGAGGAGACGTTCCGTGGTCACAGTTGATATTTTCAATGGTCTGTCCATTATTTATTTCCAGTACGATTACATTGATCCCACATAGAAGAAAAATATATTTGAAATATATTTTAAAAATATTCTTCCCAAATATATTGACATATATTTGAAATGCTACAAGTTTGGCTAAATTCAATATATTTCAATAAATATATATATATATATATATATATATATACTGTATGTTGAAATGCATTTTTATTACAAAATATATTGATAGTTTTAAAAATACATTTCAAATATACGGTATGTCTTTAATAATGCAAATCTACATTTTTGGAATGCATTTACAAATATATGTAAAAATATTTTTTTTTAAATATATTCTTCAGATTTTTTATGGAATACTTGAAACTGTTTACACCATCTCCTCCAAAAGAGCTCAGGATCTGATGTTTCGCCACATTCATACACATAACCCCCCATGCACACGGGGCAATTTAATAACGCTGGTAATGTTAGCTGTGTAAAGTTACGTTAAAAACATGAGTTTTTTAGCATTTAGTGGTGTTTTTCCACATTTGCGTTTTTTAGGTTTTTTTCTTACCCCCCAAATTTTTTATTTTTTTTGGTCAAAAAACTGTCCAAAAATGCCAGATTGCGGCATTTAACCGCTTTTTTCAGCATTTAGAGCGCTTTTACAGCCGAAAAACTCCTCTAGAAACCCATTAGTCCTGGGTTTTTTTTCCAGCCAAAATACGCCCCTGCCAAAAAACATTGATTACAGTCTAGGTGTGCATGGACACAGTGGATAACATGCTGGGGGGTTTACTGGTTGTAGAAAAAAAACGTCAAAAAACGTCAAAAGCCAAAAACAGCCGCTGTAAGAACGTCCCGTGTGCATGAGGACTAAAACTTTATCTAAAGGCAACTTTTTTCATTTTTGGGTAGAGTGGTGAGGGGTTAGAAGCCACGTGAGGTTCTGTGTCCCCCTTTATGAGAAGAAAGATGGCACCCGCCGTACTATCACAGTCATACTATAAGTCGCTGATCGCTGCCATTACTAGTAAAAAATAAATAAAAAAATAAAAAAAATAAAAATTCCGGTATACATCATATAGTTTGTAGACATTATAACTTTCACACAAACCAATCAATATACACTCACTAGGATCTTCTTTTTTTTTTAACCGAAGACATATAGCAGAATACATTTTGTCCAAAATTTATGAAGAAATTTGGATATGTTTTTATCGCAGAAAATATTGTTTGTTCGGTCTTTTCTCATTTACATTGAAAAAAAAAACAAAAAAAACCCAGTGTTGATCAAACACCAAAAAAAGAAAGCTTTATTTGTGTGAAACAAAATTATATAAATTTTGTTTGCTTACAGTGTTGCATGACAGAGCAATCGCCAGTTAAAGTAGCGCAGTGCTGACCTGCAAGAAAAAAGCCTGGTCAGGAAGGGGGTAAAATCTTCTGGAGCTGAAGTAGTTAAACTCACGTTTGAAGGGTTTTCCTGTTTTTCAGTGGAACGCCACAAAAAAAAAAAAAGGTTTCAACTAGGGATGAGCCATGTTCAACCCCGGTCTGAATCCAGTTTTTCCAAACCCATGGGAAGCTGTCCTGTCCGGTTCAATGATCTGTGGGTAGGAGATTTTTTACCCTGCTGCTGCATGTAACAAAGGGGCCGGTATGGTCATCCATGACCTACTACAGCTAAACTGAACCAAGAGTCCAAGCTCATCCTTGGAACCCTTCGCTATCTAAGACCGCAGTCAAATCACACCCTATTGTCCGCAATTACAGCGGTCGTATCGGTGCGGTTCTGATTTGGTCGGAGCCGCACAATTTGTCAAGTAGTACATGAACTACTTTTGGTGCGATTTGCAAAGACATCCGTGTCAGATATCTTGCAAATCACACCTGAAATCAGCATCTCACCCAACTTTGAAATTGTGCGACTTACATATTTTGTTTTAGGGCCACTTACCACTGACTTGTGCTAACACGTATGGAAAATGCATGTACGTTTCCGGACGCTGACATCCATTGACATGCATGCGCAGCGTTACGATGTGAACAGGACATGTTGGCTATTCAGCTGTCCTTCCATTGATCTGTGTTTTACAGCTGCAATGGGGAGAATTGGCCCTTTAAATATCCAATTTAAAAAGCAGCAGATTAAAGCGGTATTACACCCAAAAGGAAACATTTAGTATATTGCAGCTGATGCAAGGGATGCATTAGTTTTCTCTTTTTGTTTTTTTTTCTTTTTCACTTAGTGATCTGGCCAGTAATGCAGGCCATAGACTGGTTGAAAATCGGGCGGAAAAAAAAATCAGACGATTTTCGCACCGTTAGTGGGTTAATTGGTCGGCCGTTTTTTGGGGTTTTTGCACATTTTTTTTATCGGTAAAGTTGGGAAAAAAATTGGCCGATTTTGCCGATCGGCCGATTTTCCCGGCAATGATGGGCAAATCGGCCAATTGTTTTACCGATAAAAAATCTGCGTATGAGCCGTGACCTGCAAGAAAAAGAAGATATAGAAGAAGAAGAAAAAGAAAAAGAATTCCAGTCCGCTATTATATTTGACATGAAAAAGTATTGCGGTTGTAACAATGTATCTATTTGTATCCAAATAAAACCATCTGTATCCAAAATGGATACAAATGGATACATTGTTGCAACCGCAAGATTTTTAATGGCAAATATAATAGCGGAGCTCTCTGCAGGGATGGAAGTAATTAAATGCCGGCCGTAGACAGGACGAAAATTGGCCGTTTTTTTTTTTTTTTTACCATTGGTGGTAACGTCGGCCTATTGAACGGCCAATTTTTCGTTTTTTTAAAAAAAAAATGTCCGGTTTTCGACTCGTCTATGGCCTGCATAAGTCTGTTGGTGTAGCAGTTACAGGGTTGAGACAAACCATTTACCACTGACGGGGGTGCTTGCAATGATGAGCTTTTATTTATTTGTTTATTTATTTTACCCCACAAGGGAAAAAAACAGGTTTGCTATAACTGCTTATAAAGTGTGAGCTGATGGTTTTCTTCAATTTGTTAGTGTGTCTAAATCTGCCAGTACAGGTAAAGCCCCTTTCACATGGGAGATCTTACCTGATCAGATGGGATTGTAGGTAGGTGGGTGTAGTGGGTTGAAGTGGTTACATCTGCCGGTCCCTAGGGATACATGGACTATTCGATCAGGTCCGCCTGAAAAACTGACAGACCTGATTGGATGGTTCATGTATTACTATGGACCACTGGGTGTAATTATCTATTTTCACCGCCTATTTCCGATCCAGTTCAGTCTGATAAAAACAAATGGAAGGGGATCCATCCCCTTCCGTCTCTGCAGACCGGATCAGGGGGAAGTCGGGTATAAACAGACAGTGGAGTCCGTTGACACCTGGCTGCCCATAGAGCAGAGCGGCATCTGCCTGTGTGTGCTCGGCATAAACTGAGCGGACACAGACCTGTCATTTGCCTGCTCTGCTTTGATGAGTAGGGGATCAGTGAACACATCCCCCGCTGATCAAATCAGAGTCCACTGCATGTGAAAGCACCTAACAACCCCCCATCCCTCCAGACTGACAATGCTGCTGTCTAAAGGTGCCCCCTGTGCTCCTTCATCCAGACTGGGGGCGCTCTAATACAGGAGGTGTGTTACTGGCCAGATCACCGTGGGAGAAAGCCTAAAAAAAAATCAATGCAGTCACCACATCTAATGATTAGTGAGCTGCAATATATTACATTTTTGGTTTTGGATTTACCCCTATGCGGCCGTGAGGGCCGCGTTTTGCATGGGCACGAGAGCCCATTCATTTGAATGGACTCCTGTGCCCGTGACACGCAGGGAAGAAGTCCATGCTCTTCTTTGGAAAACGCAGTCGAGGTTCCCAGTACGGTGATGTTTTCCAGTGCGGGCGGCATGCCATTAGAAATAATGGCACCTGCCCGCGGGTCCGCATTCCTCTGTGCGGGTGGTGCGGATGCACGGATTTTCGTGTGGATCCGCAGCGGCACCACCCGCACAGATGTGAACCTAGGGTGAATACCGCTTTAGGCTTCCAGTGTGTTTTTGGATCCTGGAAGGAAACACACAGTCACAGGAAAAAAAAAATAAAACGTTATGTATGCCATCATATGTCCAAACCTGTTGGGATTGACTTTGAGTTACGTGTTAAGTCAGGCCCTGTATTATCATTCTCTATGCATTTATGAATATTTCAGGCACTGGGACCCAGAAGCGTCGGTTGTTTTGTTGGGCTTTTATTTGGCAAATAGCAGAAGTTGGATGAAATGTATTTGTTTAATTATTGTTTAATTTTTTCTGCGCTGCGCTTTGGTCATACATAGGAGGAGGATCAGGCCCATAGGGTGACGCTCATTTACAGTCCAATTAATAGGCTTTAAAAAAGGAGGTGACACCAGAATTTGCAGGATCTGGACAATGGTGTCACCGTGGCACTCTTCAGCTTCAAGATTACATGTCTTGAGAAATCACCACAAATGGTTTCTTTCACATTTTAGGTGAAAAGGATAGTTTGTTGTTTGGGACCCGGCAGCTGGCACAGAGGCCCGAGGGTGGATCTTGTCTGCACATTTGACCACTTTCTAGTGTCTGTTCCCAGTTTCCCAAACAGCTTTCTCCTGCCAACCTCTCTATAGCTCCAAACCCACCAATAAGGAACTCTCTTTTCCTGACCAGCCATGAGCTATGACTTGTAGCATCCCACTGTTTACAGCAACCAATCACAATGCTTTCTGCCTCTCTTTTGGTCCTTTCGTCTCATGGATGGCTTGATTGAGAAATAAGGATGAGGACCAAGCAGGACTTTTAGTGCAATCTTATTTTATTCAAATGTTTGCATTAAAAATAACAACTGTGGCAGAAAAATTAAAGAGGGATCACGGAACAGGTCCTTCAGCAATGCTGAAATGGCATACACAGAGGGTGTCATAGAAACATGTGGTTTGCAAGTTAAGACCGAATGTACCAAAAGTTGGGCAACACCATGTGTGTTGTGAGACCAGTCTACTGAGAGTTCCGCTAGTTGGCAAAGGGGTCGTATTTTAACCACCATGTCTGGTATCTCAAACTGGATAAGAGGACTGCAGGGAGATAAGAAGAGTAGAAAAGAGGAAGTGGAGATGAGGAAGGATACGGGGGAAGCGGGGAGGGTCTGGACACTCCATCATGGCTTGCCAGCCACTGTGGAAACTTTCTCCATAATCCAAGCCTGATATGCTGTAGAGAACCTAAACAAATACCATGAGGTCCAAGTTTACACTGTTCCTCCCTATCCATTCCCTGTGGCAGCAGACATTCGAAATCCCCAGTGAAGTCCAGTTCATTGGCCCATTCCACAAGGGAAGATGTGGTGGTTGTTTTCTAATATTGGGGAATGACTACCCTGGGGATCATCTCCACTTCCTCTTTTCCAATCTCCTTATCTCCCTGCAGTTCTCTTATCCAGTTGAGATACCAGAAGTAGTGGTTAAAATATGACCCCTTTTCTTTGCAGACTTAATAGGTCCTGAAATCATGGAGAGGAGTGCCAGGGTTAGTGATTTTGGGATGTGGGTCGCCGTACGTTTACGATAAAGGGTGAGGATTTACAACCAGAATGCTTTAAAGTGGGGGGGGGGGGTATTCCAACCAAATGTGGAGCATAATGCCTTTGGCGGTGTGGCAACACCAACAAGTATTCGGGATTGTACAATTGAACTGGTGGAGGACGGAGGGGCACCTATACTACCTGGTGACAGGTTTAAACCCTTTTTCCGGTATCTTGGTTACTAATGACAATTTGTAGAAGTGTAGCCTGAGCAGAGGACAATTAGACTGGCTCCTGCTAGCAAAACCACAAATGTGAAATGGTGAACAATTGTGTAAATACAAATATAAATAGTTGCTGCACTGCCTCAAGTGAATATAGCTCCCTACTTACGTGTGGGTGCCCCACAAGGATGTGTGTGTGTGGTTGCCTCAATGCCCAATGGGCTAACAAAAATGTATCCCTCCTGCCCAATAATTTAATACATCCCTAGATTGGGAAAACAATATATATACTCTGCGTACTCAAACAACAAATGTGCTACGGGATAAATAAATACAAACTTGACAATGTACCATCAAACTAAGCATACAGTGCAATTGTATGCAAACAATAATAAGTTCCAGTCAACGTGCAAACGTGTGAAAGTTCCAATGTGAAAAAATATCCCTGTCCGCATTCAATGTGAAAACTAGATGGTATAATGATTAGCCACTTGCCGACCGCAGATAGCCAAATGATGGCTTCACCATGGCCAGCCAGTTTTGGGAGGACGTCATATGACGTCCTCCCAGAACGCGCCCTCCCGCGCACCCCTGGCGATCTCTGTGTCCTACAGACACAACTGATCATGTGATGTGGTAAAAGGCCAATCAGAGCAGCCTTTTACCACGTGATCAGCCGTGTCCAATGACACAGCAGATCACCAGTAAATGCAGTTGCCGGTTATCAGCTGCATTTTCCTCACGCTGTCACAGCATGAGGAAAGTACTGCCGAGAACCAGCAATTGTTAGAGGATGGATCAGCACCGATCATCAGGGCACTGATGATCAATGCCCAGCAGTGCCATCCACCAGTGCCGCCCACAAGTGCCCAGCAGTGCCACCCACCTGTGCCCAGCAGTGCCACCCACCAGTGCCTCCCACCTGTGCCCAGCAGTGCCACCCACCTGTGCCCTGCAGTGCCACCCACCTGTGCCCAGCAGTGCCGGCCTCCTGTGCCCAGCAGTGCCACCCACCAGTGCCGCCCACAAGTTCCCAGCAGTGCCACCCACCTGTGCCCAGCACTGCCACCCATCAGTAGTGCCCAGCAGTGCCACCAACCTGTATCCAGCAGTGCCGCCCATCAGTGCTGGTCAGCACTGCCACCCAGCAGTGCCGTCAGTCAGTGCCACCCATTAGTGCCGGCTACCAGTGCCCATCAGTGCTGCCTCTCAGTGCCCATCAGTGCTGCCTATCAGTGCCCATCAGTGCAGCCTCATCAACGCACATCAGTGAAGGAGGAAAATTACCTGTTTGCAAAATTTTATAATAGAAACAAAGAAAAACATTTTATTTTTCAAAATTTTTGATCTTTTGATTTTTTTTTTGTTTATAGCGCAAAAAATAAAACACCCAATGGCGAGTAAATGCCACCAAAAGAAAGCTCTATTTGTGAGAAAAAAATACAAAAAATTTCATATGGGAACAGTGTTGCATGACCGTGCAATTGTCATTGAAAGTGCAACAGCGCTGAAAACTTTCCCGGTAGGAAAGTGGTTAATCTTCTTATCCATGAAAATCCTTTATGTTCTAGGGATGTATTAAGTTATTGGGCAGGAGGGATGCATTTTTGTTAGCCCATAGGGCATTGAGGCACACGCACATCTGTGAGGCACCCACACGTAAGTAGGGAGCTATATTCACTTAATAGAGGCAGCGCAGCAACTATTTAGGTTTGTACTAATGACAATTTGTGTGTCAGGGCAAAGTACTTCTCCCAATCTGAAAGACTGATGTTGTTTCAAGTAGGACTTTTAAGAGACGGTCTAGATTTGCATTTAACTCTAGCTATCTATATCTCCGCATTTGTTGAGTGTTGGCATATGGCTTCACTTTTTATCAAACGTTTATCTTTCATTTACTCTAACGCTAACTTCTGGGCTTGTCAAGAGGATAAAAGAGTCATCGGATTATATTGTAGGCAGCTCCTAGCGATTAGTCTTTTCAGACTGTTCCTGTGCCTTTCAATCCAGGGCACAACATTGACCAGGCCTCTCATTGTTGTATTTCGCACCCGTCTCGTCAAACCTCCCCCAGTGTCTACTGGGCAGTGAGACTGTCCATCAAACATTGTAACCCAAAGGGATGCGGGAGAGGCTAAAAAATGGGTCACAGCACCGCCACAAGAGGTCTGGTCACTTTCTGCATTACACCATGCCCTGGCATTTAGGGATGCAAGGGCATTATGGAAAGAAAATAAATATACATTCCAGCATCGGGAGGTTCCTGTGTTCTGATACAGCAGATGTTTTAGGTGTCCATTTATGAACCAGCAGTAAATGATCGCTGCTCAGTTCTCCGGCATTCTCGGAGAACACAGTTCTCCTGTGAATGCCGTTTATGAAGCATATGTAGATCAGTTCTCCAAACGAAGGGAGAACGGTCTACAAATGCTGGAAAACGGCTGATTTTACTATAATCTCACGAGATTACAGTAAGAGATCAGTTTACTAAGTAGAGGTAAATTATCTCTGCTTACTTTGCGGTCCCTCCGATTCTCCAGCTCTGGGCTGGAGAATCTGGAGGGAGAACACAGATCTCCAGAGAAGGGCTGAACATGTTCTCCTGGGTGTCATAAACTGTGAATGACCAGAGAATAGCTGCGATCCTCTGAATCGCAGCTATTCTATGTGTCATAAACGGACACCTTAGCCCTTTACCTGGTGCCTGCTATAAAGTAAAGTACTTGGGCCAAGTATAAAGGTTTGTGTTAAGGAGACAGACTATCAGAAAGGACTCTGTTATGGAATCTAATTGCCACAAAGCAAGTCTGGAGCAAGCTGTCCAAACCACCAAAGCTCTTGAAAGGATGATGGGTTCCTAGACGTAACAGAAATGTACTAGCAATAAAACATCAAAACCACGTAAACAGCTGATGTTTGTAGGGGTAAGCAGTGTTTCTAATACCCTCACAATTCTTACATTTTAATAAGAATATGAACTGTTCTTGCATTCCGTCAAATTTTGTGCTGTATTGTTCTGCAAAGCTTTACATGTACGCTTTCTAACACTTGTCTGATGGTAACTTCTCTTTGAATCCTTCACAGATTGAGACCTCTCGACTTGAGCCAGAGATCGCGAAGAACACCACCTGCCGCACGGTGGTCTACAACAAAGGATTGTAAGCCAAAATCCGTCACCTCAGCACGGATCAGCAAGGAAGAGCCCCCTAGTCACTCAGCGCGGTGCGGGGAAGAGACAAGTGCACCTGTACTTTTCTTCCCTGACAGCTGGGAGATTTTCACACCTTCACTCCACTGTCACCTCACCAGACTAGTAGACACGCAACATTCAAGGTTTAGCATCGCTGAGGGGGGACAAGAAGCTGCACAAATATGGCATCAACATCTTTAGGCTTCAGATGAAGAATACATACCCACCATTACTGCATGAAGAGTGAATCTACCCACGTGCCAAGCCTGCAGACCCAGTTCAATGTCCAAAACACATTGACTAATGCCACATGACCCAGTTCTGATCTTGTTGGGCTTAGTCTAAGGCCATATGGCAACAAATGATGTCACCTATCTCGCTCCTGTACCCGTTTAGACACAGGTGGAAGTCGCACAGTTAGGTCCTGTTTTTTAGGCAAAGCTTGAGGTTAAGTCCCAGTCCTGTTTTTCTTGGGTTTAATGAAAGAGACCCTCTTTCATTACCATCAGCTGATGTCACATGAGCCAACTCTGCGCCTATTATCAGATTTTATAACTCTTAACAAATGACATCAAAGTCTGCTGTCACACAACACATATTTGTAGGCCTGGCTTTGTGTTACACTTATAGATCTCAGGTTCACAGATTTTAGTAGTTTTGTGAGAATTGTCTGTTTTGGTGGGGCCTAGACTCTAGAAGGAATTTCACGGTCATGTTGGGAGCACTTACTGTAGCTGTAACCGTGAAAGTTACAGAGGAAATATGTTCTAGATTCTTTAAAATCACTCAGTCCACATTTATCACCAAGCAGTACAGTATATTTTGTGGAGTATTTCAAGATGTCTTATACGTCTAGTAGGACTTTCTGGACACCATGTGCACATCCGGGTCTGTTCAAACCTACTCAAAGAGGAACACCTCAGATCATGTCTTTATTGAGGGTCATATTCATCCTTGGGAACCCATCCAAGCCTGGGAAAGCTCTGGACCTCAAATGTTTAATTTGAATAGTTTTCATATCTCTGTATCTACAATGCAGAATATTTTATTTGATGGTTTTGATGCACTTTTTTATGGGGCTTTGACTTCATATATATTCCTCACTAAACCCTGTACTCTCTATACCAATACATCCTGTTTTGACACACATTATAGGGTTGTGTCCCATCATGTACTATATGGCCCAAAGTTTGTGGACACCTGGCCATCACAACTATATGAGCTTATTGGACACCCCATTGCATTTTTATGGAGTTGCCTCCCTTTGAAGGTGTAACAACCTCCACTCTTCTGGAAAGGCTTGCCACCAGAATTTGAGCTTATCTGTAAAAATGTGTGCCTATTTACCCAACAAAGCATTTGATGTTAAAAGAAAAGGCTGGCTCATAATAGGCATTCCTGTCTATCTAAAGTTGTTCAGGTGGATTAAAGTCAGGGCTATGTGCAGGCCACTTGAGTTTCTCCACACCTGACCTTTGGACCAGATTTTGTGCAGCTGAACTCAGTAATTTGAAGGAATGCCCACATACTTTTGGCCATATATTATATCTTTCTTGTATCATCTTATCTCTCTGGATCGTATTTTGGCAAATCCAGCAAGGCCATGTCATTCCACATTCTACTACGCTGTGTCTCATACTGTCTGGTTGAGATTTGTTTCACTTTTCTGTTATAATTCACCTATTTGTACTGTACTGTATATCATCTTATGTAACTGAGCTCTGGGTTCTATCTTATTGTTTTTTTCTTGGCTGTATCCCATCCTATCTGTTTGTGCCATACCTACTCATTCTCCACTGGGTTATTTCCCATCCCACCTGATTGTGCCATATCTCCTCATCCTCTACTAAGTTGTTTCTCAACCAATTGGACTGTACCATACATCCTCATCCTCCACTGGGTTATTTCCCATCTCATCTGATTGTGCCATACATCCTCATTCTCCACTGGGTTATTTCCCATCTCATCTGATTGTGCCATACATCCTCATTCTCCACTGGGTTATTTCCCATCCCATCTGATTGTGCCATATCTCCTCATCCTCTATTAAGTTGTTTCTCAACCAATTGGACTGTACCATACATCCTCATCCTCCACTGGGTTATTTCCCAACCCATCTGACTATACCATACATTCTCATCCTTCACTGGGTTATGTGCCAACCAATTTGACTATGCCATATCTCCTCGTCCTCTACTTGGTTGCATACCGTCCTGTCTGTCTTTTCAATATCTCCTCATTCTCCAATTGATTGTACTGGATTCTATCTGTCAGTGCCATATCCTTAAGTCCTCCACTTGGCTTTTTCCCATACCATCTGACTGTACCAAATAGCCTCATGCTCCCCACAGTTATATCCCAACCCATCTGATTGTGCCATATATACTCATACTCCACTGGGTTATATACCATCCTATATGTCTGTGCCATAGCTCCTTCTATTACACAGGGTTATATGCAATCCTAATCCACAGTGTTATATCCCATCCCATCTCTCCCTGCCATATCCTAATATACCCCACAGGATTATAACCCATCCCATCTATCTGTGCTCATCTCATCATTTTTCTGTAGGCCATTTCAGAATATGTGAATCACTCATATCTCATCAGAAATCACTGGGACATATCTCATTTTAACTGTGCCATATTTCATTTTTCTCTCTTTACATTTTTTGTCATTTCTTTCCATATCTGACTGGGCTGAGCCCTGTTCCTAATGGAGGTGTGTCTCATCATTTTCATGTCTCATTTTTGCCCTTCGAGCTACACATTTTTAATAGGTTATCGTGCTTTATCTCACTGGTGCTCCATAACAAACTTGTTATTGGTGCACTTCTTTTATGCTCCTTATTGAGCTCCATTTTATTATATCCCTTTTGGGAGACTTTGGGTCTCTTCTTACTGGCCGTGTCTGATTATACATTATTCTGTTGGGTTTGTGTAGCATTGGATATGGCAGTATAGGACATCTCTTGTGACCAAACCCTTCACCATAGGAGGCTAATCGCTGCATTCAAGCTATTGAATATTAATATTAGTTAACAACTACATACCTGCAAGCGCTCATCTTTTAGCAATAATTTCAGCATTAAGGGTTCTTATAAGGTATGTTGGCAGGCTGAGTTTCCATGGTAAGCCAGCAAGCATGATTGTATTGTATTGTGTTTTAACCAGAAATTATCAGAAAAAATGTAAACTAATGACTGAAATCTATTAGAAAGATTATTTTAACAATATCTCATAAATAATAATGACTTTACAATGATTATATGATAAACCTACTGTGAATTTAACAAGAAATGTGCATCAACAATGGCTATCTTCATTTGCCCAGCTCCAAAGGGAGGGCATGTCAAGGTTTTATGTTCCAGACCCTAAAATCAAGGCTCTTTTCACAGCATCACCATAAGGGACCTTTTACCTGTAAAATTTATTAAAGAAGAGAAGAAGTGGCCAGCTAAAGAGCACTGGGTTCCAAGTGACCTTTGCCATTTCTAAGGAGTGGAACATATTTTCTCTTTCTGTCTTGGCAAGTTGGCCCACGCATTGCATTCTACCCAGAGGAAGTCATGAGTGACAGTCTAGAAGTGATTAAGGTGTCCGTTTATGACACAGAGAATAGCTGCGATTCAGAGGATCGCAGCTATTCTCTGGTCATTCACAGTTTATGACACTCAGGAGAACATGTTCAGCCCTTCACTGGAGATCTGTGTTCTCCCTCCAGATTCTCCAGCCCAGAGCTGGAGAATCGGAGGAACCGCAAACTAAGCAGCGATAATTTACATCTTTTACTGTAATCTCGCAAGATTATAGTAAAATCAGCTGTTTTCCAGCGTTTGTAGACTGTTTTCCTGCGTTTTTAGATCGCTCTTCCTTCGTTCGGAGAACTGATCTACGCCTCTTCATAACAGGCATTCACAGGAGAACTAAGCAGCGATCTATTACCACTGGTTCATAAACGGTCACCTTAGACCCCATTCACACTTGTGCAACTTTGGACATCAGTTGCATGACAAGTCGTACCCAATGTTTTCAATTATAACCATACATATACAGTGCCTTGAAAAAGTCTTCATACCCCTTGAGGTTTTTCACATTTTGTCATGTAGCAAACAAAACCGTCAATGTATTTTATTGGGATTTGATGTGATAGACCAACACAAAGTGGCACATAATTGTGAAGTTGAAGGAAAATGATAAATAGTTTCAACATTTTTTACAAATAAATCTGTGAAAAGTGTGGCGTGCATTTGTATTCAGCCCCCGGAGTCAATACTTTGTAGAACCCCCTTTCGCTGCAATTCCAGCTGCAAGTCTTTTTGGGGATGTCTCTACCAGCTTTGCACATCTAGAGAGGGACATTTCTGCCCATTCTTCTTTGTTAAATAGCTCAAGCTCTGTCAGCTTGGATGGAGAGCGTCTGTGAACAGCAATTTTCAAGTCTATCCACAGATTCTCCATTGGATTTAGGTCTGGACTGTGACTGGGCCATTCTAACACATGAATATGCTTTGATCTAAACCATTCCATTGTAGCTCTGGCTGGATGTTTCGGGTCGTTGTCCTGCTGGAAGGTGAACCTCCTACCCAGTCTCAAGTCTTTTGCAGACTTTAACAGGTTTTCTTCTAAGATTGCCCTGTATTTGGCTCCATCCATCTTCCCATCAACTCTGACCAGCTTCCCTGCCCCTGCTGAAGAAAAGCATCCCTACAACATGATGCTGCCACCACCATGTTTCACGGTGGGGATGGTGTGTTCAGGGTGATGTGCACTGTTAGTTTTCTGCCACACATAGAATTTTGCTTTTAGGCCAAAATATTCAATTTTGGTCTAATCTGACCAGAGCTCCTTCTTCCACATGTTTTCTGTGTCCCCCACATGGCTTCTCACAAACTGCAAACGGGACTTCTTACGGCTTTCTTTCAACAACGGCTTTCTTCTTGCCACTCTTCCATAAAGGCCAGATTTGTGGAGTGCACGACTAATAGTTGTCCTGTGGACAGATTCTCCCACCTGAGCTGTGGATCTCTGCAGCTCCTCCAGAGTTCCCATGGGCCTCTTGGCTGCTTCTCTGATGAATGCTCTCCTTGCCCAGCCTGTCAGTTTAGGTGGACGGCCATGTCTTGGTAGGTTTGCAGTTGTGCCATACTCTTTCTATTTTAGGATGATGGATTGAACAGTGCTCTGTGAGATGTTCAAAGCTTGGGATATTTTTTTATAACCTAACCCTGCTTTAATCTTCTCCACAACTTTATCCCTGACCTGTCTGGTGTGTACTTTGGCCTTCATAATGCTGTTTGTTCACTAATGTTCTCTAACAAACCTCTGAGGGCTTCACAGATCAGCTGTATTTATACTAAGATTAAATTACACACAGGTGTACTCTTTTTACTAATTAGGTGACTTCTGAAGGCAATTGGTTACACTAGATTTTAGTTATGGGTATCAGAATAAAGAGGGCTGAATATAAATGCACACCACACTTTTCACGTATTTATTTGTAAAAAATTTTGAAAACCATTTATCGTTTTCCTTCCACTTCACATGTGCCACTTTGTGTTGGTCTATCACATAAAATCCCAATAAAATACATTTACGGTTTTGGTTGTAACATGACAAAATCTGGAAAATTTCAAGGGGTATGAATACCTTTTCAAGGCACTGTATGTGCAACTTAAAGTTGCAGCGACTTCAAAATAGTTAATGCACTACTTTGGTCCGACTTTCATGCAACGTGATGGCCACAGACTTTAATGTTAACCCTCAAATGTTGCATGAAAGTCGTACCTGAATGTTTTACATGCAACAGTGGTGCAACAGTGGGACCAACTTTTTTAGAGGGACAAGTCACATCCAAGTCGTACCCATTCAAAGTTGTGTTAAAGTTCTATAAAAAATGCAAAAGTGTGTATGGAGCCTTACTGGTCACCATTGACTTATCTTAGGACACCCGTGACTACATCTGAGCAGACTGCGCAACATTTGCGTGGTGGAATAGGCAATAAAGGGATGTATGGTCAACTTTAGCCAGACCTGGCTTCTGATTTTGTTGAGTCTCCCCATATACCAGCACTGCTCACTTGATTCTTACCTCTGACAGCACCATACCACTCAACAGGCAGCCAAAGTGGTGACATTACAGCCTTTCTGGTCAGTATTGGTACCAGGATTTTTTTCTCTGCTGGTGCACTGCTTTCCCTTATTGCTGTCCTGCAGGCTACAGAACAGGTTATAAAAAATGACCTACCTGGCTTTCTCTCTCAGGTCTTTATTGCACATTTAATTTACTGGAAGCTTGAAAATCTCTGCAGTCCACAAAAGCAAACATAAAGGATCACTCATTATTGTTAGCTCTGAAGTACAAATGAACATTATTATTATTATTATACAGGATTTATGGCGCCAACAGTTTGCTCAGCACTTTACAATATAACGGGAGACAATACAGCAACAATACAGTTCAATACAAGAGGGAAAGGAGGGCCTGATCCTGGGAGCTTACAATCTAGGAGGAACATGAGATGACATTGACTCAGTATGGTCATTCTTGGCCAGATGGGACAAAAGTTACCATGTCTGAAGGAGGACCCCATCCCACCAGTTGGCTATTGTCTAAGGGTAGAAGTGAATAATCTTAGGTTGGATTTGGTTCAGTTTCTGAGATCAATCATACTGGTAGCTTTTCATCTCCTCCACCCTCCCTTCTCCATCAATATAAACTGGAGTGTTCAACCAAACCAAATATTTGTGTTCATGGACGCATCATGAAGCCGGAGGGCAGTCAGATTGTGCATCCTTCCTCAGAAGTCTAAACTGAGAATAATTTTCAGGCTCACAAAAATATTTTTTATTATTACTACTGTATTATACAGGATTTATATGGCGCCAACAGTTTGCTCAGCACTTTACAATATAACGGGAGACAATGCAGTTCAATACAAGAGGGATAGGAGGGCCTGATCCTGGGATTTCACAATCTAATTTTCCAACTTCATCTACCCAGTGCAAATTCAGCTTGCCCACCACTTATTAAAGGATTTATGTAAGCAAAACCCAAATTTGGCTCCAAAACTTCCTCGTGTTCCAGTATTATTTTTCTCATATCATTCCTATAATGATAAGCTATAATTACTCCCCGTGACATCTCCAGGCTTAGAAAATTATTGCAGGGGAAGATGCTGGGAGGTCAGTTCTTACTGATATAGACACTCTCCCAGAACTACATCTCCCACTACATCTCTTCTTCTATACACTGTGTGTAGGCTGGCTTTTGAGAGTAAAGGCAGCAGGATTGTATGCATACAGGGAGGGACAGAGAGGGGTGGGGATGAGTTCTGTAGTCCAGCAGGCAGGGCTGAGAATGCCAATGGGATTTCAGAGCAGCAAATGCACTGTGTTATTGGCCCAGACAGGGAGTTAGGAGCACACTGAATTTCTGGCAGATCAACAGTTATTTTTCTGTAATTACGGCAAGCGATAAAAAAGTGAAATCTCTATATATTACAAAGATCTGCTGAATGTTTTTTATTTTTTTGCCCTGACAGACATTTTAACCACTTGCCTACTGCCCTATAACAGATATACTGCTACAGGGCGGTAGCATATAGATGTGATTTTGCAGTTCCGAGTAGGGGGCGTGCGCACTGCCATATCCGCGCTGCCGTGCAGCATGTATCCCTGGTAAAACAGCACACAGTGTAAGCACAAAGCAACACACAGGTAACCGTTTGATCGCCCAAATGTCAACCCCTTCCTGCCCAGAGCCATTAGTACAGTGTCAGTGCTCTTTATTAGCACTGATCACTGTATAGGTGTTCAAATACTTATGTGCAGCAGTGCAAGACAAATACATTCTTTAAAAATCATACAATGGGATTTCCTGAATTTTTTTTTTTAATTCTGTCTCTCAGAGTGGGAATACACCTACAATGTGAATTTCAGACCCCTCCATGATTTTTAAGTGGGAGAACTTGCAAAATTGCAGGGTGTTCAAATACTTCTACCGCTATTTGTAGACGCTATAACTTTCACGTAAACCAATTCTTACTCTATCGCAGCTTACCAATTCTCAGATGTGACAGCTGCATTGGTTTTCTTATTTTAGGCTTTCTTCTATTTCTACCTGGTGATCTGGCCAGTACATCTGTTGTTTTTTAAAATAACAAGTTATCTTCCAGATGTATCCGTATACATTTAACACTCCCCTTCCCCCAGACTGGCAATGTTGCTGTCTGTGTCCCCTGTGCTTCTTTATCCAGAGTGGGGGCACTCCTAATACAGGAGGTGTGTTACTGGCCAGATCACCAGGGGAAAATAAAGAGAAAAAAGTTTGAAAAAAAAAAGAGAAAACGAATGCACCCACCACATCTAATGATTGCCAAGTTGCAATATATTACCTTTTTGGTTTTGGGTTTACCGCTTTTAGCCATGGTTCACACCAGTGCGACTCATCATGCAGCTTGAGTGTTCAAAGTCACATGACAAATTGCACCCCATTAGCAGCAATGGAACCGTTCAAATCAGTGAGACTCAAGTCGCAGCAACTTTGGAAAAGGTTGCTACACTATTTCTTTGTGACTTTATTGCAACTTGCATTGACGTAAATGAAGTTGCACAGAGTTACATGAAGTTGACTTAAATGCACTGACTTAAATGAAGTTGCACAGACTGTCAGCGAGCCACAATAAAGTCGCACTGAATAGTCAGCTCTGACATTGCACGAAGTAGCATGATTTCAAAGCCGCACTGGTGTGAACCAGGGCTAACAACCGTTCTAGGCAACCCAGGAAAACAATGAGGGGACTACAAGTCCTGTCCACTTAACCCTGCATACAGTGAGTGAAATAAGTATTTGATCCCCTGCTGATTTTGAATGTTTGCCCACTCACAAAGAAATGATCGGTCTAAAAATCGAATGTTCGGTGTATTGTAACACTGAGAGACAGAATAGCAACAAAAAAATTCAAAAGAAATGCATGTCTAACAAATTATACACTGATTTGCATGTTCATGAGGGAAATAAGTATTTGATCCCCTTCACAAATCATGACTTAGTACTTGGTGGCAAATCCCTTGTTGGCAATCACAGAGGTCAGACGTTTCCTGGAGTTGGCCACCAGGTTTGCACACATCTCAGGAGGGATTTTGGCCCACTCCTCTTGGCAGATCCTCTCCAAGTCAGTAAGGTTTGGTGGCTGACTTTTGGCAACTCGAACTTTCAGCTCCATCCACAGATTTTCAATTGGATTAAGGTCTGGAGACTGGCTAGGCCACTCCAGGACCTTAATGTGCTTCTTCTTGAGTCACTCCTTTGTAGCCTTGGCCATGTGTTTTGGGTCATTGTCATGCTGGAACACCCATCCATGACCCATTTTCAATGCCCTGGCTGAGGGAAGAAGGTTCTCACCCAAGATTTGATGGTACATTGCCCTGTCCCTCGTCCTTTTGATGTGGTGCAGTTGTTCTGTCCCCTTAGCAGAAAAACACCCTCAAAGCAGAATGTTTCCACCTCCATGTTTAACAACAGAAAACCTACTTAGCGTCCCTAACTTCTCTGTAATCCACTGCAGACAGAATCCAGAGGACACCCCATAGGGTCATTGGGCATTTACTTCCTGCATCACCAACAATACAATCACCTCAACCAATAACATTCAGATTTTCAGGACCTGTTTAAATTCATTGACCATGGTGAACTACTACAAGCTTTTATTCTTTTGCATCAGACTTTCTGTATGTAAGAGAAAGCAGGGAACATGTAGACGGTGTATTCTTGAACTCTCCTGCATCAATCGCAGGGGGGGGGTTCTCAGATCACCAGATTACCATCAAAAGAGATAGAGGGGGCTGGTTCAGTACAGCCATGTCTGGATAAAAAGCCCCGAACAAGTTGCCTGTTCCCCCTGTGAGCACTGCAGAGTACCTCAGCTGGTATTGTAGGAACACAATTTCTACACTTCGCCTTCATGTATGTTGTGTTAGGTGGAAATGCCCCGGGACTGTACTGCCCACACAAGATCAGTGTGTAGGATTTTACAAAATGTTGCCATAGCCGCAGTCAATGCCGGACATGTGTGACCTATAGGACAATTTATGTGTAGTGTAAAGCTGGCCATTTTTTTGTCAAATTTAACCATTTTCAAGCCAACAGAAAAAAAATTGGAAAGGAAACGAAGTATGAGTTGGATTGACTACCAGATTGACTACTTCAGTCGGTTGTGAAGTTAAAACTGGCCAAAAAATCGACAGCTTCAATACTACTGAAGGATCAAGTTGAAATAGAATCGAAACACGACAAAGCTACAGCAAAGCAAAATTATTTTTCCACTGCCGTCCATGGGGGTCAATCCCAAAACCAATTGAAACCACCATTTTATTTCTTTAATTGCTTTAGGAATCAAAAGAATAGGAGTGGAATCACTCATCTAAGAGACCAAAGTAGGTTTAATAATGTTACCCGATACAAGATGACTCCACCTGTTCCCCGTTTATGCGTTTCACTCCATCTGGAGCTTAGTCATATGGACTCCTAGAAGTTGAGTGGCTCCACTCCTATTCTTTGCATTGTAATCTTCAGCTGGTCATGGACTGTTTGATGCTGGCAACCTTCTGTAGGTGCAGCAAGGGAAAGAAAACTAAAGCAGAGTGTTTGGGGACCATCTGCAGTATAGGTATCCAATGTTTGACCACTCAGTTAAACTGTCACATACACTCTCCGGCCACTTTATTAGGTCCACCTTGCTAGTATCGGGTTGGTCCCATTTTTGCCTTCAGAACTGCCTTAATTCTTCATGGCATAGATTCAACAAGGTGTTGGACACATTCCTCAGAGATTTTGGTCCATATTGACATGAGTTACTGTTGCCTTTCTATTTTCTCAAACCAGTCTGCCCATTTTCCTCCACACAACTGCCACACACTGGATATTTTCTCTTTTTGGACCAAACCCTAGAAATGGTTGTACGTGAAAATCCCAGTAGATCAGCAGTTTTTGAAATAATCAAACCAGCCCGTCTGTCACCAACAACCATGCCACATTCAAAGTCACTTAAATCCCCTTTCTTCACCATTCTGATGAACGGTTTAAACTTCAGTAAGTCGTCTTCACTACGTCTAGATGCCTAAATGTATTTAGTTGCCATGTGATTGTGTTAACAAGCAATTGAACAGGTGGACCTAATAAAGTGGCCAGTGAGTGTATATGGCCAGCCTAGGAGTGGTACCAATAGCTCCAAATACAGGTGCTAGCCCAAAGTCCTGAGATCTACTCACGATACTCAAATGCACACATATGAAAATTTGACCCATTCCATGACAAAAGGACAAGTGGAAACTGTTGTCAGGAAGATTTTTCCAACATATTTATCGCTCACTAGAATTTCATTGACAGCCTTATAATCAAAAGCAATGTAAGGAACGAGGACCATTAATTGTAATTACCTACACCCACCATGATGAAAATCCACATTTTTAGCCTTGCTCATTATATACGAGGTCAGGTTATCCCAGTAGGGCATGGTAGGACCAGAATATTATCACACATTGATAATGGCCAGCAACATTGTTATAAAGTCACAGACTGCAAGGCCTAGAACACTACCTGGATCAGTAGATCAGTAGAGAGATAAAATTAATGGGAGGCAAATAACAGGCCTGTGCACATTCCATTAATTGCTAATTAATTATCCTGCCCTGAGTAATGAGGCTGGAGAGACCGAAAACAACAGGCCCTCTTACCTCTGTTTGTAGGATGGGGAATTGAGAGCAGCTGATAATGATATTATTCCGGCACTATAATTAGCTATAGAACCATGAACCGAATGTAATTGATTTCTTTGTGCATTAATTAATGGAAAAAAAACAGGAGGGAATGAGTTATATGTAATAATGATGAAATAGGGACATGTTACCAGGGGCGGACTGACAACTCATGGGGCCCCCGGGCAATAGGGGATCATAGGGCCCCTGTGTCCTTGCCCAAACTCAAAAAAGCCTATTAAAAAAGGTACCAGGGGCATCTCATGGGGCCCCCTACTGACCCTGGGCCCTCGGGCAGTGCCCGAGTTTCCAAATGGTCAGTCCGCCCCTGCATGTTACTTCATACAACATGGCTAGATTGCAGCAACCCTGGCCCCACTTTATAAAATTATAGCCACAAGTGGGGTTGTAGTCTTTAAATAGTCTCCACCATAGCAAAAAAAAAAAAAAATGGTTCCACACGTCTATCAGTCCACCTTCTCACCATAACACGAAAAGTCAGAGAATGGCGGCAACCCATCCATCAGCCTTCTCTGTCTGAAAATCCCATTCATCCTCTCCAAACTGCTGAACTACTCCCTAAAGCTGGCCATAAACTAGTAGAATTTCCTTTGAAATTCTTGGTTTTAAGAATGTTCATTCAATTTTCAAGTTGTTAGCAGGGTCGAATTGACAATCATTTTTGACCGCAGTGATGGTGGGTGGAATTTTTTTCTCAAATTAATATATTTTGTGGTGTTTTGTGTGGTTTTCAATTGGAAAAAGTCCATTTGCTCCAAAATTGAATTCTAAAAACAAACACAATTTTTAAGTACTTTGGAACCACACTAGTGGTAAACGTACTAAAAATGTTTGTACGAATGTTCATACAAACATCTACCAATGTATGGCCAGCTATACTGGAAGTCCTGTAGGAGTACAGTGGAACCTGGCAGGTCAGGGAATGAAGTACACATTACGCCAAGGGGTTGGGTGGTGCTGAGAGCAGACTGGGTTGTAGAATTTTCAAAGAGAGCCAGAATGTACATATTATACAAGCTACTAAATCTCGGGTACATGGAATGGTTTTACACTGTCCTTGGATAAAGGGTAACCGGTAATCACATGCTGAGTGCAGATATGATCAATATTAAATGTACAAACTGGTGACAGGTACACTTTAACAACAAGAAAGTAAGACATTCCTGGAATTGTGGGCTGATGCAGGCCATAGTGGTCTTCCAATGCAGAACCCCTTTAATTAGCTATTTGCATGGTCTACAAGAAAGCCACTTTTTATGCAAAGGTTAGCAGCTCCAATACTTTCTTATGGATATTTGAATAAAATTCTTACCGTCTAGGACAGGGATCTCCAAACTTTCGAAAAAAAATTGTTCTTCAGATTTTAGGGGGTCAGACTGTGGCCTGTAGGAATAGACAATGTCTTGGGCTTGGTGGTTAGTGGAAGTAAAAAAAAAAAAATTGTACCTATTAGGAAGAATAGTGCCCCATCATTGGCATCAGTAGCAAAAATAGTGCTGCTTTATTGGTATTAGTGGAAGGAATAATACCTCATCATGGGTGTCAGTGGGGGGAAGTAGTGCTTCATCATTGGTGTTAGTAGGAGGAATACTGCCCCATCATTGGTATTAGTGGGAGGAATAGTGCCCCATCATTGGTATCAGTGGGAGGAATAGTGCCCCATCATTGGAATCAGTGGGAGGAATACTGCCACATCATTGGTATTAGTGGGAGGAATAGTGCCCCATCATTGGTATCAGTGGGAGGAATAGTGCCCCATCATTGGAATCAGTGGGAGGAATACTGCCCCATCATTGGTATTAGTGGGAGGAATAGTGCCCCATCATTGGTATCAGTAGCAAAAATAGTGCTGCATTATTGGTATTAGTGGGAGGAATAATACCTCATCATGGGTGTCAGTGGGGGGAAGTAGTGCTTCATCATTGGTGTTAGTAGGAGGAATACTGCCCCATCATTGGTATTAGTGGGAGGAATAGTGCCCCATCATTGGTCTCATTGGAAGAATTGGTGCCTTAGTGTCAAGTCAGTAGGGAAAATAGTGCCTCATATCAGTGGGAGGAACAGTGACCCAAGGCCAGATAAAGGCAAGCAAAGGGTCGCATCCAGGCTGCGGGCCACAATTTGGAGACCACTGTCAGGAGTAGCTGTCAATATAACTAGGCCAAGCCAAACCTCACTAGTAGATTTTACTCAGTGGAGACAGATATTCTTTGGGTTGTGCAAGCCTACCAAACTGATTGGATGACTATTGGTCCAACCCACCAGGTAGTTTTATGTGGGTGCACAAAGACCAGTCCAGTATTAACAATGAAAATATCTAGCCAACCTCAGTTTCAGTAATAAAAATGGCTAGCTCCAAAAAGTGGAGGTAAGAAAATGTGGATCAAATTGGATTGTTTCCCATAGAAACCAATCAGATTCCTTTTGAACAGATCTTACGGTGCCACTCCAAGCTAGGAAGAAAGGAAATCAGCCATCATGCCAGTGTTGAAGGACGGAGCAGCATTGATGGGTCGTTCCTGTGATCAATTCAATAGAAAGGTAGCCGCCGCTCTGACCATTCCCTGGAGTCCGGAGTATGTGGGATGGCCTCAGCAACCGCCAGAGGCCGTCTCTGCAGCAGCTGGCTTGCTGAGACCATCCCACATACACTGGACTCCAAGGGACGGTCAGAGTGGTGTCTATCTTTCAATCAGATTCCTTGTTTCATGTTGCCAGAGGATAACAGAAGTTTGATTGGTCACCATGGACCCATTTTCTTTCTAATTTCAGAACCCAATTTTTTTTAAGGTAGAAAATCTTTTTCTGTTTCGCAGAACAGCCAGACAGATTTTCCATTTTTTTGTTCCACAGCGTACTGGAAGAATCTGGTTAATATGGGCAACAAGCTTCTCTTTTAAACACTCTAGTCAGAAAGGCCTAAAGCCCCTCTCATTTGAGTTTACTACAGCAGAAAAGCCTGCAAATGGGACAGAGGCAACATAGTGGCTCTGATTTTCATTTTTATACTGATTATGAGTGTTGAGATTCCCTATGTGGTGTTCCATAAGCAGGTCTCCTGGGGCTTCTGATTCTGAAATCTGTAAATACGTAGAACAAGATTTTCCAGGCTTCAAACTGTGTCTACTCATTTGATAATATAGGAATGGTGTATATATTACATACTGGACTGAGCATGGTCATTAAGAGAGGTAAACTGTCACTCATAGGGTCTGCCTTGCCTACATAAATGATAAATCCAGCTGCAATTAAGAGCTTCTGAGTAGATCAGTGGGACTTCACTGATCATTTTTTGCTTGCTATTTAAGCACACTGTCTGACATTATTTTAAACTTTGCCAAGAATTTCCAAAATGTTCTTTATGTATTGGATTTTTTTTTTATAATTGCCATATTCGCTTTTTATTACAAGGGATGTAACACTGTTCCTGTTCCCAGTGTAAGGTCGTTGGTTCAAAAACAAGTTGTCTTTAGTTATGTAGACAGTTTGAGAATCCCCAGTGATAACACTCATGAAAGGACACAGAACAGCTAATACTGCCCTAAGGGTTAGTCTTGGATGTCCATAGGAAAAGGGAGCAGTATTTTAATTACCCCCTAAGCATTTCACCAATGTTGCCGAGTTTGGTGGACCCACTGTGTCGCCAGGGGTAACAGCTAAAAGACAGGACAAATTGTCGAGCGTCCTTCCAACAGTTAGCAGGCTGATAGTCACAACAAGCATAGACAAACCAACCCCAAACAGAACACAGAGGCCAGAGACGTAGACCGAGCAATGATAAGTACATACACAGTGCAAGTGCAATCCAAACAATTCCCAAGAAGAATTGATGGCATGAACTCAGAAGTCAGACAGATCACTATCCAGGGCAGAACAGGCAGACTAACCTATTTATCAGTCACAGTCCAGCAGTCTTTTTAGTCTTTCTTGATTAAGGCAAGTGAGTGTTGCAGAGACCTGAGCTACATTGCTGAGTAAAAACCAGTAGATCATGAAGTAACAATCAAGTTGTGCCTCCTCTGTAAACAGACCTGCTTAGATATGTAAAACATGATACAAAGGCTGAGAACTTTGTTTCAGGCTCTCTCCTTTGCTGTCATGTGACGAAAAGCTTAGGCATCAAGTGATTTCTGCTGATGGGAAGAGTTTGAATTTAGATTGGAATTTCTTGACCATCAGCAGAGAGCACATGACCAAATGCCTAGGCATTGGAAGCTTTTCCATTACTCTGTATCAGTGGTCTCCAAACTGTGGCCCCCGGGCTGAATGCAACCCTTTGCTTGCCTTTCTCCGAACTTTTGGGGACTATTCTGCACCCTCATATGAGGCACTATTTTCCCACTGACACCAACGATGCAGCACCATTCCTTCCACTGACACCAACAGTAGGGAATAATTCCTCCCATTCACGCCAATGATGGGGCACTCTTCCTTCCACTGACACAAAAGATGAAAGACCATCCCTTTCACGGACACTAATGACGTACTATTCCTCCAATTATTACCAATGATGGGGCACTGTTCCTCTAACTAACCACAGACCTTATGTAATTGTTTTACTTCTACTTACCACCAAGCCTGAGGAATTGTTTACTCTCACTGATGCTGGGGCATTTCCTACTCTTGCTAGCCACAGTCAGGCCCCCCCAAAGTCTACAGGATAGTAAACTGGCCTTTCATTTGGAAAGTTAGAAGACTATGTGTGTCCATACAGCAAGACTTTCAATGAGACTTAAAGGTAACAATTGAATGTAGGTCTCATTTATTGGTATTTAGTATTTTTCCAGAATCTGTGAACTCTGTCCAACCCTAAACTTGGGGAATCTGAGTATTGTTCATTACCTTACACCAGCTCAATTTTGGTAACTTCTACCAGCTTAAAGCTGGTCGAAAAAAATGAATGGATTCCTCCATCCACACAAGTGAGGTGCATAGAGGACTCCTCAGTTGGTGGACAAATGTTTCTCCAGAGGTAGGACAAATCCTAGAGAAGATTAAATCCTCTGCTGTCAGAATACACTGATCAGTGGCTGCTGCTGATGATCAACAAACATTTCCCAACATTCCCAATCAACAGAAGTCAATATAAAGTTCAACTTTGGCCAAACAAGGATCGAAATTCGTCTGGTCCTTGCTGAACCTGTTGATTTTCCATCCATCCCTGGCCAACTTAACTCTGAAGCTGAGCATGCAAGATACCTCACCTGGCAAACTAAACAGAGAGGAAGCATATACTAGTCCATGTTTATTTTACACTCTCTCTAGATGGCAGCTGTATTCAAGATGAACCTTGCCAAGAATAAAAGCCCTTTCACACGGGCCAAGGGGATCCACCTGCTCAATGGGGAATCTGGCCACTGATCCCCGCTGAGCAGAAGGATGACAGATCCTTGCCTGCTCCGCTTGTGTTGAGTAGACGTGGACACAACCTGCTGTTCTCTATAGGGCGGCCAGATGTAAACGGACCACCTGTCCATTTACATCCGACTGTCAGCTGATCGACTAGATGGATGGGGACAAATCCCCATCCATCTGTTTTTAGTGGATTGGATGCAGGTGGGTGTAAACAGACACATGTCTGTTTATCCGCCTCCCCATAGAGAACAATGGGCGGTCCAATCAGGTCTGCCTAAAAAATGGATAGGCAGGCCCAATTGGTCCACATATTGTGAAAAGGCCCTCAATCCTGCAGAAAACTATATGCTTTTCATGTCAACTTTGACCCTTCTGGAACATCTGTGACCTTTCTTTGTCACTTCGTCATCTTAAAGTGAATGTCAAAGCAAAAAAAAAAAACTGTGTGTGTGGGGGGGGGGGTACCTCTCTAGATTACATGCACTGTGTTTAATCCCTTAAAAACACTACAGAAACTACAGAAAAATAACTGTTGATGTGCCAGAAATATAGCATTTTTATTGTACAGGATTTGTGTAGTGTCAACAGTTTGCACAGCACTTTACAGTGTAAGGGGTGGTAACAATACAATTCAAAGCAAAAGGGTTAGGCAGGGCCTGCTCTTGAGAGCTTACAATCAAAAAGGGAAGGCAAGTGATACCAAAGATAGCAACTGTGTGGGAATGAGTTGTTTTAAAAAGTGAAAATTTCAATTTGGCAGTGGGGGATAGGCTTTCCTGAAAAGATGTGTTCAGGGATTACCTAAAGGCACACAGAGCCATACAGGTTTGGGATAGGGAGTTCCAGAGGGTGGGAGAAGCTTTGGAGAAGTCCTGAAGGTGAGCATGGGAGGGTGTGATGAGGGAACAAGAGAGCAGGAGGTCTTGGGAGGAGTGAAGGGGACAGTTTGGGTGATATTCTGAGACAAGGTTGGTGATGTAGCTTGAAGCAGGATTGTGAATGGCTTTGTGTTTTGTTAGTATTTTAAATGTTGTTCATTGGATGATTAGAAGTAAGTGGAGGGAGGGGTGGCAAACATTGAGCGGATAGTAAGGTGGATGAAGCTGACAGAAGGATGGAGGATAGCCTGGGTACAGGTAGGCCAATGATGAGAGTTACAATAGTCAAGGTAAAAGGTAAGAAGACCGAATTAGAGGGATGGGGGTGTCAATGGTTAAGAAGGGGAGTATTTTGAAAATTCATGGGGGTGAAGGAGGCTCCAACCTAGGGAAGTGTTGTCAGTCCTACTTATTTCATTTCTGATTTGCACTGAACACAGACTTTTTCTCATCTCCTCACCCCCTCCATAACTCCTATGGATTTCCTGCAAAATCCACTTATTGAGCAGATGTAAGAAAACAATTTTCAGTGGTATTTACCAGAAAAAAGAGAGTAAATAAGTAAAGTTCACTGTCAGGGTTTACATGTACATCAATGTGAAGCCCATACTTTCAAAAGGACCTGCCCCTTTTCTTAAAAAAAGTAGTATGCTTCATCATCTTAATCGACTTTCACTACTAAAATTAGCCATCAATGTAAGAATGTAATCTAGTACATATCAGAAGACTTGCCTATTTTAGTCCACTAGATGTGCTGTGTGGAGCCACCATTCTTTTATCCAGTTACCAAAAAAAAGTAGAATTTCCAACCTGATGGATCACTTTCAGGGGGAGCATTGGTCGTTCAAGTCAACCACTTTACATGGTGTCATTGTTGCATAGTTCAACCAAAATCAACCTACTTCTGTGTATGGTCAGCTTTAGCTCAGACTTTTTGATATGAAGAGAGGAGCCGATTCAAGCTATTGTTTAGCCAGAACTAAAGTTTCAGTTGTGGGTGGTCATTAGTAGACTTAGTCCAATTGCAAAATCTCCCTAAACAATGGAGCAACAATCCCTCTACTGTGTTATCCTTAAATGAAACATCCATTCTTCTCCTCTGAATGCTGAAGATCCCAAGAAATACAAGAAGTCATTGATTCAAGCTTCTAGCACCCAGCCGAAATATGAAACTCAGCCTGGTTGGACTGACTTCTTATGGTCAGAAGTACATTTTTGTCTTTCCTTTGTCTACATGGTGGTTATCACCCCAAGACTCACAACAAGCATATTTTTCTACTAGACATAGCATACTTGTAGAATAGTATCTTTAAGACAATAGCACAATGATATAACATATATACTAACATGTATTCTAGCTCTTACAGTAAATCTAGACCATCAGGATTTCATCCATTGTAGAGCATTGTCCATGGAGAACTCACAAGATCACAATAATTGCCATCACAGCCACTAAAACCTGTCTTGTGTAAGGAGTGTCAGTGTGGCCCTGTAAAAGCAGGGCCCAGGGGGTCTGTGTGCACCTTACAACCTTTACTAGTGGGGCGGGGCAGAATGTTATGTCTTCCGACAAGCACATATACCTCTCTGAGATGTAAAGCCACTTTTTATCTTTCACTATATAACATTGGCATCTAGAGAATAAAAGAACAATATTAACTTATGTCATGCTCTCTTGTTTTGTGTTCAATCGATGCGGATTCTAGTGCACTTTTGGGGAGTAATCAAGAAAAGCCAAGTGGAGAAAATGTTAGGGAAAGTGGGCTTGAAAGCCTGAGACCTTTGGCCATTGTGTTTGATCAGGACCAGGTCTCCATGGATGGTTCCTGTAGTCTACAAACTTGAAGCTTGTTTGGGCCCACAGAGTGTTAAAGTTAAGGGGTATACCGAAGACAACATAAATGTAATAACTGGATTGAAAGATTGGAGCACCACACTAAAAAATAAGATTTTATTCCAAAAGTGTAATAAACACAATTTCCAATTCATTTTCGAGACCACACTTCGCACCGCCCCCCAACCCTAATGAGCGGGAGGTGACATTTGGCCGCTGAAATTTGTTGATTGTTGGGTTCATTTTTGGAATGAAACCTTCTTTTGGAAATTTTGGCGTGGTGCTCCAATCTTCTGATCCAATTATTACATTTACATCCCAAGGTTTCCATGGGAGTTCCTTGGTGCATGGAACATAAAAAAGGGAGAAGCAGCGCCATCTAAGTACAGCAATATAAGCAAATAATTTATTCCACAAAATTGGCAACTCACAATAGTAGTAGTCAAATAAGCGCTTGTCATACTGGTGTCAACCGTTGTGCAGCTCCTGGCTGGTCCCGCTGCAGGCAAGTCTCCAAAGCACTGTCATTGGCTTTGCTGGTGGTTCCCAGTACTTCCTGGTCGGTGTGGATCCTCAGGGCAGGTGGGAGTAATGTCAGCTCCAGGTAGAGCAGTAGTAGGCGTGGAGATTTAGATGGCGCTGCTGCTCTCTCTTTTAGGCTATGTTCACACTAGCCTTGTGTGCAGGCGGCAGAGAGGCGTTTGGTAAGCGTTTTTACCGCTTCCCAAACGCCTCTGCCAATTCTGCACATTACAGCACATGGTGCTGTTCTAACGGGAGCGTTTGCGTTGCATCGCGGCAAAACGGACGCCTCTGGACGAGTCAGGAGGCTTTGAAGCCTCCTATTCTCGTCTATGGTGCCGCTCCGCAAACGCCCGGCCGGCGTTTGCGGTGCGGTTGCGGGGCGTTTGCGGAGCGGTAACACCACTCAAACTGCATTATAGGCGTTTCTGGGGCGTTATTAACGCTCGGCAAACGCCTAGCAACCGCCACTAAACCGCGCATGCGGCGTTTGCGGAGCGTTTGCCGAGCGTTAATAACGCTCCGCAAACGCCGGACCAACGCTTGCCAAACGCTATAGGGGCGTTTGGCAAGCGTTGGCAAAACAGCCTAGTGTGAACGAGCCCTTATGGTTCACACAGTCTTTTATAGCTCTTTTTGAATCGGCTGCCACTGAGTCAAGCATTGTTGGAATATCCCTTAACCCCTTGATGCTGACATAACACAAATATGTGGCCTCACAGAACTGGGATTTTTTTCCGTGGGACCAAATATTTGCGTATCTGTCTTTCTGCTGGGAGTGCACAGCACAGCGCACTCCCAGCACAAAGACCAGGGTGTCACTGAGAGCCCCGGGTCCTGTTCTAACGATCGGGACCTGGGACTCCCAAATCCGGGTCACAAGATCGCTATGTTAGCCTTTGATTGGCTATTACAGTGATCAGGCACTGTTTAGCCCACCGCCCTTGTTTTTTTTTTCTCTATGAATGGAGGAGAGAGATACATCGTATCTCTCTGACTCCTGGCATGGAGGAAAAAATAAATAAATATTAAAAAATAAAATAAAATACCTAGATCAAGGTTTGATCTAGTTCAGTGCCTGGGTGTGTTTGGGTCAAGGTCAGGGTCAAACGTCAGATTATTTTTTTTTTTTTCAATTGGTGTCAGTGTGTTTTAGGAAAAAAAAAAAACCAAAAAACAAAATGTGCACTATTGGCTCTGGGCTGTACTACAGGTACAAATAACATACACATATATGGTATCCAATATACAATTCCTCTGTTTTCTATGGAGCTCAGAATAATTCTGCAAGCCCCATTTTATGGCCTCAAGGCCATCTTCATGCTTGATATTCGTATAAAGGGAATTTACATCAGTGGTGGACAATATAGTATCCTTAGTTACCTCCATCCCTTCCAGTAGATCTATTACATCTCGTCTATCTTTCAGGTAAGAAGGCATTTGTTTTACAATGGGTTGCAGGTAAAAGTCCACATATTGTCCTATTCTAGAATGTACCGAACCAATCCCATTAATGATGGGTCTACCTGGGGGATTGGTGATACTTTTGTGTATCTTGGGAAGAAAATACATAAACGGAATACGACGATATAATGGGAGTATACTGGTACTTCAGGGGAAGGATAATGATACGGCTTTAGGGGATATTATGTGTTATGTGTTTGTGTGTGCTGACTTATAGTTATTACATATATGGTATCACTGCGATCGTCAAGAGCTGAAAAATTTATTTTGGGTTGGTCTTTGATGATAGGTTATGGTAGTAACAAGAAACACACAGCTACATTTTAAAAAATTGGAGTTTTTTTTACTATCTTGGGGCAGTTTTCCTTTGATAATTAAAAAACAATCAGGAGGTATCCATTACCATTTACCACCAAATGAAAGCCGATTTGTCCTGAAAAAAATGCGGTATAATTCACCTGGATGTACAAAGTAATTGTGATATGTACGGTTTTACTAACACAGGTCAACGTTGCAAAATTGTGCTTAGGCATTAAGATTTGTTTCACCCTTAGGCATGAAGGGGTTAACCACCTTTGGACTTTAAGGACTTGTGTGTTCAATATACTAACCATCACAGTATACATCTGTTTTTTTTCTTTTTAGTGCGCCAAATATTTCTTTTGTCGTTGGTGTATGGAATCAGCCACATATCACCAAGATGCCCCATTGGGATATTATCAGTATGGTTCTGATAAAACTAATCTCACATTCTAAGAAATATCTACCTGAGGTTCTAGCTCCATCATTCTGCTACCTCAATACATAAATAAATGGTTCTTATGGTAAACTTGGTGGATCATCTTATATACAAATGGTTCTGAGTAAAGTCAGTGGACAGTTGCTTGCTTTAGGCCCTGGTGCCAAAACCTGCAGCCCAAGGTCCACATGTGGCCCCTTGGTGTTCATTGATCACCATCCGGCCTCAGCACCCAGTTTTCCTTGCCTACAAGCTTGCTTGAGAACAGTGAAGGAAAATATTCATCAAACTGGTTTCTGCGAGCCAATAGACTTGGATTAGTTCATTTTCACGGCTTTACTTATTCTGTGCTGTCCATTATTGCCTTTTGGTGCCTATTACAATGGTTCATGCTCAGAGAAATATCGGGTGTGATGCCAGTAATATTTGAAGGGGGGCTGAGTTGCTGAAGAACTGTACTGGCAGATTGGCAGTTTCTGGTAACAAGTCTTCAGTCTCTGATAGTCTACTGCAGCAAGCCTCTTGTCTCCAGTCAGGTCGGTAGTATGTCTGCAGTCATCACTTGAGACTGCCTGTAATTATACACCCACTGGGTATGGTGGGGTCAGGAGTATTTCCCTGGTGTGGAGGATTCAGAGGTGCTCAGTGCCTCCTGATTTGAGAGCCAGGGGCTGGGAAGGCAGAAAACCTGTGGTGTTACCTGTCCCTTGCGAGTGGCACCCTGGGGGTGCTCTTAGTATAACTATGGGTTTGGGACTCCACTGGGGGAAAAAAAGGCATTTGTCCACAATTCCACAGCATTTTCCATTGCCTCATTTGCTAGTCCTTCAGGGCAATTCCCTGGTGTGGAGGATTCAGAGGTGCTCAGTGCCTCTTGATTTGAGAGCCAGGGGCTGGGAAGGCAGAAAACCTGTGGTGTTACATGTCCCTTGCGAGTGGCACCCTGGGGGTGCTCTTAGTATCACTATGAGTTTGGGACTCCACTGGAAAAAAAAGGCATTTGTCCACAATTCCACAGCATTTTCCATCGCCTCATTTGCTAGTCCTTCAGGGCAATTTTTGTTACCAGGCCGCAAGGTCTAGCCATTATATATGCACGTTTTTATTTTTCATCTTTCTTTTTTTTTTCTCCACGTGTGTCACTTACACATACATGTGTGTTTTTTCTCACTCATGGGTGGTAGGGTGTGGCTCTCTGGGCCTACACTGAAGTCTAGATGAGAATACACTCACCGGCCACTTTATTAACTCCACCTGTTCAATTGCTTGGTAACACAAATTGCTAATCATCCAATCACATGGCAACAACTCAGTGCATTTAGGCATCTAGGGGTAGTGAAGACAACTTCAAGAAGTTCAAACAGAGCATCAAAATGGGGAAGAAAGGGGATTTAAAGGCAAATTTGTCTTTATTATGTTTTTTGCAGCAATGTACCAAACCAGGGGTGGACTGACAACTCATGGGGCCCCCGGGCAATAGGGGATCATGGGGCTCCTGTGTCCTTGCCCAAACTCAAAAAAGCCTATGAAAAAGGTACCAGGGGCATCTCAGGGGGCCCCCTACTGACCCCAGGCCCTTGGGCAGTGCCCGAGTTTCCAAATGGTCAGTCCACCCCTGTACCAAACAAGACTAAGAGGAAAAATAGTGGAGTGTAGAAAGAAAGAAGAGAAATGAGAAGTTAGTACCAGGGATGGAAAGAGAATAAAAAGAGAGGGGTGGGGAGGCGGGGAAGACTCGGGGCAGGATTGCAGTGGCACACCACCAGGGAACCCCCCATGGCATGACCTAGCGATATGTAGTAAAGAGTAAACATGAAGGCCAAACCAATAACCACAGGTCAGTGATGCGGGTAGACAAGGCCCAATTCTAGTGGCACACAGCAGGGGCACAAAACTTCCGAAGGGTCGAAGAGGAGGAGAAATGGAGCCAGGCCGACCACAGTAACTTGTGTTTATCATAAGTATCGTTGGCAAACGCCAACGTTTCTTCCATACGCATGATAAAGAAAGGGGATTTAAGTGACTTTGAACGTGGCATGGTTGTTGGTGCCAGACGGGCTGGTCTGAGTATTTCAGAAACTGCTGATCTGCTGGGATTTTCACGAACAACTACAGAGAATGGTCCAAAAAAGAGAAATATCCAGTGAGCGGAAGATGTGTGGAGGAAAATGCCTTGTTGATGTCAGAAGTCAGAGGAGAATGGGCAGACTGGTTGCTGCGACATTCAGATGGTCGGGTCAGAATTTGGCATAAACAACATAAAGCATGGATCCATCCTGCCTTGTATCAATGGTTCAGGCTGGTGGTGGTGGTGTAATGGTGTGGGGGAGATTTTCTTGCCACTAGCAAGGTGGACCTAACAAGGAAGCTGGTGAGTATATGTGGCCCATAGTTTGCTTCCTCCCCAGCCTTGGGGGGTCTCTCTTTGGGGGAGCCCCTCACCCAGGGGCGGACTGACCATGCAAGCACTCGGGCACTGCCCGAGGGCCCGGGGTCAGTAGGGGGCCCCATGAGATGCCCCTGGTACCTTTCATTGGCTTTTTCATAGGCTTTTTTGGGTGTGGGCGAGGACACAGGGGTCCCAGTAACACTTTAAGGCCCCGTTCAGATGAGGGAACTCATCAGCAGATCCGCTTAGTCAGTGAGGGATCTTTCCGCTGATCCCTGCCGAGGAAGCAGATGACAGGCCTGTGTCCCCTCCCCTGACACACAGCGGACACATCACAGCCCAATGTTTTCTGTGGGGTGGTCAGATATAAATAAACCGCCTGTCCAGGGGTGGACTCACCATTTGGAAACTCGGGCACTGCCCAAGGGCCCGGGGTCAGTAGGGGGCCCCATGAGATGCCCCTGGTACCTTTTTCATAGGCTTTTTTGAGTTTTGGCAAGGACACAGGGGCCCCATGATCCCCTATCGCCGGGGGGCCCCATGAGTTGTCGATCCGCCCCTGTCCTCACCCATTATTCCATGTTCTGCTTTGGCTGTTGGGGTCTGCCGGGCCTTTTGGCAAGGCAGCCCTGAGTGTGCCTTGCCCCATCAGAAGTCTTGTACCCCTTGGGGTCAGGGAAGGGTCCTTTCTCTTCGGGAGGGCACCATTTAACACACCCTAATTGGTTCTCTTGCAGTGTTTTGTGTATGTACACTGCACCATGGACTAAAAAGAAAAACAGTCACTTAGGGCATGTTTATGCAGTGTACTTCAGCCCAGGTTCACACTGATGCGGTGCGGAATTCATAGAGTTTTCTGTGCGAATTCCGCAACGCATCATAATCGCACCCCGTTCATGTGAACCGCTGTGGATGTGTATGTCAACACACCCTGAAAGTGGTCCGCAAAACGCGGTGCGATGTGCAGAATCGGATCGCATGTGTGTGATTACCCATGCGATCCAATTCTAGTGCGGACCCAAAAAAGGGCCCTGCACCTTTTTGGTGCGGGTGCAGTGCGATTAGAGCCATACAAAATGTACGACTCCGATCGCACCGCACACAATCTGCATGTGATTTGCACAGGAATTCAGTTTGGTTCTTGTATGAATCACATGCGATATAACGCACCGCATATATGTGAACCCGAGCTCAAAATACTTAAGGCACCTAAATGCACAAAAAAGTGCAACAGAAATTCCGAAGCGTGTGTTTCTGTGCGTTGCAGCACACTGTAGATGTGCATTGAGGTGCAAATCACATTCAGTTGCAACCCACTGCAACATACGTCCATTCTGCAGTACTGTGCGTTGCAGTCACCCACCAACGAGGGCCATGGCCTGCATTAGAACATGCGTTCTGGTGTTAGCAAACCCTTAATTGCAAAAGACAAAGAGGTCTGTATGCAGGCCATAGACGGCTCGAAAACTGGACAATTTTCCATCCGATAAACGAAACATCGGTCGTTCGTTAAACCGACGTAACCACCAATTATTATGAAAATCTGCCGACCAAGTAGTAAAGTTCACCCCATATAACAGGCAATACTTCTGTTCCTTCCAGGTCATGGCTCATGCGCATATTTTTTTTCGTAAAAACAATCGTACGATTTGACCATCAATGATGTCAAAAATCGGTCGTTTTCCACAAATTTTCCAACATGACCGATAATCCAAAAGTGTAAAAAACGTAAAAAGCGGCCAACGAATTAACCCACTAACAGTGCGAAAATCGGCCGGTTAATCTTTCAAATCGGCTGATTTTCGAACCGTCTATGGCCGGCATTAGGCCTGAAGGAAACTAGGGTTAATTTCCACCTATGGAAAGGATTCTTTACTGTAAGAGCTGTGATATTGTGGAATAAACTCCCACAGGAGCTGCTTCTAATCAACTGCATAGAATTATGCAGGCCATAGACGGGTTGTTTATCGGTTGCATTTTTCTCGAAAAATCGGCCGATCGTCACACCATTAGTGGGGCCAGCCCGTCGGCCGTTTTTAACGAATCTTCTCATTTATTTTTAGCGGTCATGCCGCAAAATCCACGAAAAACAGCCGTTTTTCGTGGACATTGGTGGCACCATCGCTTCTAGAGACAACCGATTTTTCGTTTATCGCCCAAAAATTTGGCCGATAAACGACCCGTCTATGGCCTGATGTGTTAATGTGTGACTACAAAATAGGTTACAAAAAAATAAATGGCTGTCATTTTTCAGAAGAAATAATGTTGCTGATTTTATTTGGGAATCGGAAAGGAATTTTTTTCTTCTTCAGAGCAAATCAAATCTTTTTATTTTTCTGGATCACCTGCAGGTTTATGACCCGTTCATTGCCTTGGGGTGCATTAATGTGCGTTTTATTGATGATGTGCGTTCTATTATGTGGTAGCCTGTGTCGCATTAAGGCAGCACAATGAAATGAATGGGTTGTCAGTGCTTTCCAACCTGATGAAAATCGGACATGAACCCTTTTTTGGTAACAAGACACGCCACAAAGACCCAAACGCCGCTCAAGGATCCATCAAGATCACCTGGTGATTCCAACCCTACTGGGTGCAAGCTTCCCCAAGGGTCCATCTTGCCCAGTCACAAAACTCTGAAAGAAAATAATAAATTAGGGCGGGTGCCCAGCTGTAGGAGTATCCGGCTTCAGCTTTTCTTCCTCCCAAGCCACGCCCTCCAACGCATTTCATCTGCTATGATTAAGCCCCTGAGCAGTGAAATGCGTTGGTTGTGTCTTGGGAGGAGGAAAAGCTGAAGCCATTCTGATACCCTTAGAACCAGGCAGCTGCCCAGGGTGCGCTTCCACTTTTCTTTTTTAGAGTTTTATGACACAACGCACTACCTTGAGTCGGCATGCGGTGCGGAATGCTGCGACGCAGATACGTTGGGGTGCCACTCGACAATGAACGGCACTGCAGTAACGCATGTAGGTTGCATTAACATGCATGGTTACTAGGATGCCTAACTAAATGGGTTTTTGTTCATAAAATACTTTTTTTTTCATCTTCCCTACCAGTGCTGCTAATCCCCTCCAGCCTCCTTCAACCACTTCCTCTCTACATGTACTTGTTCCCGGACATTATTGCTCTGTACAATTCTGTGATAGTGACAGCGATGGACCAAGCCTGAGCTGGTAAGCTAGGTGTGGGCGTGTGGCTAATTGGCAGCAATTCTGAAAAGGGATCCACATTTGGATCACTTTTCAGTGGAGTTTCACAGGTGGCACAGAGGCAGTATGATGTCTTCTCACCACCTATTTTACCAAAGTAAATGCACCCCCCCCCCCAATGAGCTGGAACCTCATGCATTGCATGCGGTTGGGGGATGTTTGTGGCACATCCATCTTCACTTAAATGGGTCACTTTTAGCAGGGAGTTTTTGCCGTGGGTGCAAAGAAAAGCATTGTGACTCTGGCATGTGAACACCCACATCCGCTGCCTGTGTACGCCCGCCATCCGCTGCCTGTGTACACCCGCCATCTGCTGCCTGTGTACGCCCGCATCCGCTGCCTGTGTACACCCACATCCACTGCCTGTGTACGCCCGCATCCACTGCCTGTGTACACCCGCCATCCGCTGCCTATGTACGCCCGCATCCGCTGCCTGTGTACGCCCGCCTCCGCTTCCTGTGTACGCCCGCATCTGCTGCCTGTGTACGCCCGCCTCCGCTGCCTGTGTACGCCCGCCTCCGCTGCTTGTGTACGCCCGCCTCCGCTGCCTGTGTACGCCCACATCCGCTACCTGTGTACGCCCGCCTCCGCTGCCTATGTGCGCCCGCATCTGCTGCCTGTGTATGCCACATCCGCTGCCTGTGTACGCATGCATCCGCTGCCTGTGTACACCCGCATCCGCAGCCTGTGTACGCCACATCCGCTGCCTGTGTACGCCCACATCCGCTGCCTGTGTACGCCCACATCCGCTGCCTGTGTACGCCCACATCCGCTGCCTCTCTGCGCCCACATCCGCTGCCTCTCTGCGCCCACATCCGCTGCCTGTGTACGCCACATCCGCTACCTGTGTACACCCACATCTGCTGCCTGTGTACGCCACATCCGCTGCCTGTGTACACCCACATCCGCTGCCTGTGTACACCCACATCTGCTGCCTGTGTACGCCCACATCCGCTGCCTGTGTACACCCGTCTCCGCTGCCTCTCTGCGCCCACATCCGCTGCCTATGTACACCCACATCCGCTGCCTGCGTACTCCCACCATCCGCTGCCTGTGTACTCCCACCATCCGCTGCCTGTGTACTCCCACCATCCGCTGCCTGTGTACGCCCGCCATCCGCTGCCTGAGTATGCCCGTCTCCGCTGCCTGCGCACACCCACATCCGCTGCCTGTGTACGCCACATCCGCTGCCTGTGTACACCCACATCCACTGCCTGTGTACACTCGTCTCCGCTGCCTCTCTGCGCCCACATCCGCTGCCTGTGTACGCCCACATCCGCTGCCTGTGTACACCCGTCTCCGCTGCCTCTCTGCGCCCACATCCGCTGCCTATGTACACCCACATCCGCTGCCTGTGTACGCCAACATCCGCTGCCTGTGTACACCCGTCTCCGCTGCCTCTCTGCGCCCACATCCGCTGCCTATGTACACCCACATCCACTGCCTGTGTACGCCCGTCTCCACTGCCTGCGCACATCCGCTGCCTGTGTACGCCCATCTCCGCTGCCTGCGCACACCCACATCCGCTGCCTGTGTACGCCACATCCGCTGCCTGTGTACACCCACATTTGCTGCCTGTGTACACCCACATCCGCTGCCTCTCTGCGCCCACATCCGCTGCCTGCGCACACCCACATCCGCTGCCTGCGTACGCCCGCCATCCGCTGCCTGCGTACACCCGCCATCCGCTGCCTGCGTACACCCGCCACCCGCTGCCTGTGTACACCCGTCTCCACTGCCTGAGTACTCCCTGAGTAGCCCTGGTTCATACTAATGCGATACGGAATCCACAGCGTTTTTCTCTGCTAATTCTGCACGGCATCACAATCACACCCCGTTCATGCGAACTGCTGCAGGTGTGTATGCTAACAACACCCTGAAATTGGTCCGCAAAACACAGTGCGATGTGCAGAATCGGATAGGTGTGAATACCCGTGCCATCTGATTCTAGTGTGGACCCTAAAGAAGGGTCCTGCAGGTTTTTGGTGCGGGAGCGGTACAAAATGTACGGCTCCAATCGCACCGCACACAAATGGCATGTGATTTGCAGAGGAATGCGGTGCGGTTCCTGTGTGAATCACATGCGATGTACCACACCGCATCAGTGTACACCCAGCCTAAAGGGCAAGTTCACGTTTTCAAACAAAAATGTAAAGTTTGACACTTTGCACCCAAAGCCAACCAACCCCCCCCCCCCCCCCCCCCCCCGTTGGTGCCCATGCAGCTGGTGCAGCGGTACGGGAATTTATAATCCCCACTGTTGTCCCTCTTCTCTGTGCAGAGCATCCGGGATGGATCAAAGTGATTCTGATTGGTCGGCGCCAGCACAGAGAATCCCCGTGATCTGCACAGAAAAGACGGAGAACAGTGGGGATTATACAGTTGTGTCCAAAATTATTCAACCCCCACTGAAATTGAGTGTTTTGGCCAGTTTGACATTGCTTTTGATCATTCAGTCATCTTGCTTACATTTACATTAAAGAGGCACTTGTAGGTCAGACAAATATAACATAACAGTTATAATGAAATAACCACAAATGTCTTTTCTGTGCTCACAGCATTATCAGTTTTATTCAACCCCCAAGTGACATTCAATCTTAGTACTTAGTACAGCATCCTTTTACAGTTATAACAGCTTTTAAACGTGAAGCATAGCTTGACACAAGTGTCTTGCAGCGATCTACGGGTATCTTCGCCCATTCTTCATGGGCAAAGGCCTCCAGTTCAGTCACATTCTTAGGCTTGCGCACTGCAACTGCTTTCTTTAAGTCCCACCAGAGGTTCTCAATCGGATTTAAGTCTGGTGACTGCGATGGCCACTCCAAAATGTTCCAGCCTTTCCTCTGCAACCATGCTCTAGTGGACTTGGAGGTATGCTTGGGATCATTGTCCTGTTGAAAGGTCCAACGTCTCCCAAGCCTCAGGTGTGTGACGGACTGCATCACGTTTCCATCCAATATCTCCTGGTACTGAAGAGAATTCATGGTACCTTGCACACGCTGAAGCTTCCCTGTACCTGCAGAAGCAAAACAGCCCCAAAGCATGATTGACCCTCCACCATGCTTCACAGTAGGCAAGGTGTTCTTTTCATCATAGGCCTTGTTCTTCCTCCTCCAAACATAGCGTTGATCCATGGGCCCAAACAGTTCTAATTTTGTTTCATCAGTCCACAGAACACTATCCCACAACTTTTGTGGTTTGTCCACATGGCTTTTGGCATACTGCAGTCGACTCTTCTTATTCTTTGGAGACAGCAAGGGGGTACGCCTGGGAGTTCTGGCACGGAGGCCTTCATTACGCAGTGTGCGTCTTATTGTCTGGGCTGAAACTTCTGTACCCACATCTGACAAATCTTTTCTCAGTTCCTCAGCAGTCACACGGGGACTTCTCTCCACTCTACGCTTCAGGTAGCGCACAGCAGTCGAAGTCAGCATCTTCTTTCTGCCACGACCAGGTAGCGTTTCAACAGTGCCCTTTGCCTTGAATTTGCGAATGATGCTTCCTAAGGTGTCTCTTGGTATGTTTAACATCTTTGCAATCTTCTTATAGCCATTGCCCTTCCTGTGAAGAGAAATCACCTCTTCTCTTGTCTTCCTGGACCATTCTCTTGCCTTCACCATGTTTGTAACCACACCAGTAAATGTCTAGAAGGAGCTGAGTATCACAGTCATTTTAAAGCTGCCTAATTGGTGCTTATTATGCTTGATTGCTGCTCGGTGACATCCACAGGTGTTTTCAATACCTGATGGAAAGCACCTGTATGAACCTCTGTTCTTCAGAGTGGTAGTCTTTAAGGGGTTGAATAATTGTGGCAATGAAGAAACCACATAAGAACCATTTACTACTGTATTACATAAACAATTGATGTCATTTTAGTTGCATTTGGGTAGTTACAACGTCCTTGTAGGATTTGATTCTGAATACAATTCCAAATGTACACTATAGTCCCTAAACCCCTTTACAGCATTGGGGGTTGAATAATTTTGGACACAACTGTAAATCCCCGGACAGCTACACAGGCTGTGTGGGCACTGACAGCTCATCACCGACGGAGGTAAGTACAGCGAGGACCCGGGGAGTGGGGTGGATGTATTGTGTATGGTGTGTGTTCACCTTTTCATTTAGTTCTGTAAAAGGTAAACTAACCCCTTAAGGGGAAATGGTTTGGGGTGGGGGGGTGGTGCTCAATCACGTTTTTTATGCCCCCAACAAAGTTGAAGTGACCCCTTATTGTTGGCACTTGTAATGTCCACCAGGGGTGCATGTGGCAGGGTGACAACATGGGAGCACAGGTAAAAGAGAGTTGTCACCCCATACAAGACAGTACCAAAGCAACGACCTTAGTGCCAGGATGCCCCAGTATTCTTTTAAAGCAGAACTTCGCTCTCTCAATCAACATGAACTATTTGTAATCATTATGCTGCTAGCAATAGTAAATAGATAGCAAGGTATATCATGTCTACTTGTTTCACGCCGGAGCCTCCCGGCCCTTTAAGGGTTTCAGAAGCCGGGAGGTGGGGCGGGGTTTAAGGTCATGTGACCGCCGTGACATGCCATCACGGCGGTCACATGATCGGGAAAGGTCTCAATCGAAAGAGGAGATTGGGACCTTTCCGTGAGTACCGGACATGTGTGCTGGGAGTGCTCAAGGCGCGCGCTCTCAGCACATATGTTCTTTTTTGATAGAACGCAAATGTGCGGCTGCTCGGCGTCTAGGCCCAGATGCTGGGAGGCCACACATTTGCGTTCGGCCGGCGTGAAGAGGTTAAAACTCTGTTTTTTTGTTTGTTTTTTTTTACAATTCTTCAGTTACTTCCTGGTTTCCATGCCTAGGCAAATGACGTCATGCATCACAGGAGTCTTCAGGAGGGGGGGAGGGGTTTTCTCAGCTAAGCACACTCTCCTGCCTGCATGCCTGAGCTAAGGGCAGAGGGATTCCAGGAAGTAAATGCTACATGAATCATCTGCCCCTACTGAAAATGGCCACAAATGCTAGTTCAATGTTTTTCAAAGTGATTGCTCAGCAAAATTAAGCATGGACACTTGGGTGGATGGGGGAGCTTGCTTTGAATATTAGGCCCCTTTCACACCGAGAGTCCAATCAGGTCCACCTGTTGGTTTTTCAGGCCGACCCGATTGGACCATCTATAGCTCTCTATGGCGCGGAAGGTGTCAGCGGACATGTGTCCCCTAACACCCGCCAGCATCCGATCCGATCCTGTATGCTAAAAACAGATGGATGGGGATCCATTCCCCATCCGTCTGGCAGATCAGATGACACTCGGGGGGAAGCAGACAGGCGCAGGGGCGGACTGACAACTCATGGGGCCCCCCGGGCAATAGGGGATCATGGGGCCCCTGTGTCCTTCCCAAACTCAAAAAAGCCTATAAAAAAGGTACCAGGGGCATCTTATGGGCCCCCCTACTGACCCCGGGCCCTTGGGCAGTGCCCGAGTTTCCAAATGGTCAGTCCACCCCTGGACAGGCGGTTTATTTACATCTGACCACCCCACAGAAAACATCGGGCTGTTATGTATCCGCTGTGCGTCAGGAGAGTGCAAGGTCCGGGGAGACTGGATATAGTGAATGCAGGGTCCGGGGAGACCGGATATAGTGAATGCAGGGTCCGGGGAGACCAGATATAGTGAATGCGGGGTCCGGGGAGACCGGATATAGTGAATGCGGGGTCCGGGGAGACCGGATATAGTGAATGCGGGGTCCGGGGAGACCGGATATAGTGAATGCGGGGTCCGGGGAGACCGGATATAGTGAATGCGGGGTCCGGGGAGACCGGATATAGTGAATGCGGGGTCCGGGGAGACCGGATATAGTGAATGCGGGGTCCGGGGAGACCGGATATAGTGAATGCGGGGTCCGGGGAGACCGGATATAGTGAATGCGGGGTCCGGGGAGAACGGATATAGTGAATGCGGGGTCCGGGGAGAGCGGATATAGTGAATGCGGGGTCCGGGGAGAGCGGATATAGTGAATGCGGGGTCCGGGGAGAGCGGATATAGTGAATGCGGGGTCCGGGGAGAGCGGATATAGTGAATGCGGGGTCCGGGGAGACCGGATATAGTGAATGCGGGGTCCGGGGAAACCGGATATAGTGAATGCTGGGTCCTGGGATAACAGATATAGTGAATGCGGGGTCTGGAGAGAGCGGATATAGTGAATGCGGGGTCCGGGGAGACCGGATATAGTGAATGCGGGGTCCGGGGAGAGCGGATATAGTGAATGCGGGGTCCGGGGAGAGCGGATATAGTGAATGCGGGGTCCGGGGAGAGCGGATATAGTGAATGCGGGGTCTGGGGAGACCGGATATAGTGAATGCGGGGTCCAGGGAGAGCGGATATAGTGAATGCAGGGTCCGGGGAGAGCGGATATAGTGAATGCAGGGTCCGGGGAGACCGGATATAGTGAATGCAGGGTCCAGGATACCAGATATAGTGAATGCAGGGTCCGGGGAGAGTGGATATAGTGAATACAGGGTCCGGGGAGACACAATACAGAGAATGCGGGGTCCGGGGAGAGCGGATATAGTGAATGCAGGGTCCTGGGAGACACGATACAGTGAATGCAGGGTCCGGGGAGACCGGATATAGTGAATGCAGGGTCCGGGGAGACCAGATATAGTGAATGCAGGGTCAGGGGAGAGCGGATATAGTGAATGCAGGGTCCTGGGAGACCGGATGTAGTGAATGCAGGGTCCGGGGAGACCGGATATAGTGAATGCAGGGTCCGGGATACCAGATATAGTGAATGCAGGGTCCGGGGAGACACGATACAGAGAATGCGGGGTCCGGGGAGAGCGGATATAGTGAATGCAGGGTCCTGGGAGACACGATACAGTGAATGCAGGGTCTGGGGAGACCGGATATAGTGAATGCAGGGTCTGTGGAGACCAGATATAGTGAATGCGGGGTCCTGGGAGACCAGATATAGTGAATGCAGGGTCCGGGGAGAGCGGATATAGTGAATGCAGGGACCTGGGAGACCGGATGTAGTGAATGCAGGGTCCGGGGAGACCGGATATAGTGAATGCGGGGTCCTGGGAGACCGGATATAGTGAATGCGGGGTCCGGGGAGAGCGGATATAGTGAATGCAGGGTCTGGGGAGACCGGATATAGTGAATGCAGGGTCTGGGGAGAGCGGATATAGTGAATGCAGGGTCCGGGGAGAGCGGATATAGTGAATGCAGGGTCCGGGGAGACCGGATATAGTGAATGCAGGGTCCAGGGAGACCAGATATAGTAAATGCAGGGTCAGGGGAGAGCGGATATAGTGAATGCAGGGTCCGGGGTTTAGCAACACTTTAAAAATTAATGAAATGGTGTTTTTGGGTCTTTTTGGTTCCTGACGCTCAGATACAATGCAGTTCCACTTTAATAAATGCTGCAGATTTTAGAAAGATTTTACGCATCCTAAAAATGAAATTAATATTGTATAAAAGTTAGGTTTAGGTGCGTTTGGGTCTACTTTCATTTCTCTTTGCCTGTTGGGTGAATCCTATAGACGTGCGTCTTTTCAGGAGGACACGGTACAGTCTATAGAGCAGGGGCGGACTGACCATTTGGAAACTCGGGCACTGCTCGAGGGCCCGGGGTCAGTAGGGGGCCCCATAAGATGCCCCTGGTACCTTTTTCATAGGCTTTTTTGAGTTTGGGCAAGGACACAGGGGCCCCATGATCCTCTATTGCCCGGGGGGCCCTTGAGTTGTCAGTCTGCCCCTACTATAGAGTCTCTAGGACTCAGGAAACTTTGGAGGTGCGCCATGTTTTAGAGTGGTGCGCAGCGGAAGGGGTTAACGCGCGTTGTTTTTTTACGCCGGGGCTGCTCTGTTTGCCGTCTCAGTCACCATTATATCTCCTGACACATTTGAAGCCTCGGGAGGAAGGACGAGGGATTATCACTTGTAAGTCCTCACCTGTGGCAAGTCATCCACGCCGGCCTCTAAGCTTCCCGCGCTCGGCAAAGGTGCTGCGAGATCAAATTACTTAGCATCCCTGTCTAAGGCTTTGACACCAATTACTCCACGACACTGCGCCCGCCCGGGGCCCCAGAGAGGTGTCTGATCAGCTGAGGAACAGGTGTCATCCCAAAGGCTCCTCTAACAAGCTATGTAAGGAACAAGGCCCAACAGTGCTAAATAAACAAACAATTAGCCGCCACTGGCAGGCCGGGCACACCTGGGGATGGCAGGCCGCCGGAGGGAGGATGGGAGATTGGACGCGGATGACTGATATCTCATCCTTCACACCATGCTGGATAGGTGATCTATATGTAGTGCTCAGCCCTATGACCGTCACCGACAACCCACCGAGGAGCAGATCTGGTGCACAACATCCACCAAACCTGACTGACCCGTCCCGGTTCAAACATTACTTTTGGGAAATGTTCTGATTTCAATGCTGGTCTTGGCATTCACTATATCCGGTCTCCCCGGACCCTGCATTCAATGCTGTAAGAGATGGTCAGAGACTACAGGCATGCTGTAAGAAATGGACAGAGACTACAGGCATGCTGTAAGAGATGGTCAGAGACTACAGGCATGCTGTAAGAGATGGTCAGAGACTACAGGCATGCTGTAAGAGATGGTCAGAGACTGCAGGCATGCTGGAAGAGATGGTCAGAGACTGCAGGCATGCTGGAAGAGATGGTCAGAGACTACCGGCATGCTGCAAGAGATGATCAGAGACTGCAGGCATGCTGCAAGAGATGGTCAGAGACTACAGGCATGCTGCAAGAGGTGGTCAGAGACTACAGGCATGCTGTAAGTGATGGTCAGAGACTACAGGCATGCTGTAAGAAATGGTCAGAGACTACAGGCATGCTATAAGAGATGGTCAGAGACTACAGGCATGCTGGAAGAGATGGTCAGAGACTACAGGCATGCTGCAAGAGGTGGTCAGAGACTACGGGCATGCTGTAAGAGATGGTCAGAGACTATGGGCATGCTGCAAGAGATGAACTAAGACTACAGGCATGCTGCAAGAGGTGGTCAGAGACTATAGGCATGCTGTAAGCCTAGGTTCACATCTGTGCGGGTGGTGCTGCTGCAGATCCCCATGAAAATCCATGAAGCCGCACCACTCACACAGAGAAATGCAGACTCACGTGCGGGTGCCAATAGTTCTAATGGCACGCCAACCGCACTGGAAAACACAACTGTACTGGGAACTGAGGGTCCTGTGAGGGCTGCGTGTTCCAAAGAAGTGCAGGGACTTCTTCCCTGTGTGTCACGAGGCACGGGAGTCCATTCAAATGAATGGGCTTTTGTGCCCATGCAAAATGCAGCCTGCACGGCCGCATAGATGTGAACCGAGGGTAAGAGATGGTCAGAGACTATAGGCATGCTGTAAGAGATGGTCAGAGACTATAGGCATGCTGTAAGAGATGGTCAGAGACTATAGGCATGCTGTAAGAGATGAACAAAGACTACAGGCATGCTGTAAGAGATGGTGAGAGACTATAGGCATGCTGTAAGAGATGGTCAGAGACTATAGGCATGCTGTAAGAGATGAACAAAGACTACAGGCATGCTGTAAGAGATGGTGAGAGACTACAGGCATGCTGCAAGAGATGAACAAAGACTATAGGCATGCTGTAAAAGATGGTGAGAGACTATATGCATGCTGTAAGAGGTGGTCAGAGACTATAGGCATTCTTTAAGAGATGGTCACAGACTAGAGGCATGCTGTAAGAGGTGGTCAGAGACTATAGGTATGCTGTAAGAGGTGGTCAAAGACTATAGGTATGCTGTAAGAGATGGTCAGAGACTACAGGTATGCTGTAAGAGATGGTCAGAAACTACAAGCATGCTGCAAGAGATGAACCAAGACTACAGGCATGCTGCAAAAGATGGTCAGAGACTACAGGCATGCTGTAAGAGATGGTCAGAGACTACAGGCATGCTGCAAGAGATGAACAGAGACTACAGGCATGCTACAAGAGATTGTCAGAGACTACAGGCATGCTGTAAGAGATGGTCACAGACTACAAGCATGCTGCAAGAGATGATCAGAGACTACAGGCACGCTGCAAGAGATGATCAGAGACTACAGGTATGGTGCAAGAGATGGTCAAAGGCTATAGGCATGCTGCAACAGATGGTCAGAGACTACATGAATGCTGCTAAAGATGATCAGAGACTGCAGACATGCTGCGAGAGATGGTCAAAGACTGCAGACATGCTGCAAGAGATGTTCAAAAGCTACAGGTAGGCTGCAAGAGATGGTCAGAGACTATAAACATGTCTCAAGAGTTGGTCAGAGACTGCAAATATGCAGTAAGAGATGTTCATATGCTATAGGCATGCTGCAAGTGATGGTCAGAGATAGGGATGAGCTCAAGCTATCCCACGAGAAAGCTGTCACTGCACAAAGCTAATCATAAGTGGTTGAGGCATTCCCTTCCCGCAGCCACACATATGCATGGCCCTTTGGGCAGTGACAATTTCCTGGTGGGATAACTCAGGTAGTTTCAGACTAGGATCACACATGAGCTCATTCCTGGACAGAAACTGAGGACAGGCTGCAAAAAAATGGGAGATTTGGAACACACCACAGTCAAAGACTGGGGACATTATGCAGGAGGTGGTCAGAGACTGAGGATACATTACAGGAGATGGTCAGAGATTGGGAACATAATACAGTAGATAGTCAGAGACTGGCAACAGGAGACTGGGGATACACTACAGGAGATGGTCAGAGACTGGCAACATAATACAGTAGATGGTCAGAGACTGGCAACATAATACAGTAGATGGTCAGAGACTGGGGACATAATACAGTAGATGATCAGAGACTGGGGACATAATACAGGAGATAGTCAGACACTGGGGATACACTACAGGAGATGGTCAGAGACTGGCAACATAATACATTAGATGGTCAGAGACTGGGGATACACTACAGGAGATGGTCAGAGACTGGCAACATAATACAATAGATGGTCAGAGACTGAGGACACATTACAGGAGATGGTCAAAGACTGGGGACATAATACAGGAGATAGTCAGAGACTGGGGATACACTACAGGAGATGGTCAGAGACTGGGGACATAATACATTAGATGGTCAGAGACTGGGGATACACTACAGGAGATGGTCAGAGACTGGCAACATAATACAATAGATGGTCAGAGACTGAGGACACATTACAGGAGATGGTCAAAGACTGGGGACACACTAGAGGAGATAGTCAGAGACTGGGGATACACTACAGGAGATGGTCAGAGACTGGCAACATAATAAAATAGATGGTCAGAGACTGGGGACATAATACAGTAGATGGTCAGAGACTGGGGACATAATACAGGAGATGGTCAGAGACTGGGGACATACTACAGGAGATGGTCAGAGACTGGGGACATAATACAGGAGATGGTCAGAGACTGGGGACATAATAATGTACACATGCAAAGCCACTGCAACCACATCAGTTTTAACTTCGCATGCAGAGCTTGGTGCTCAAAAGCACCTATTAAGGAGTGCACCACAGAAAATGAGCCAAATGCTTGGATCAAGGTTGCAGCATGGCATTTTAATGCAAAATCCCTCTTGGGCAGGGGCGGACTGACAACTCATGGGGCCCCCGGGCAATAGGGGATCATGGGGCCCCTGTGTCCTTGCTCACACTCAAAAAAAGCCTATAAAAGGTACCAGGGGCTTTTTATGGGGCCCCCTACTGACCCCGGGTCCTCGGGGAGTGCTCGAATGGTCAGTCCGCCCCTGCTCTTGGGGTTTAAAAAAAAACCAGACATTCAGGAGGTGGCAGGATCCCCTTCTGAATGCAGAGCTGCTCTACTGCCCTCTAAAAGTAATCCACCATGGTAGACACAGTCACCCCTGTACCCATGGACAGGGTTGCTGTTGGAAACCACGGGGCCCCATACAGCCAACCTGACAGGTCCCCTTCCCCCCCCCAAAAAAAAACACAGCTTAATATGCTTCAGTTATGAATGAACACTGTAAGTGATTGATACCAATCATTCACTGTGATCATTTAGAAAAGGAAGAGGCTGGTTAATGTGACATATTTATCAGTTGCTGTTAGAAACCACGGGGCCCTATACAGCCAACTTGACAGGTCCCCTTTCCCCCCCAAAAAAACACAGTTTACTATGCTTCCGTTATGAATGAACACAGTGAGTGATTGGTACTGATCACTCATTGTGATCATTTAGAAAAGGAAGAGGCTGGTTAATGTGACATATTTATCGGACTGTTCCCCCCTCTCCATCCTGAAGGATCCTATTGTGTGCTTGCAGCTGCCGGTGATAAGGAGAGGAGGGAAGCCGGCAGCACTGAGGGGGTGGGGGGCACACAGGGGGTCTGGACAACAGGGGGATATGTATGGTGCACATGAAGGGTGATGGGTGCAGTGGGAGGAAAATTACTGGAACTGATCCCCTGTATGGTTCTCTCTGCAGCAGCTGAAAACCAGTGAGAGGGAGAGGAGGAGAAGCCAGGTCGCAGCTATTACAGAGGGAGTCATACAGGGGAACAGTTCCAGCAAGTGCCCCCCCCCCACACACACACACACACACCCCCACTGTGCCGATTACCCTCCCTGCCCACATAAGATTCACCCAGCTGCCTGGGCCCCATGCAGGAGGACTGGTGGGGTACCCTTATCCACAGCCTTGGCCGTCGACCCGTGTGAGGACCAGGGGCGCACTGACAACTCATGGGGCCCCTGGGCAATAGGGGATCATGGGGCCCCTGTGTCCTCGCCCACACTCAAACCACACCCAAAAAAGCCTATGAAAGGTACCAGGGGCATCTCATGGGGCCCCCTACTGACCCCGGGCCCTCGGGCAGTGCCCGATTTCCCAAATGGTCAGTCTGCCCCTGGTTAGGACCCATTCACACCTGGGTGCATTGCTTTAACATACGTTTTTTCACATGTTGTTATGTGTTGATAAGGCAGTTCCTTAAAGTGAATGGAGTGGAAAAGCAGCAAAATGTCCACCGTACTTACTTTATGGTACATTGGAGCTGCATTATCTTAGTGCATTAAAAATGCGTGGTGCCGCAACATGCTAGCACGTAACGTGCATTTCTTTCATGCATTAAGGCAGCCCTCGTTCACATCTAGCGATCTGAAATACATGTTTTGGGGTTTTTTTTTGTACATTTTGTAAAGGTTTTTCTCATGACAACATTTTTAGCGCAAGTTTTGATGCGTTTATTGTGGGGGTTTTTTGTGCACAGCAAAATGTACATTTGCTTCTCTGGTTTGGGGTGCCATTAAGAGCAATGGCACTGAAAGCGCAATGCATATTTTCCATGACCGTTTCCAGAATGCGCAGATGTGAATGAAGCCTTAAAATGAATGAGCTGACGAACCAGCAAAGTAAACGTTACTGTTCATTGTGAGGTGGGGGTGGGGGGTTGCATGCATTTGCGCTTACAAGAGAAGTGTGGCTTTTTATTTTTTCCCAGTGTATACTTACCTAGGTGGATGCAGCATCAGTACCCCGTTGGCTCTAAGAGTGAGAACACCGCGATCACATGACCAATGATCGCTGAGTTCTCAGCCGCTCTGAGCAGAGAGTGGTGACTGTCAGTCACCGCTCTCTGTTGTGCTCCCCCCATGCTTACTGGAGTTCTGGGCTGTGGAGGGAGTAGCTCACTGAGAAGCTGAGCCAGCTGCCGTTCCAGAATCTGCGGTGGATCCTGACTTTGAAGTTGGGAGCTTTTCCTAGCCTGGACCGGCTGAGTGATGTCAGCCAACAGCGGAAATCAGCTTAAAACGGGTCAAAGGAGGGCAGAACGAACGGAACTCCAGGAAAAGTACAGCCAAAAGAGCTTTGACTGTACTTCTCCTTTAAGCTGCATTGGGGTGCTAATAAAAGAATGAATGACACCTCAACCCACATTTATTTATTTCAGGTACTTATATAGCGCCATCAATTTATGCAGCACTTTACATATACATTGTACATTCACATCAGTCCCTAACCCTCAAGGGGCGTACAATCTAAGGTCCCTAACTCACATTCATACATACACATACTAGGGACAGGATCCAATTCACCTACCAGCATGTCTTTGGAGTGTGGGAGGAAACCCACGCAAGCACAGGGAGAACATGCAAACTCCATGCAGGAGGCGCCATGGTCGGGAATCGGACCCATGACCCATTTACTACAAGGCAGATATGCTAACCACTAAGCCACTATGCCGCCTGCATAACATAGGTTGAGGTAATGCATGTTACTCCGGCAGGGCAGGGAATTGTGTTTCAGCTCTAATACAACGGCAGAACCCTCATCGATACACCAATGCACCTGGACATTGACCAGCATTGGCCTCCTCTAGCCTCCATGAGCGTTGAGGATCATCTGGTCTCCCAGCCTAGGTATGCTGAGGATCATCTGGTCTCCCAGCCTAGGTATGCTGAGGGTCCTCTGGTCTCCCAGCCTAGGTATGCTGAGGGTCCTCTGGTCTCCCAGCCTAGGTATGCCGAGTATCCAGCTGCCCTCCACACCTGGACAGAGGATTAAATGTCCACACAGGAGCCTCTAATAACAAATCCACCTCCTGTTTAACCTGCAGAGAGGATAAAAAAGCTGACAAGGTCTTTTATCATCACCTATCAGGTCTACACAGGTCAACTTAACACCTCCACCAGGGTCAGCGGGGGTCATCTGGACAACAATGGCTGTTTGTTTGTACACAGCTCATCAAAGGCTCTGATGGATATCCTACCAGGGGGTGAGCTTGCTTTCAGCAGGACCATGGAGGATACAGAATGGGGATCATTCTATTATAATGGACAGAGCGGGAGAGCTCACCAATGGAGATAAGTCCTATGGAAAATAATGGATGTCCATGCATTGAGCCTACACTGCACCCTAAGGGGTGACCATGGACCTCAGATGACAGCAGACCTAATCTTCCAGATACTCAGATTGTTCGAGAGTTCATACTTGTGGCTATGGAGAAGGATGAGCGTTGGAGCCACCGTCGGATCTAGCTTATCACTGGTGGACGAGCTCTGTCAACTGCTTCAGTGGTTGAGTTTGGGTGATTTTCACATCATGGAATTACCATTTACACCCAAGAAACAAATTGTAAGATATAGCAGTTCCCAGATGTGGTGACTGCATTACAGTAGTTTTCTTTTTTTACTTTTTTTGATCCTGCCAGTAACACACTTCTTGTCCTGGGGTGACAACGCTCACTTACTATACTGTATCTATGGAGGAGCAGCATTGTCACTCTAGAACAGGACTACAGAACAATCCCCCTTCTTCTCTTCTCCATAGCATCAAGCAGAGGTGCTCTGTAATCCAAAATGAGAAATGGGAACAATGTAACTGATAGCAGTCAGAAAAGGCAGAGAGCACAGGAAGGTATCCGCTCCGATTTATGGCAGGATCGGCGCACATTGTTTTAGCATTTATCGAATAGATATAATAAACCACTTTCAATGGTATATTTACTGGACCAAAGGGGAGAATATATGGAAGAGAAGGTCACTGTTGGGGTCAGGGACACTTCAAGGACTTGTGTAGTCACGCTGACATTTGCCTTGGAAAGCAGCGCTGCTTAGCATCTGAATAGGGCCTGCAGTGTCCAATGTACAACAATGTAGCCTCAAAAGTGAGTATTGACCATGTTCAGTTCACTAATCACACACATGTCCCCAGTCTCTGATCATCTCCTGTATTGAGTCTGACCATTTCCTGTATTATGTCCCCAGTCTCTGACCATCTCCTATATTATGTCCACAGTCTCTGACCATCTCCTATATTATGTCCACAGTCTCTGACCATCTCCTATATTATGTCCACAGTCTCTGACCATCTCCTACATTATGTCCCCAGTCTCTGACCAGCTACTGTAGTAAGTCCCCCATCTCTGACCATCTCATCTCCTTTGTACATCCCCAATCTCTGACCATCTTCTGTATTGAGTCTCTCACCATTTCCTGTATTACATCCCCATCTTTGACCATCTTCTGTAGTATGTCCCTAATCTCTGACCATCTCCTTATTACATCCCTAGTCTCTGACCATCTCATCTCCTTTGTACATCCCCAATCTCTGACCTTCTACTGTATTGCATTTATGACCATTTCCTGTATTATGTCGCAAGTCTTTGGCCATCGACTATAGTATGTCCCCAGTCTCTGACCATCTCCCATAGGATGTCCCCAGTCTCTGACCATTTCATGCACTATGACCTGAGTCTGACCATCTCATGTATTGAGTCTCTGAGCATTTCCTGTATTATGTCCCCATCTCTTACCATCTCCTGTAGCATATCCCCAGTCTCTGACTATCTCATAGAGTATGCCCTCAGTTTCTGACCATCTCCTGTAGGTTGTCCACAGTCTCTGGTCATCTCCAGTAGTAGATGACCAGTCTTGCACCATCTCTAGCATGTCCCTAGTCTATGACCATCTCCTACTGTATGTCCCCAGTCTCTGACCATCTCCTGTATTAGGCCCTTAGTTTCTGACTATCTCCTGTAGTATGTCCCCAGTAACTGACCACCTCTTGTAGTAGGTACTTAGTTTCTGACTATCTCCTGTAGTTTGTCCCTAGTCTCTGATCATCTCCATATTATATCCCTCGTCTCTGACCATCTCATCTCCTTTGTACATCCCCAATCTATGTCTTTCTACTTTATTGAGTCTATGACCATTTCCTGTATTATGTCCCCAGTCTTTGGCCATCTCCTGTAGTATGGTCCCCAGTCTCTGACCCTCTCCTGTAGTATGGTCCCCAGTCTTTTACCCTCTCCTGTAGTATGTTCCCAGTCTCTGACCTTCTTGTGTAGTATGTCCCCAGTCTCTGACCTTCTCCTGTATTGCGTCCCCAGTCTCTGACCTTCTCCTGTAGTATTTCCCCAGTCTCTGACCTTCTACTGTAGTATGTCCCCAGTCTCTGACCTTCTCCTGTATATGTCCCCAGTCTTTGACCATCTCCTGCATTATGCCCCCAGTCTCTGACCTTCTCCTGTATTGCATCCCCAGTCTCTGACCTTCTCCTGTAGTATGCACCGAGTCTCTGACCTTCTCCTGTAGTATGTCCCCAGTCTCTGACCTTCTCCTGTATATGTCCCCAGTCTTTGACCATCTCCTGTATTATGTCCCCACTCTCTGACCTTCTCCTGTATTGCATCCCCAGTCTCTGACCTTCTCCTGTAGTATGTCCCCAGTCTCTGATCTTCTCCTGTATATGTCCCCAGTCTTTGACCATCTCCTGTATTATGTCCCCACTCTCTGACCTTCTCCTGTATTGCATCCCCAGTCTCTGACTTTCTCCTGTAGTATGTCCCCAGTCTCTGACCTTCTCCTGTATTATGTCCCCAGTTTCTGAATATCTCCTGTAGTAGGTCCCCAGTCTCTGACCATCTCCTGTAGTAGCTCCCCAGTCTCTGACCTTCTCCTGTATTATGTCCCCAGTTTCTGACCTTCTCCTGTATTATGTCCCCAGTTTCTGAATATCTCCTGTATTATGTCCCCAGTCTCTGACCTTCTCCTGTATTATGTCCCCAGTTTCTGACCTTCTCCTGTATTATGTCCCCAGTTTCTGAATATCTCCTGTAGTAGGTCCCCAGTCTCTGACCATCTCCTGTATTATGTCCCCAGTCTTTGACCTTCTCCTGTATTATGTCCCCAGTCTTTGACCTTCTCCTGTAGTATGTCCCCAGTCTCTGACCATTTAATGTAGCATTATATACAGTATCTCCCAGAAGTGAGTCCACCCTTCACATTTGTGTAAATCTTTGATTCGATCTTTTCATGTGACAACACTGAAGAAATGACACTTTGCTACAATGTGACGTAGTCAGTGTACAGCTTGTATAACATGTAAATTTGCTGTCCCCTCAAAATAACTCAACACACCGCCATTAATGTCTAAACCGCTGGCAACAAAAGTGAGTCCACCCCTAAGTGACAAGGTCCAAATTGGGCCCAATCAGCCATTTTCCCTCCCTGTTGTCATGTGACTTGTTAGTGTTACAAGGTCTCAGGTGTGAATGGGGAGCAGGTGGGTTACATTTGGTGTTATCGCTCTCACTCTCTCATACTGGTCACTGGAAGTTCAACATGGCACCTCATGGCCAAGAATTCTCTGAGGATCTGAAAAAAAGAATTGTTGCTCTACATAAAGATGGCCTAGGCTATAAGAAGATTGCCAAGACCCTGAAACTGAGCTGCAGCACGGTGGCCAAGACCATACAGCGATTTAACAGGACAGGTTCCACTCAGAACAGGCCTTGCCATGGTCCACCAAAGAAGTTGAGTGAATGTGTTCAGCGTCATATCCAGAGGTTGTCTTTGGGAAATAGACGTATGAGTGCTGCCAGCATTGCTACAGAGGTTGAAGGGGTGGGGGGTCAGCCTGTCAGTGCTCAGACCATACGCCGCACACTGCATCAAATTGGTCTGCATGGCTGTCGTCTTCTGTATTGAGTCTCTCACCATTTCCTGTATTACATCCCCATCTTTGACCATCTTCTGTAGTATGTCCCTAATCTCTGACCATCTCCTTATTACATCCCTAGTCTCTGACCATCTCATCTCCTTTGTACATCCCCAATCTCTGACCTTCTACTGTATTGCATTTATGACCATTTCCTGTATTATGTCGCAAGTCTTTGGCCATCGACTATAGTATGTCCCCAGTCTCTGACCATCTCCCATAGGATGTCCCCAGTCTCTGACCATTTCATGCACTATGACCTGAGTCTGACCATCTCATGTATTGAGTCTCTGAGCATTTCCTGTATTATGTCCCCATATCTTACCATCTCCTGTAGCATATCCCCAGTCTCTGACTATCTCATAGAGTATGCCCTCAGTTTCTGACCATCTCCTGTAGGTTGTCCACAGTCTCTGGTCATCTCCAGTAGTAGGTGACCAGTCTTGCACCATCTCTAGCATGTCCCTAGTCTATGACCATCTCCTACTGTATGTCCCCAGTCTCTGACCATCTCCTGTATTAGGCCCTTAGTTTCTGACTATCTCCTGTAGTATGTCCCCAGTAACTGACCACCTCTTGTAGTAGGTACTTAGTTTCTGACTATCTCCTGTAGTTTGTCCCTAGTCTCTGATCATCTCCTTATTATATCCCTCGTCTCTGACCATCTCATCTCCTTTGTACATCCCCAATCTATGTCTTTCTACTTTATTGAGTCTATGACCATTTCCTGTATTATGTCCCCAGTCTTTGGCCATCTCCTGTAGTATGGTCCCCAGTCTCTGACCCTCTCCTGTAGTATGTTCCCAGTCTCTGACCTTCTTGTGTAGTATGTCCCCAGTCTCTGACCTTCTCCTGTATTATGTCCCCAGTCTCTGACTTTCTCCTGTAGTACGGTCCCCAGTCTTTTACCCTCTCCTGTAGTATGTTCCCAGTCTCTGACCTTCTTGTGTAGTATGTCCCCAGTCTCTGACCTTCTCCTGTATTGCGTCCCCAGTCTCTGACCTTCTCCTGTAGTATTTCCCCAGTCTCTGACCTTCTACTGTAGTATGTCCCCAGTCTCTGACCTTCTCCTGTATATGTCCCCAGTCTTTGACCATCTCCTGCATTATGCCCCCAGTCTCTGACCTTCTCCTGTATTGCATCCCCAGTCTCTGACCTTCTCCTGTAGTATGCACCGAGTCTCTGACCTTCTCCTGTAGTATGTCCCCAGTCTCTGACCTTCTCCTGTATATGTCCCCAGTCTTTGACCATCTCCTGTATTATGTCCCCACTCTCTGACCTTCTCCTGTATTGCATCCCCAGTCTCTGACCTTCTCCTGTAGTATGTCCCCAGTCTCTGACCTTCTCCTGTATATGTCCCCAGTCTTTGACCATCTCCTGTATTATGTCCCCACTCTCTGACCTTCTCCTGTATTGCATCCCCAGTCTCTGACCTTCTCCTGTAGTATGTCCCTAGTCTCTGACCTTCTCCTGTATTATGTCCCCAGTTTCTGAATATCTCCTGTAGTAGGTCCCCAGTCTCTGACCATCTCCTGTAGTAGCTCCCCAGTCTCTGACCTTCTCCTGTATTATGTCCCCAGTTTCTGACCTTCTCCTGTATTATGTCCCCAGTTTCTGAATATCTCCTGTATTATGTCCCCAGTCTCTGACCTTCTCCTGTATTATGTTCCCAGTTTCTGACCTTCTCCTGTATTATGTCCCCAGTTTCTGAATATCTCCTGTAGTAGGTCCCCAGTCTCTGACCATCTCCTGTATTATGTCCCCAGTCTTTGACCTTCTCCTGTATTATGTCCCCAGTCTTTGACCTTCTCCTGTATTATGTCCCCAGTCTTTGACCTTCTCCTGTATTATGTCCCCAGTCTCTGACCATTTAATGTAGCATTATATACAGTATCTCCCAGAAGTGAGTCCACCCTTCACATTTGTGTAAATCTTTGATTCGATCTTTTCATGTGACAACACTGAAGAAATGACACTTTGCTACAATGTGACGTAGTCAGTGTACAGCTTGTATAACATGTAAATTTGCTGTCCCCTCAAAATAACTCAACACACCGCCATTAATGTCTAAACCGCTGGCAACAAAAGTGAGTCCACCCCTAAGTGACAAGGTCCAAATTGGGCCCAATCAGCCATTTTCCCTCCCTGTTGTCATGTGACTCGTTAGTGTTACAAGGTCTCAGGTGTGAATGGGGAGCAGGTGGGTTACATTTGGTGTTATCGCTCTCACTCTCTCATACTGGTCACTGGAAGTTCAACATGTCACCTCATGGCCAAGAATTCTCTGAGGATCTGAAAAAAAGAATTGTTGCTCTACATAAAGATGGCCTAGGCTATAAGAAGATTGCCAAGACCCTGAAACTGAGCTGCAGCACGATGGCCAAGACCATACAGCGATTTAACAGGACAGGTTCCACTCAGAACAGGCCTTGCCATGGTCCACCAAAGAAGTTGAGTGAATGTGTTCAGCGTCATATCCAGAGGTTGTCTTTGAGAAATAGACGTATGAGTGCTGCCAGCATTGCTACAGAGGTTGAAGGGGTGGGGGGTCAGCCTGTCAGTGCTCAGACCATACGCCGCACACTGCATCAAATTGGTCTGCATGGCTGTCGTCCCAGAAGGGAGCCTCTTCTAAAGATGATGCACAAGAAAGCCCGCAAACAGTTTGCTGAAGACAAGCAGACTAAGGACATGGATTACTGGAACCATGTCCTGTGGTCTGATGACACCAAGATAAACTGATTTGGTTCAGAAGGTGTCAAGCGTGTGTGGTGGCAACCAGGTGAGGAGTACAAAGACAAGTGTGTCTTGCCTACAGTCAAGCATGGTGGTGGGAGTGTCATGGTCTGGGGCTGCATGAGTGCTGCCGGCACTGGGGAGCTACAGATCATTGAGGGAACCATGAATGCCAACATGTACTGTGACATACTGAAGCAGAGCATGATCCCCTCCCTTCGGAGACTGGGCCTCAGGGCAGTATTCCAACATAACAATCCCAAACACACCTCCAAGACCACCACTGCCTTGCTAAAGAAGCTGAGGGTAAAGCTGATGGACTGGCCAAGCATGTCTCCAGACCTAAACCCTATTGAGCATCTGTGGGGGATCCTCAAACGGAAGGTGGAGGAGCGCAAAGGTCTCTAAAATCCACCAGCTCCGTGATGTCGTCCTGGAGGAGTGGAAGAGGACTCCAGTGGCAACCTGTGAAGCTCTGGTGACCTCCATGCCCAAGAGGGTTAAGGCAGTGCTGGGAAATAATGGCGGCCACACAAAATATTGACACTTTGGGCCCAATTTGGACCTTGTCACTTAGGGGTGGACTCACTTTTGTTGCCAGCGGTTTAGACATTAATGACGGTGTGTTGAGTTATTTTGAGGGGACAGCAAATTTCCATGTTATACAAGCTGTACACTGACTACGTGACATTGTAGCAAAGTGTCACTTCTTCAGTGTTGTCACATGAAAAGAGAGAATCAAATATTGACACAAATGTGAGGGGGGGACTCACTTCTGGGAGATACTGTATATATATTATGTGTGAACCTTGTAGATGTCGGAGGGCTGCAGGTGACTCTAACATATCTAGTATTGGTCTCCAATAATCTAGAGACAGCTGAAACATTGTCATTAGCACCTTGTTCTAGAAGAAGAGATCTGCTATGGAAGTCTCTGTACTTGTTCCACAGAGTTGTCCTTTAATATCACTCGTCGGTCTTCTCCGTGTGTCATGGTTCTCTCTTACATAAGACTTAACACGGAGAACGTGTCATGGATGACATGGAATGGTGCCATCTGTGCGACGCGTGATTCCGGAGGTTGTTGGTTGTATAACTTCTCACCGGTAACACTTGTCACCTGCTTATGTAAAGTGCTGTGAGCACATGCTGAGTTCTGTAACTTGTTCACTTTGTTCTTGTCCACGAAATTCCACAACCGGGAGGAATCTGTCGGCATTTCCAGAGGATCCATGGAAGAGAAATGGCTGGATACTTACAACTGCTTCTTTGCAGCACTAAATGGATGGTGGGAACCCCTCATAATGGACACAGCAGCCCTGCAGAGATCTCACCAAGAGTATCACCAAGGGATAGAAGAGACTGCCATGGGGGTGGGGGTTCTCTCTGATATCATTCAAACTTTATTACTTTTGGGTGGATTTTCACTTTAAATGTGACCTCCGGCCTCCCCTTCTGTCTTGCACAGTTGTACCGGCTACTCTCCTGGACTGAAATGGCTTACTCTGATTTCACTGCATACTGTGAGCTCCTCACAATGTGCATTAGAAGCTGCAGCAAGTCAGACAGAGCTCTGCCTCATTTCCTGGCTGGAGGACAAACCAGCATCATCTAGCGCTTTCCTCCCCATCCTGACTGTCTCTTGCCCACACCTTCGTTCATTGGGTTTCAGTTGATTTTTTTGCAATCATGGAGCTTCACGTGGACACAAGTTCCTGTTTTCAGAAGCTATGTACAGCACCCTGCTGCAGGGCTGGATCCAGCCTGTCTGATGTGGGGGTTACAGGGGGGCAGAGGATGGGAGGTCAGCATGGCAGAGGACAGGGTTAGCAGTTTGTTGGGCAGGGTACAGCGCCCATTCATTTGTAGGGTGAAGAAAAAGGGTCAACAGTAAGTGAGTCAGAGTCATCCTCTCATACATCAGGGTCCCCAGAACCCCATACCCTCCGTACATCAGGATTCCCAAAGTCACTCCCTTAAAGGAGGATCCTCAGAGTTTCCCTAGTTACACCAGAGTCCCCTCTTTACATCAGGGCCCCCCCCCCCCGTTACATCAGGGTTCCCCCCTCCTCTTACATCAGGGTCCCCCCCTGGTACATCAGGGTTCCCCCCTCCTCTTACATCAGGGTCCCCCAACTCCCCCAGAAAGCAGTGTTCATGGAATTATAGACAACAATGAAAGGAAGGGGGTGCTTCCCCCCTGTAACATCAGAGACCTCCCTTTACATCAGGTTCCCTAGAGCCCCCCCTCCTAAACATCAGGGTCCCCAGAGTCACCCTCAACATCAAGGTCACTAGAATCACTCCCCCCCCCCCTTATGTCAGGCTCCCCACAGTCACCCTCTCATACATCAGGGTCCCCAGAGCCCCCTTCCCTCCATACATAAGGATCCCTAAAGTCACTCCCTTAAAGGAGGGTCCCCAGAGTTTCCCCAGTCCCATCGGGCCCCCTGAGTCCCCTCTTTACATCAGGGTCCCCCACCTCCTTACATCAGGGTCCCCAAAGTCCCCCAGAAAGTAGTATTCAGAAGTGTGAAATGGAATTATAGACAAGAATGAAAGGAAGGGGGTGCTTCCCCACCAGAGTCCCCCCTGTAATATCAGAGACCTCCCCTTACATCAGGTTCCCCAGGAGCCCCCCTCCCCAATATTAGGATCCCCAGAGTCACCCCCAACATCAGGTCCCTAGAGTCACCCCCCCCTTTTGTCAGGGTCCCCAGAGTCACCCTCTCATACATCAGGGTCCCCAGAGCCCCCTCCCCTCCATGCATCAGGATCCCTAAAGTCACTCCCTTAAACGAGGATCCCCAGAGTTTCCCTAGTTACGCCAGATCCCCAGAGTCCCCTCCTTACATCAGGGTCCCCCCTCCTCCTTACATCAGGGTCCCCCCCACCACCTTACATCAGGGTCCCCAAAGTCCCCCAGAAAGCAGTGTTGAGAAGTGTGAAATGGAATTATAGACAATGATGAAAGGATGGGAGTGCTTCCCCACCAGAGTCCCCCCTGTAACATCAGAGTACTCCCCTTACATCAGGTTCCCCAGAGCCCCCCTCCCCAATATCAGGGTCCCCAGAGTCACCCCCAACATCAAGGTCCCTAGAGTCAACCCCCCCCTCCCTTATGTCAGGCTCCCCAGAGTCACCCTCTCATACATCAGGGTCCCCAGAGCCCCCTCCCCTCCATACATCAGGATTCCCAAAGTCACTCCCTTAAAGGAGGGTCCTCAGAGTTTCCCTAGTTACATCAGATCTCCAGAGTCCCCTCTTTACATCAGGGTCCCCCCCCCCGTTACATCAGGGTTCCCCCCTCCTCTTACATCAGGGTCCTCCAAGTCCCCCAGAAAGCAGTGTTCATGGGATTATAGACAAGAATGAAAGGGAGGGGGTGCTTCCCCATTAGAGCTCCCTCTGTAACATCAGAGACCTACTCACTGTGGAAACTAAGGGGTTAATCCTCTGCATTGTGTAAAATGACTGTTTGATCCTGTCTGCTCTGATCCTCCCCTTCTTCCACATCCCCAACCCATCTGATGATAGTACAGAGCCCTAGGAGGCTCTCTGCACATGCTCAGTTTGGTGTGTATTGTTAGAGAGGTTTTTTTTTTTTGGGGGGGTGGAGCGGAGGATGTATGTGATCAGCACAGGGCCAATCAGCACTGTCCAGACAGAGGGTTAGGGGTCGTGCAGCCTCATAGGACAGTCAGAGAAGAATGAAAACTCCCCCTACCTGCTTTAACCAGTGCTTGGCTGGACACTGATAGAGGTCACTAGACTGCTATATACTGCTGATGAGAAAAGGTATTTTGCCATTTATATTTACTAAAATAATTGCATTTCCATGGTGTTTGTACTGTGGGAGACCAGATATAATGATATTGTGCCGTATCATTTGCATCATTGGTAGAAATTGTGCCCCTTCATAGGTGTCAGGAATTATACCCCATTGTTGGTATCAGTGGATGAAACAGTGACCCAAGGGAAAGATAAAAGCAAAGGGCCACATCTGGCCCCTGGACCGCAGTTTGGAGACCACTGATCTAGATCAAAGTGTAGAAAGTGATGTAGAAAGCGCTTTTACTTTTTTACATTTTTTCTATCATTGCTGAATACCCAGAAGTGGAAAAACCAGCAGAGCCTTCACCTTTATAAAATGCTGCCTGGAACCTGCCCGTGGTCACAATACATGGTGTCCCAGAGCTAATGTTCCTTTGCTGCACCCTGTTCCTGCTATGGGCAATAGTAAATCAAAATCTAAAATTGAATATACACTATAGTAAATAATGGCCCCCCTATGCTCCCATCTCAGTGTTTACTAGTTTGTGTTCAGGCCACCTCCAGCAGCTCCCCAAATGTCCCTCCATTAATGCCATGTGCATGCCGCCATCTTGTCCCCATTGTGTCCTGCCTTACATCATGGTGTCACTCATGGGGGTTACCTCTCATATATGCCACATAGATGGCAGCTGTATCTACAGAAATATATTTCTTGGTTTCCACAAATACCTTGCCCCAAGACCAAGGCCAGGCCCAGGGGTAGACAGAAGAGCTGGTCACCTTGGGCGCTTTAGTAGGATGGACAACAAAAAGGGTAGAACCTGCAGCCTAAATTACAAAAAAAAGTTCACAGTTGATTGGGAAGGGGGAGGAGGGATGGGTGAATTTTGGCTAAAGGATCTGATATCTGAGACCTTTATTTAAAACCAGAAATTGAGGTAGCGGGGATGTTTTGCTGCCTTTTCTGTCCCTAAAGGACATCCTCCTGTGTGTGGACTCTGCGGGAGGTTCTTGAGCTCCTTGAGTCCAGTGATTTTGCATAGGCTGAGATGATGTCATCACTCTGCTGTGAGCAGGAGGAAGAATTTTCTCAACCCCCCCCCCCCCAGTAATCAGAATGCAAATTGTATCTTTGTAGAAAATCACAAGGGCCCATATCCCTGCATTGAACATGAGGACACCGAAGAACCGTTCAAAGAATGGGAGAGTACTGTCTGCTGGGGAAGTAGAGGATTGGATAAGTAAATGAGCAGCTAACCGTTGCAGTGTAGGCACAGCCCCAACACCAGAGAGGAGTTTTACTTGTCCTGGAAATGGGCTTTAAATGCTCATTTAGTCTAGCAGTGCAGGGGTAAGGAGTATCAATTACCCTGACTCTAGCTCAGGCAAGCTTCCTCAATCCATACAATTGTTCCTCCACAATGTCCTCTCTAAGCAGCTTCAGGCCATGCTCACATGCCCAGCTTCACATCAGGGCCACATGCTCTGCTTTGGGCTGTGGTCACATGTTCAGCTTCAGGTCATGGTCATATGCTTAGCAGTGGTCTCATACTCAGGTTCAATTCATGGTCATATGCTCAGCTTCAGACCTTGGTCACATGCTCAGCTCTGGATCATGGCCACATTCTTAGCATCGGACTGTGGTCACATGTTCAACTCAGCTTGGTCACATGCTGCTGGCCACTTTCTCAGCTTCGAACTGCTTCAGGGTATGGCTACACGTTGAGCTTCGGGCCATGTTCACATGCTTAGGTAAGTTCAATGGTCACATGCTCAGCTTCTGCCTTTGGTCACATACTCTGCTTTGGACGGTGGCCGCATACTCAGCTTTGGACGATGGCCACATTCTCAGCTTTAAACGGTGGCCACATTTTCAGCTTTGGACTGTGGCCACATTCTCAGCCTCGGACTGTTGCCACATTCTCAGCTGGTCACATTCTGAGCTTCGGACTATGGTCACATTCTGAGCTTCGAACTATGGTCACATTCTGAGCTTTGGACTGTGGTCACATTCTGAGCTTCAGACTGTGGCCACATTCTGAGCTTCGGACAGTGGCCACGTTCTGATCTTCGGACGGTGGCCACATTCTGATCTTCGGACGGTGGCCACATTCTGATCTTCGGACGGTGGCCACATTCTGATCTTCGGACGGTGGCCACATTCTGATCTTCGGATGGTGGCCACATTCTGATCTTCGGACGGTGGCCACATTCTGATCTTCGGACGGTGGCCACATTCTGATCTTCGGATGGTGGCCACATTCTGAGCTTTGGACGGTGGCCACATTCTGAGCTTCGGACTTTGGTCACATCCTCAGCTTCGGACTGTGGCCACATTCTGAGCTTCGGACTGTGGCCACATTCTCAACTTTGGACTGTGGCCACATTCTCAGCTTTGGACTATATCATGAACATAGTTTGGAGGTCGAAGTGGCGAGAGGGCTTCCCTTGTGACTCTGATTTGAGCACCCTTGTAGGTGGTGACAGGGAGTGCAAGGCACGTGGTCAGGGGTGCCGATAGACTGGTTCGCTGGTGGCACCTCCTGAAGGTGATCAGCAGGGTAGCTCTCAGGCAGGGAGATGAGAGTTTTACAAGGAACACGGAGGGACACTGTAGAGGGGCAGGTCGAGTCCAAAAAGGATAAAGCCAACAGGAAAGAACTGGAGTAGTGATGCTGAGGTTAACGGCCAAGCAGAGGTCATACAAGGGTGGTCAGTATGACTGAAGATAACAGAGTAGTCAGGAGTCAAATGCAGGGTTATACACAGTTGATTGACAGTCCTTAAATGGTTAAGTCCTTAAATGAGACATGGTGAGAACCAGGAATTAGAGAGGAATCCAAAGGCAAGCCAAAGCGGTAACAGAAAATCAAGATATACAAGGATCAGGACACAAGGAAAAGTGTATCTGCCACTGCTTCTTCCTTTTGGCACCAGTTCTGGAGTATGATGCCTGCACTTACAGACATTTGTGCAATGTGCCTGCATTGGTTTTCACACAAATGAGCGTGCCCATGCAGGATCCTGGAGGAAGTTCATGACCAACGTATTGGTGCACGTGCACCTCTGTTCTGGATGTTGTCCTAATGAACTAGAAAAGGACAGCAACGTATATTGCATCATTTTACAAGCTTACTTCTCTCTCCAATCTCCGTTTTTTATGCAACTTTTTATCTTTTTGAGTGTCTTATCGTCACTGTCCTGTGAAATGATGCCTTTACAAACATAGAATTTTGTTTGTATGTCCGGATGAGAAAGTGTGTATACCTCGTCTGACCATTCAATGGTGTCTTCATGGACTCATGGACGCTAATTTTGGACAACTTTTCATTTAAGTACCATGTCAAAGTTTCAGTTTTCCTAAAACAAATGTTCTATTATTGGATTAACTTTGACAAGCGCCTGAGCACAGACCTAGTTATAATTTTTTCTCAGCAGGGAGTGAATCCAACAATTCGGAATTAATTTGTTCCCATGACTAGTGCACAAGAGATAGGCTAGTCAAGACCCCCTACACCACCATCTCACTCTCTCACATATCCCCCTTTAATCTATCATTAAAGAAAAACAACACCGATTGGAGTAAACTGGCCAACACAGCCTTTTATTAACACTTCAACTTCAATACACAAAACATTCCTTAAAACAAAAACATATAGGAGAAGTTGTTGGTCTTCGAAGGCACCAAACCAGAACCGATATCCACCTGCGGAACCAATATTATAACTAGGCCTCCAGCCGCAACGCACCGGCTCGGAGACAAAACATACCATCCGCAGTGCAGAACCACCACCTTCCAGTTAAACCTCGGTTAACTGGAATGCCCCTGGGCAGGGGCGGACTGACAACTCATGGGGCCCCCAGGCAATAGGGGATCATGGGGTCCCTGTGTCCTTGCCCAAACTCAAAATAGCCTATGAAAAAGGTACCAGGGGCATCTCATGGGGCCACCTACTGACCCCGGGCCCTTGGGCAGTGCCAGAGTTTCCAAATGGTCAGTCCGCCCCTGCCCCCGGGCACACCATACCGCCGGTGGGTCCCAAACCAGGGGCGGACTGACCATTTGGAAACTCGGGCACTGCCCGAGGGCCCGGGGTCAGTAGGGGGCCCCATGAGATGCCCCTGATACCTTTTTCATAGGCTTTTTTGAGTTTGGGCAAGGACACAGGGGCACCATGATCCCATATTGCCCGGGGGCCCCATGAGCTCTCAGTCCGCCTCTGTCCCAAACCATTAACTTTAGCTTCAAAATAAGTGCCGCCTCCAAAGACCAACAACCGCCCCCAGAACCTGAACAAAACCCCCCACCCCCACCCTCCCAGTTAAACCTCGGTTAACTGGAATGCCCCCGGACACACCGTACCGCCGATGGGTCCCAAACCATTATCTTTAACTTCAAAATAAATGCCGCCTCCAAAGACCAACAACCGCCCCCGGAACCTGAACAAAACCCCCCAACCCCCCCTCCAGTTAAACCTTGGTTAACTGGAATGCCCCCGGACACACCGTACCGCCGATGGGACCCAAACCATTATCTTTAACTTCAAAATAAGTGCCGCCTCCAAAGACCAACAACCGCCCCCAGAACCTGAACAAAACCCCCCAACCCCTCCCCCGGGGAGTGACAAAACACCCACACAACCCCAAGGGAGGGCAGGAGGGAAGCTTGCTTTCTGCTGTCTCCTGCTGCACTGATTGATGACCCTCCCCTATCCACACCCAAAAGTGTCGAAGACCCCACCCTACACCCCCCAGTTACCAATCAGGTAACTTGGCCATATCCTGAATCCCACCTCTTCCTTTTTTTTTTTTTTTTTTACCCTTTCCTGTCTTTTTTACCCACCTCAGCCTAGTCATGTCTGCCCTGCACTATTTTCTTTTCTTTCCTTTCGCTACGGGCATCTCTTTAGATTAAAAAAAATATGGCAATCCTTGTCCTTTGACTTTTTTTTCCTTGCCCTGGATTGTGAATTTGTCTCCTTTAACTCTTAAATCACCGAATGAACAACAATTTTTTAATGAAACTCTACAGGGCTGAGGCTAGCTTTAGTCTCCCTTGTCACAACGGTCGGTGCCAATGTGTTTACCATCCAGAAAGCGAGACTCAAGTGTGACAGCACCTATATAACACTGCATCTGGCTCTCCGCAGACATCATTGCCCATCATAAGGAAGAAATTGTCTGCATTGCCAACCTGGCAGGCTCCAATCGCAGAGATAGCATTTGTCGTATCTGCTGCTGAAACATAAATATTATTAAGTATCATCGCAGCCCCAACGCTGACACTTCCTCCAACAAAACAAACCCAGTACGTATGCGGAGGAGGATCGGCTGACCCGCTTGTTTACTGACTTGCGTGCGCTGGGCTCCGCGTTGGCACTGATGGAGTTAAATATTGAAAAAATGGAATCGTGCAACAAATAGAGACTTGGAAGGGAATTGTTCATTTCCAGGAAATTCTACCGGGAATAATGTACAGACACATTCTTATCTGGGTTTACTGCAGCCAGCTCTGGTACGGCTCAGTCCTGATTGGTTGGTTTGACTTTACATCACTCAAGCGTCCGCGGAAAAAAAATGTACAGGCGCGTGGAAACATTTTCCCCATCAGGAGAAGACTTTGATTGACAGTCAGCATCTGGCATCAGGCTGCATTCAGTAATGATGCTTCAGTGAGCAGCTGATGGTGTACAGCTCCACTTATAATGGAGCTCCAGTCTCCAGAAAATTAAAAGTCAGCAGCTACAAACACTGTAGCTGCTGACTTTTAACCCACTTACCTATCCAATGACACTTACCTATCCAGGGATCCAGGGATGTCCTCACCTGAGCCGATTCTTTAACCGGCTTTGGGTCCCCGGAGTCAGAATCTTACAATGCACTTTGTGAATGGACTTGAGATGTCTCAGAAGGCTGTGGGGGAAGTGGAGGGCGAATTTCCACTCATATCTCCACAGCGATTTGAGCAGAAGTGGGAACAGGCACCTGTCAAAACCACGTACCCCCCCCCCCCAAAAAAAAAGTGCCAGTAGTTAAACAAGAGGGGGGGAAGATGCAAAGAATCGTAACTTCCCCTTTTGGGTGAAGTTCCACTTAGAGATACTCAACTTGCCCATCTGGAAGCAGCTATTCTTTGTCTTCCAGCCTTCATGCTGGCTCTGAGGCTGAATTGAATTGGATTCAATTTTGCAACAACTAATTTGAGTAAAATTGAAGATTTCGTAATCTAAATTATATTATTCACCGTACTTTCATGTAATGAGCCGAACAAATGTTCTATAAAACTCAGTGTTGTCAACATTTTGGAAATTGTTCTTGTGTTCACTGAGATATTGATTCAAATCGTACTTTTCAAAAGGGGTTACTCAGTTATGTTGAGCACTGTGTATATATAGAGTGTATGTATGTATATATATATACAGTGGGGATCGAAAGTTTGGGCACCCCAGCTAAAAATTTGTATTAATGTGCATAAAGAAGCCAAGGAAAGATGGAAAAATCTCCAAAAGGCATCAAATTACAGATTAGACATTCTTATAATATGTCAACAAAAGTTAGATTTTATTTCCATCATTTACACTTTCAAAATAACAGAAAACAAAAAAATGGCGTCTGCAAAAGTTTTGGCACCCTGCAGAATTTATAGCATGCACTGCCCCCTTTGCCAAGCTGAGACCTGCCAGTGTCATGGATTGTTCTCAATCATCATCTGGGAAGACCAGGTGATGTCAATCTCAAAGGTTTTAAATGCCCAGACTCATGTGACCTTGCCCCAACAATCAGCACCATGGGTTCTTCTAAGCAGTTGTCTAGAAAACTGAAACTGAAAATAGTTGATGCTCACAAAGCTGGAGAAGGCTATAAGAAGATAACAAAGTGTTTTCAGATGTCAATATCCTCTGTTCGGAATGTAATTAAGAAATGGCAGTCATCAGGAACAGTGGAAGTTAAAGCAAGATCTGGAAGACCAAGAAAAATATCAAACAGAACAGCTCGCAGAATTGTGAGAAAAACAATTCAAAACCCACATTTGACTGCACGATCCCTCCAGAAAGATCTGGCAGACACTGGAGTTGTGGTACACTATTCCACTATAAAGAGATACTTGTACAAATATGGTCTTCATGGAAGAGTCATCAGAAGAAAACCTCTTCTACGTCCTCACCACAAAAATCATTGTTTGAACTTTGCAAATGAACATATAGACAAGCCTGATGCATTTTGGAAACAAGTTCTATGGACTGATGAGGTTAAAATTGAACTTTTTGGCCGGAATGAGCAAAGGTACGTTTGGAGAAGAAGGGGCACAGAATTTAATGAAAAGAACCTCTGTCCAACTGTTAAGCATGGGGTTGGATCAATCATGCTTTGGGGTTGTGTTGCAGCCAGTGGCACAGGGAACATCTCACGAGTAGAAGGAAAAACGGATTCAATAAAATTTCAGCAAATTTTGGATGGTAACTTGATGCCATCTGTGAAAAAGCTGAAGTTAAAGAGAGGATGGCTTCTACAAATGGATAATGATCCTAAACACACCTCGAAATCCACGGGGGATTACATCAAGAGGCGTAAACTGAAGGTTTTGCCATGGCCTTCACAATCTCCTGACCTCAACATAATTGAAAATCTATGGATAGACCTTAAAAGAGCCGTGCGTGACAGACAGCCCAGAAATCTCAAAGAACTGGAAGACTTTTGTAAGGAAGAATGGGCAAAGATACCTCAAACAAGAATTGAAAGACTCTTGGCTGGCTACAAAAAGCATTTACAAGCCGTGATACTTGCCAAAGGGGGCAGTACAAGATATTAACTCTGCAGGGTGCCCAAACTTTTGCAGACGCCATTTTTTTGTTTTCTGTTATTTTGAAAGTGTAAATGATGGAAATAAAATCTAACTTTTGTTGACATATTATAGGAATGTCTAATCTGTAATTTGATGCCTTTTGGAGATTTTTCCATCTTTCCTTGGCTTCTTTATGCACATTAATACAAATTTTTAGCTGGGGTGCCCAAACTTTCGATCCCCACTGTATGTATATATATATATATATATATATGTATATATATCAAGGGCGGACTGACCATTTGGAAACTCGGGCACTGCCCGGGTTCAGTATGGGCCCCATGAGATGCCCCTGGTACCTTTTTCATAGGCTGTTTTGAGTTTGGGCAAGGACACAGGGGCCCCATGATCCCCTATTGCCCGGGGGCCCCATGAGTTGTCAGTCCGCCCCTGATATATATATATATATATATATATATAAATAAAGAGTTGTGCTCAAAGGGGTTTGCACCCCTGGCAAAAAGCATGAAATCTTGGCATTGCTATGAAAATATGACTGATCACTCCAAAAAACTGTCTTTTATTTAAGGATGATGATCATATGAAGCCATTTATTATCACATAGTTGTTTGTCTTCTTTTTTTAATCATAATGATAACAGAAATCACCATAATGGCCCGGATCAGAAGTTTCCCTCTCCTGGAATATCTGGCCTTGGTACAGACACACAAGGTGACACACACGGGTTAAAATTATTATTATTATTATTATTATACAGTATTTATAAAGCGCCAATAGTTCACTCAGCACTGTACATGGCAACAGAGGTTAATTTCCCACATCTGTGGCTTTTTAAATTGCAATTAGTGTCAGTGTATAAATAGTCAATGAGTTTGTTCATGTGGATTCACTGAGCAGGCTAGATACTGAGCCATGAGGAGCAGAAAAGAACTGTCAAAAGACCTGCAGAACAAGGCAATGGTACTTTATAAAGATAGAAAAGGATATAAAAAGATATCCAAAGCCTTGAATATGCCAATCAGTACTGTTCAATCACTTATTAAAAAGTGGAAAATTCAGGGATCTCTTGATACAAAGCCAGGAAGTCAGGAAGACCAAGAAATATTGCAGCCATAACTGCCAGAAGAATTGTTTGGGATATGAAGAAAAACCCACAGGTAAACCTGGGATAAATACTGGCTGCTGTGGAAAAAAAGCAGTGTGGTTGTTGCAAGGAGCACAATATGACAATACTTAAACAAACAGCTGCATGGTGTAGTTGCCAGAAGAAGAAGCCTTTACTGAGCCAATGGCACAAAGAAGCCTGGTTACAATATGCCCCACAACACCTTGACATGCCTCACAGCTTCTGGCACACTGTAATCTGGAGTGACGTGAACAAAAATGAGCTTTATGGTCACAACCATAAGTGCTATGTTTGGAGAGAGGTCAACAAAGTAAGAATACCATCCCACTGTGAAGCATGGTGGTGGCTCACTGATGTTATGGGGGTGTGTGCGCTCTAAAGGCATGCGGAATCTTGTAAAAATTGATGGCAAGATGAATGCAGCATGTTTTCAGAAAATGCTGGAAGACAATTTGCATTGTTCTGCACAAAAGCTCTTGGACTTTCCAGTACGAAAATGACCCTAAGCACAAGGCCAAGTTGACCCTCCAGCGGTTACAGCAGAAAAAGGTGACAGTTCTGGATTGACCATCACAGTCTCCTGACCTTAACCCCTTCCATACCGGGCACTTTTACCCCCTTCCTGCCCAGGCCAATCTTCAGGTTTCAGCGCTCTCACACTTTGAATGACAATTGCGCAGTCATGCAACACTGTACCAAAGCTAAAATTTTCTCATTTTGTTCACACAACTAGAGCTTTCTTTTGGTGGTATTTAATCACCACTGGCATTTTTTTTTGCTAAATTAACAAAAAAAGACAGAAAAATTTGAAAAAAAACACGTTTTTCTTTGTTTCTGTTATAAAAATTTGCAAATAAATAATTGTTCTTCATAAATTTAGGCCGAGATGTATTCTGCTACATGTCTTTGGTGAAAATAACCCAAATCAGTATTTATTAATTAGTCTGTAGGAAAGTTATAGAGTTCACAAACTATGGGATATATCTGAAAATTGATCAATCCTGAAGTACTGACAGCCAATCTAATTTCTTGAGGCCCACAAATGTCAGAACAGTACAGATATCCCCCAAATGTGAGAACAGTACAGATATCCCCCAAATGTCAGGACAGTACAGATATCCCCCAAATGTCAGAACGGTACAGATATCCCTCAAATGTCAGGACGGTACAGATATCCCCCCAAATGTCAGGACAGTACAAATACCCCCCCAAATGTCAGGACAGTACAGATATCCCCCAAATGTCAGAACAGTACAGATATCCCCCAAATGTCAGGACGGTACAGATATCCCCCCAAATGTCAGGACAGTACAAATATCCCCCCAAATGTCAGGACAGTACAGATATCCCCCAAATGTCAGGACAGTACAGATATCCCCCAAATGTGAGAACAGTACAGATATCCCCCAAATGTCAGGACAGTACAAATATCCCCCCAAATGTCAGGACAGTACAAATACCCCCCCAAATGTCAGGACAGTACAGATATCCCCCAAATGTCAGAACAGTACAGATATCCCCCAAATGTCAGGACGGTACAGATATCCCCCCAAATGTCAGGACAGTACAAATATCCCCCCAAATGTCAGGACGGTACAGATATCCCCCAAATGTCAGGACAGTACAGATATCCCCCAAATGTCAGAACAGTACAGATATTCCCCAAATGTCAGGACGGTACAGATATCCCCCAAATGTCAGGACAGTACAGATATCCCCCCAAATGTCAGGACAGTACAGATATCCCCCATATGTCAGAACGGTACAGATATCCCCCAAATGTCAGAACAGGACAGATATCCCCCGAATGTCAGGACGGTACAGATATCCCCCAAATGTCAGAACAGGACAGATATCCCCCAAATGTCAGGACAGTACAGATATCCCCCAAATGTCAGGACAGTACAGATATCCCCCCAAATGTCAGGACAGTACAGATATCCCCCCAAATGTCAGGACAGTACAGATATCCCCCCAAATGTCAGGACAGTACAGATATCCCCCATATGTCAGAACAGTACAGATATCCCCCAAATGTCAGAACAGGACAGATATCCCCCAAATGTCAGGACAGTACAGCTATCCCCCAAATGTCAGGACAGTACAGATATCCCCCAAATGTCAGAACAGGATAGATATCCCCCAAATGTCAGGACAGTACAGATATCCCCCCAAATGTCAGGACAGTACAGATATCCCCCAAATGTCAGAACAGTACAGATATCCCCCATATGTCAGAACAGTACAGATATCCCCCAAATGTCAGAACAGGACAGATATCCCCCAAATGTCAGAACAGGACAGATATCCCCCAAATGTCAGGACAGTACAGATATCCCCCCAAATGTCAGGATAGTACAGATATCCCCCAAATGTCAGAACAGTACAGATATCCCCCAAATGACCCCTTTTTGCAAAGTAGACAGTCTGATGTATTTCATAAGAGGCATGGCGAGTTTTTTGAAGTTGTAATTTTTTTGTCATAATTTTTTGGAAAGTGAAGGAATTAAAAAAAATTTTCACAAATTTTTTTTTTTTTACGTACTGTCACCAGTGCAGTGCAGCGTCATCATATAACTGGTGTGGCGGTGATCAGGGACACTAACTGGTGGCAGTACAAAAAAATTGATAATCTTATTATTTTTTTATTACTTATTAAATTTTTTTTCTCTTTGTTTTAGCAATTTTCTTTTCATCATACACTATGACCAAAATAGTATAATGTTACCATAGTAACATTGTACTACTTTGGGGAAGTGATCAGTATTTTCTTTTTTTTTTTAAACAATATGATTGCTTATATCAAAGAATGTCTTTGCTATAAGCAAACATTTAACTGAATGAAATCAATTAATTCAGGTTTTTTTGTTGTGCTTAGCTGTGATTGGCCACGGATAATCACATGACACAGATGGACTGTGATTGGCCCAGTCTGTGCATGTGATCGCTGTGACCGATCACAGCTAGTGACACAATTGTATACAATAGATGGCATGAAAGGAAGCCATCCATTGTTTACAACTGTCATGTGACCTGCTGTGATTGGTCACAGCAGGTCACATGCTACTGGCAACGGGGCCGGTACACAGATCTGTCTTCGGCCGTGTCCGAGGTACACAGCCAGTGACAGATCTCGCCAGAGTGCGGCCCTGCGGGCACACGCATGGTACGATCCAGGAAGGCATATGACCCCCACCCGGATGGATGAGAGTCCCGCCCGGCCGTCATTTTCCTATTGGCCCTGGCGGGAAGTGGTTAATATCATTGAGTCACTCTGGGGAGATCTCAGACATGAGGTTCATGTAAGACAACCAAAGACTTTGCATGACCTGGAAGCATTTTGTCAAGATGCTTGGGCAGCTCTACCACCTGCAAGAATTCGGGGTCTCATAGACAACTATTACAAATGTTGTCATTGATGCTAAAGGGGGGCAATACAAAGTATGAAGAACAAAGGGGATGCAGACTTTTGAATAGGGGTTATATAAAATGTATCTAAGGTCTTAATTTCTCTAATAAATACCTAATACACTCCATTGACACTGGCACAATCCTGATCCAGTGACTCCCACTCTAGGAGGGATCCCACCCTTGGACCGATCGCTGACTGGAGATGGGAATGGAGCAGATTTGCCCCAAACTGTCATTCCATTCTATGCTGGTTTGCTACTTGCTTCTGGTGAGTTCATAATGGTGGAGGAATAACCCGGAAGTCACTATTATCATCCGTTCTTCATTTGATCACATCACTTTTGGGACTATCGCTTGGTTAAGCCCTTTTGTGGGGCACATCATTGTGCAACATTTACATTTTTGTCTTTCTATATGTTTGATACGCATCTTGTGTGGCAACACGTTTTTTGTATTTATTCAATATTTTTTTCATGCTATTTAGCGTTGCACTGTTTTTTATTTAAAAGATACTATGGGTTCCCCAAACAGAGTCTTTACCAGAAGCTGTTTGCTATCAGACTGTCTCTTTGTAAACAGAAATTGATCCTGCGCCATCTGAGCACAGCACACAACACAGGGTTCAGTGGAAATCTAGGCATTAGCTTTTGAGTGCGGCTTCTTCTGCCAAAGTTGTTGAGATTAGCCTGGGAAACATCAACCTGATAAAAAGAGATAAGTGTCAGGGTCCTGTCCACGGCAGAAGTTTTGGAAGATCTGGCATTTCTGCCAATACTCTACATGGCCGCAAAAGGATACATCAGCCTCAGTCTGGTGCCAGATGGCCTTTATAAGGAGGCTCATCTCTTCCTCTGGTTGTTGGATGATCTCTAGCTCCTCGTGTCTTGTTCCTGTTTCCTGTGATTCTGACTTGTGATTTCCTGTTACTCTCCTGGACCTGTCTACTCTGATTTACCCCTTATCTGACCTCGGCTTGACTTACGGATACTCTCTCCCGTTCCTCTGTGAATGACCTTGGCTATCCCATCTGACTACTTCCGCTCTGATTCCCACCTGGTACCTGACCTTGGCTTGAACCGACTACCCAGTAAACATCTAAATCCCGGAAGGGCTTGCATACCACGCACAGGCGCCTCCTGTCTGCAGACCTATCTCCGTGCACCAGCTGTGCTTCTGAGTGGACCACCAACCAGCACTCCTACAGGCGACCTGTGCAACCTTGGGCCTGACTCCCGCTGTCCCACTCTCAGGGGAGTCTGGAACTTAGCCACATGGGAAGCCCTCTCTCCATTGGCCTCCATCACCAGGTACGTGATAATAAGAAACATACAACCCCATCTGAGGTCTAGAAATATATGCATGAAATATTCGAAGACGCATACCAGCCTGTTTGTTGTAAGAATGGAATAGTGTGAGACCAGAAGGGAGAGTCTTTCCCAGTACGGGATGGGGCCTGCCCTCTAATAGGCCCAGGGTGTGGTACAGAGGGCATTTATGGTCAGGCACTGGGGCAGTGATGTGTGACGTTCTTCAAAATTCTTTAAAAAAAGGTCAGGAGAGCTGTTGGTTGTGTGCTATTGGTTTATGGTGTATTAGTAAGGCCAAGCTCCTTGTGTTTGTGCTGGACCTTCCCCTATATACACATCATTAGAACGCATAAGTCAGGGATCTGAACTAGTGAAATCATCCATTTTTGTATCATAATTGTGGCTGGTATGCTCATACGGTAGCTAAAAATTGGAGGTAAAGAAATGGGGAAAGGGTTTCAAATGGACTTTAAAGGCACAAACTCCAAACACATATTAGTAAAATCATTTGTACTTTATTTTGACAATAAGTCATGAAAAAACATCTCGCAGTTTAAAAGATCATAGTTACACTATCCTACAGACAATGACAAGACATTGACAAGACAATGTCCTACAGCCCACCATGTACAAGGAGTGCATTAATGATAAAGGATGTAAAGACCACCAAACAGATCCTATAAAGGGGGGGTTGAGAGACATTAAGTCATTAAGGAAAATGACCCAACATGTTTCGTGACAATGATCGCTTCTTCAGGGGCTTAGTAGTAAAATATATTATATCAATATGCACCATGCAGCAACAACACCCTCCATGTACTGGGAGTGGGCCCCCTCTGTATTTCCACAAGACAAGGGGCCGATCAGAAGGCCAGATATGGGGGTGCACAAATTTTGGCTGTCAGTCCAAAACCTCAATGGTCGACTGTGAGAAGATGATTCCTAATTGCAATAGTGCGACAAGATAATACACCTGGGCCAGCCCGTCAAACACTTAAAGGGTACCAAAAAGTAGGCCCAGCCTTTCCATGGAAGGCAGGTCAATAAAATAAATATTTATATTGGTGCTTGGTTGATGGAACCAACGTACTTGTCCAGCAAAAAAACGGCCACGACCGCAAGAACATGGAAAAAATGTATTGCGCCACAAGGCTCATAGATCAAATAACCTGCAGGGCTTGACATCCCTAAAAGAATGCGCCCCATATCTGGCCTTCTGATCGGCCCCTTGCCTTGTGGAAATACAGAGGAGGCTTACTCCCAGTACATGGAGGGTGTTGTTGCTGCATGGTGCATATTGATATCATATAGGGCAGCACAGTGGCTAAATGATTAGCACTTCCGCCTGGCAGCACTAGGGTCGTGGGTTCAAATCCCAACCACGGCACCACCTGCCTGGAGTTTGCATGTTCTCCCTGTGCCTGCGTGGGTTTCCTCCGGGTACTCTGGTTTCCTTCCACACTCCAAAGACATGCTGGTAGGTTAATTGGCTCCTGTCTAAATTGTCCCTAGTATGTGTATGTGTGAATGTGAGTTAGGGACCTTAGATTGTACGCCCCTTGAGGGTTAGGGACTGATGTGAATGTACAATATATATGTAAAGTGCTGCGTAAATTGATGGCGCTATATAAGTACCTGAAATAAATAATAATAAATAAATATAGTTTACTACTAAGCCCCTGAAGAAGCGATCATTGCCACAAAACATGTTGGGCCGTTTTCCTGCGACTAATGCAGGCCATAGACAGGTCGAAAACTGGCTGTTTTTAAAAAAAAAATAAAGATACAAATAGATACATTGTTGCAACCAGAAGACTTTTCATATAAAATATAATAGCGGACTGGAATTATTATTCTTTTTCTTCTTCTTTTTCTTCTTCTTGCAGGTCCTGGCTCATGTGCAGATTTTTTATCAGTAAAACGATTGGCCGATTTGCCCATCATTGCCGGGAAAATTGGCCGATCAGCAAAATCGGGTGATTTTTTTTTTCCAACTTTACCGAAAAACAGCCGACCAATTAACCCACTAACGGTGCGAAAATCAACGTGGTTTTTTTTTCCGGCCGCAAAATCGGCCGATTTTTAACCCGTCTATGGCCTGCATTAATGTCTCTCAACCCCCCCTTTTATAAGATCAATTTGGTGGTCTTTACATCCTTTATCATTAATGTACTCCTTGTACACGGTGGGCTGTAGGACATTGTCTGCGGGGAAAGTGTAACTATGATCTTTTAAACTGCGAGATGTTTTTTCCTGACTTATTGTCATAAAAAAGTACAAATGATTTTACTAATATGTGTTTGGAGATTCTGTGCCTTTAAAGTCCATTTGCAACCCTTTCCCCGTTTCCTTCCCTTCAATTTTTGAATAATATAATTAGGACGTGGCACCAAATATTACTCATTCTTTTGGAAGTGATCTGGCACCCGGATACACTCCACTTCTCTCTTTTGCTCATACGGTAGCCGGTGCACACATGTATGGTTGGTCACCAGCCAGTGTTTGTAGGCCCCAGTATTTACATTAAAATCAAAATCTTATTTTTTTTAACCGGTTCCCCGCCACCCTATAGCAGAACTACTGCTACAGGGTGGCAGGGCTGCACAAAATTACGTATATATACGTGATTTTGCATTTCAGGGTAGGGGGGTGCGCATGCGCCACCCTACCTGCACCACCGCTGGCCGCTACAGATGTTGATCGCCGGGTCCTGGACAAAGATTCCCCGCCGGCACCCAGCGAATGCTGAGGAACAGTGAATGGGGAGTGGTCTGTATGTAAACAACACAGATCCAGGGGCGGACTGACCATTTGGAAACTCGGGCACCATTTGGAAACTCGGGGTCAGTAGGGGGCCCCATGAGATACACCTGGTACCTTTTTCATAGGCTTTTTTGAGTTTGGGAAAAACACAGGGGCCCCATGATCCCCTATTGCCCGGGGGCCCCATGAGTTTTCAGTCCGCCCCTGCACAGATCTCTCCCCTGTCTGCACGAACAGGCTGCTTTGTGTTGCTCTGTACAACAGCATGTCTTCCTAGTAAAACAGCACACAGTTAACCCTTTGATTGCCCCAGATGTTAACCCCTTCCTGCCCGTTGTCATTAGAACAGTGTCATTGGGATGTCAGTGGCAGTTAGTTCCCACCCAGTGTCAGAATGCCTGCCGCAGTCCCACAGTTCCAGTGTATATATATATATATATATATATATATATATATATCGCCATTTGTAGGCGCTATAACTTTCACGTAAACCAATTAGTTTACACGTATTGGGATTTTTTTTTTTTAGCAAAGACATGGAGCAGAATATATTTTGGCCTAAATTTATGATGAAATTCGTTTTTTTTTATTTTTTTACTGGAAATGTTTTATACCAAAAAGTCAAAAATATACTTTTTTTTCAAAATGTTCTTTTTTTTGTTTAAAGCGCACAAAATTAAAAAACACACAGGCGATCAAATACCACCAAAAGAAAGCTCTATTTGTGGGGGAAAGTTAAATAAATTTAATTTGGGTGCAGCTTTGCGTGACCGCGCAATTGTCAGTTAAAGTAACGCAGCGCCGTATTGCAAATAATGGGCTGGTCAGGAAGGGGAGAAATCCTCTGGAGGGCAAGGGGTTAATTAGCAGTGAAGATGCATATCTCAAACCTGTTTAAACCCATTTTTTATTTACCATGACAGCCAATAGAGCCGTACCCACCCATGCCCCCAAAACCAACCACTTGCCCTCCAGAGGATTTCCCCCCCTTCCTGACTAGGCCATTTTTTGCTTTACGGCTCTGTTACTTTACCTGACAATTGCGCAGTCATGCAATACTGCACCCAAATAAATGTACGTCCTTTTTTTTCTCAGGAATTGAACTTTCTTTTGGTGGTATTTGAATGCCTGTGCGTTTTTTTTTATTTTTTGCTCCATAAAAAAAAAGACCGGCAATTCTGAGAAAAAAAACTATTTTTGACTTTTTGCTATTAAACTTGTCCAGTAAAAAAAAAAATTAAAAATGCGGCGGGCATTCTGACACTGGGGTGAACTGACTTTGTGTCACTGACATCCCCAGTGACAGCAATACAGTGATCAGTGCTAACAAAAAGCACTGACACTGTACTAATGGCACTGGGCAGGAAGAGGTTAACATCTGGGCCGATCAAAGGGTTAACTGTGTGTGTTTTACAATGTGTGCTGTGTCTGTGTGCTGCCCCAGTGACACCAATACAGTGATCAGTGCTGACAAAAAGCACTGACATTGTACTAATGGCACTGGGATGGAAGGGGTTAACATCTGGGGCAATCAAAGGGTAAACTGTGTGTGTTTTACAATGTGTGCTGTGTCTGTGTGCTTCACTGTAAGCACACTGCTTTGCATGGCTGTGCTGTGCACAGCCATGCAAAGCAGTGTGCATGAGCTGACAGGGCACCGGGCACTGGCGAGTAATCACTGGCCAGGACCCAGTGATTGACAGCCGCAGCCACAATTGGTGGCACAGGTAGGGCACACACGCGCCTCACGTGTTTCCCTAACCTGGAAATGCAGAATCACGTATATATATATGATTTTGTGCAGCTGTACCACCCTGTAGCAGTATTTCTGCTATAGGGCGGAGGAGAAGCGGTTAACAAACCAAACCTGGCTTTTTTAAACCAACACAAAGGGTAAGACAAAAACATTAATCTGCACATATAGATTCTTTTAGAATAGCTTTTTATTTCCACAGATATTCAATTGCAAAGAAGTTCGGATTCCCAAACCCATTTTAAATCAATCGGATCCAAATCTGCCAAATTAAAAATGCCCAAGGGGGTGTAAAAAAAAAATAGCATGGGGGGATAGGCACCACCCTGGGGAACATGTACCAATAAAAAAAAAAGCTGTTCTATACAGGAGGGATAGAAATACCACTTCTATATATTATGTACAACTCCTCATAGAAAGGAGTTAAGAATCTGCTAGAAAGTTTTATTAAATCCCTGCAATGTACACCGATCACCCAAAAGGGATTGTTTTATTCTCAACAATGGAGTTACTCTTTAAGTAAAGCCGACCAGTCAATACTTTGATTATCCAATCATTAGTTGGGTCAAACTGACGTTTGTTTTCAACTGGCAAGAAAATTCGAAGGAGCAGGATTGAAAATTGTCCTCAATGGAATGAATTTCCGGGAGCGTATGTAGTAAATGCCATTCATATCAAAATCAAATGTGAAATGGACACCTTTCAGCTTCCTTCGTGGATGCTCTGTACATACTTACATTTGAAGCATGCGGTGCAGGCGCAGTTCCCGGGGGCAGTAACAGTAGTGCCTCATAAAGCAGAAAGATTTCTTACTAAGCGTAATGCGAGTAAGATTCTCTCCTCAATCCATCTTCGCATTACCTTGCCGATTCAGGGGTAGAACATCGCCTACTACACACCTGGCAAGCTAACATCCTTTCTATAACAGAAGATGATTGGAATGAAGGGATTCAACATTCTGAGCAGCACAATGGCTAAGTGGTTAGCACTTCCACCTGGCAGTACTAGGGTTGTTGGTTTGAATCCCAACCATGGCACCACCTGCATGGAGTTTGCATGTTCTCCCTGTGCCTGAATGGGTTTCCTCTGGGTACTCTGCTTTCCTCCCACACTCCAAAGACATGCTGGTAGGTGAATTGGTTCCGTATCTAAATTGTCCCTAGTATGTGTATGTATGAATGAGAGTTAGGGACCTTAGATTGTACACCCCTTGAGGGTTAGGGACTGATGTGAATGTACAATACAGTTGTGACCAAAATTATTCAACCCCCAATGCTGTAAAGGGGTTTAGGGACTATAGTGTACATTTGGAATTGTATTCAGAATCAAATCCTACAAGGACGTTGTAACTACCCAAATGCAACTAAAATGACATCAATTGTTTATGTAATACAGTAGTAAATGGTTCTTATGTGGTTTCTTCATTGCCACAATTATTCAACCCCTTAAAGACTACCACTCTGAAGAACAGAGGTTCATACAGGTGCTTTCCATCAGGTATTGAAAACACCTGTGGATGTCACCGAGCAGCAATCAAGCATAATAAGCACCAATTAGGCAGCTTTAAAATGACTGTGATACTCAGCTCCTTCTAGACATTTACTGGTGTGGTTACAAACATGGTGAAGGCAAGAGAATGGTCCAGGAAGACAAGAGAAGAGGTGATTTCTCTTCACAGGAAGGGCAATGGCTATAAGAAGATTGCAAAGATGTTAAACATACCAAGAGACACCTTAGGAAGCATCATTCGCAAATTCAAGGCAAAGGGCACTGTTGAAACGCTACCTGGTCGTGGCAGAAAGAAGATGCTGACTTCGACTGCTGTGCGCTACCTGAAGCGTAGAGTGGAGAGAAGTCCCCGTGTGACTGCTGAGGAACTGAGAAAAGATTTGTCAGATGTGGGTACAGAAGTTTCAGCCCAGACAATAAGACGCACACTGCGTAATGAAGGCCTCCGTGCCAGAACTCCCAGGCGTACCCCCTTGCTGTCTCCAAAGAATAAGAAGAGTCGACTGCAGTATGCCAAAAGCCATGTGGACAAACCACAAAAGTTGTGGGATAGTGTTCTGTGGACTGATGAAACAAAATTAGAACTGTTTGGGCCCATGGATCAACGCTATGTTTGGAGGAGGAAGAACAAGGCCTATGATGAAAAGAACACCTTGCCTACTGTGAAGCATGGTGGAGGGTCAATCATGCTTTGGGGCTGTTTTGCTTCTGCAGGTACAGGGAAGCTTCAGCGTGTGCAAGGTACCATGAATTCTCTTCAGTACCAGGAGATATTGGATGGAAACGTGATGCAGTCCGTCACACACCTGAGGCTTGGGAGACGTTGGACCTTTCAACAGGACAATGATCCCAAGCATACCTCCAAGTCCACTAGAGCATGGTTGCAGAGGAAAGGCTGGAACATTTTGGAGTGGCCATCGCAGTCACCAGACTTAAATCCGATTGAGAACCTCTGGTGGGACTTAAAGAAAGCAGTTGCAGTGCGCAAGCCTAAGAATGTGACTGAACTGGAGGCCTTTGCCCATGAAGAATGGGCGAAGATACCCGTAGATCGCTGCAAGACACTTGTGTCAAGCTATGCTTCACGTTTAAAAGCTGTTATAACTGTAAAAGGATGCTGTACTAAGTACTAAGATTGAATGTCACTTGGGGGTTGAATAAAACTGATAATGCTGTGAGCACAGAAAAGACATTTGTGGTTATTTCATTATAACTGTTATGTTATATTTGTCTGACCTACAAGTGCCTCTTTAATGTAAATGTAAGCAAGATGACTGAATGATCAAAAGCAATGTCAAACTGGCCAAAACACTCAATTTCAGTGGGGGTTGAATAATTTTGGTCACAACTGTATATATGTAAAGTGCTGCGTAAATTGATGGCGCTATATAAGTACCTGAAATAAATGTGACCTTGGTTATTTCAGCCAGAGATATCCATTCGGCTAAAATTCCTTCATAGGGCTTACTGTACCCCTCAGCATCTATCCTACACAATCCATACTGCCGTGCAATCGGACAGATGGGACATTTTTTCATGTAGTCTGGAAATGTCCCCTTATCCAAAGTTTTTGGCAAGACGTTGGTAAGGGATGATGATGCAGTAGGTGATCTGGCTGTGGAGCGGCTGGATCCCAAGATCCTTTTTTTTTTAGGCATTTGTGACTCAGTGGCTCATTCTACCCATAAAAACCTTATTGTACTTTATACTAGTTTTTATGCTAGGAAGGCTATCCTTCAGAACTGGAAACTTTCGGTACCCCCTCCCACCATTACATAGTGGCGCTCACTGGCTGACTCTGTGCCACCCCTGTACAAACTAACTTATATGGGACGCAAGTGCCCCAAAATGTTTGGCAAAGTCTGGGATGCTTGGGAAGAGGCCAGAGCCTTGAATATCTGAAAGTCTCCTCTCAGATGCTGTTTTGAATGTTTTGCCATGGTAGCTGATAAGTTGTATCCCACCACTACACTGCTCTCTCCTGGTACTGTGCAACTGGGTATTTTCCCCAAAATATCTCCCCTGTTGGGGATCCCCTTCCACTTGTCACCTGAGGTGTTCTTCCTCCCAGTCTTTGTCCCCTCTTCTCTCCGCTCCTCCCATTCCTCCCTCCCTTTCTTCTTCTTTCTTTACCTACTATCCTTCACCTTTCTCATCTTGTGCCTCAGTACTCCCTCGTAGGGGACCTCTCCTGCTCCCCTGAAGAGGAAGCTCACCTTACTTATTGCCTTCTTAACTCCTGCATGGGAATGACCCTTAAAGGTTCTGGTGTTTTTCTATTTTTCTGAACAGTCTTAAATGTCATTGAGTCGGATTCCCTGCATTACGGATTGTATATTAGATATCCATGTACCCTTGAATTTCTTCGTTTTTTGACTATGCTTGTCTGAGTGTTATGTGCTTCACGGTTTCTAGTACTGTGTACAGTTGTGTTCAAAATAATAGCAGTCAGACATCACTAACCGGATCAATCACTGTTTTTGGTAGAAATGATATTTCTACATGGCAAATAATTTACTAGCTGGTGTAGTAGAGTAATAGAAATCCAACAGACCCAACACTCATGACATGCATGCTGCTGATTCTGTGTAATTGAATCACTCATTGAAAGGGGCGTGTTCAAAATAATAGCAGTGTGGAGTTCTATTAGTGAGGTCATTCATTCTTTGAAAAACAGGTGGCAATTATTGCCCTTATTTAAGGAAGGAAGGCAGCAAATGTTGTACATGCTGGTTACAGTGCATTTCTCTCTGAAATTCTGAGGAAAATGGGTCGTTCCAGACATTGTTCAGAAAAACAGTGTACCTTGATTAAAAAGTTGATTGGAGAGGGGAAAACATATAAAGAAGTGCAGAAAATGATAGGCTGCTCAACTAAAATGATCGCAAATGCTTTAAAATGGCAACCAAAACCTGAAAGACGTGGAAGAAAGCGAAAAACTACCATTGGAACGGATAGAAGAATAGCCAAAATGGCGCGGACTCAGCCAACAATCAGCTCCAGGAAGATCAAAGAAAGTGTAAAGTTCCCTGTGAGGACTGTTACAATTAGAAGACGCCTATGTGAAGCCAAGCTATCTGCAAGAAGTCCCCGCAAAGTCCCACTGTTGAAAAAAAGGCGTGTGCTGAAGAGGTTACAATCTGCCAAAGAGCACATTGACTGGCCTAAAGAGAAATGACGCAACATTTTGTGGACTGATGAAAGTAAGATTGTTCTTTTTGGGTCTAGTGGCCGGAGACAGTTTGTCAGACGACCCCCAAACACTGAATTCAAGCCACAGTACACTGTGAAGACAGTGAAGCATGGTGGTGCAAGCATCATGATATGGGGATGTTTCTCATACTACGGTGTTGGGCCTATTTATCGCATACCAGGGATCATGGATCAGTGAATACATCAGAATACTTGAAGAGGTCATGCTGCCTTATGCTGAAGAGGAAATGCCCTTGAAATGGGTGTTCCAACAAGACAACGACCCCAAACACACCAGTAAACGTGCAACATCTTGGTTCCAGACCAACAAGATGGACGTTATGGAGTGGCCAGCCCAACCCCCGGATCTTAATCCAATAGAAAACTTGTGGGGTGACATCAAAAATGCCGTTTCTGAGGCAAAACCAAGAAATAGAGAAGAACCATGGAATGTAGTCCAATCATCCTGGGCTGGAATACCTGATCACAGGGGCCAGAAGTTGGGTGACTCCATGCAACACAGATGTACAGCAGTTCTCAGAAACAGTGCGACTACAACCAAATATTCATGAAGTCATTCAAAGGAAAGCAAAATCTTCAAACATTTTTCAGTTTATATAGTGAATGTTTGAGTTTGTAAAGAAGAATACAAACACTGCGATTTTTTGAACAGTCTAATATTCACTTTTCCTCAATGTTTTTAGAGGAACAACACAAATTTGATGTATTTTTCTTCATGTTTTGATTTGGAATAGAATGTGTCGTGTTCCCAATGCATTTGTGTGGATGGAAATAAAAGCTATTAGAAGGATTTTGAGCTTTATTCACTTTTTTCAACACACTGCTATTATTTTGAACACAACTGTACCTACATGCTTTTCGTTGATGAATAAAGATTTTCTAGTAAAAAAAAAAAACATTTTGAAGTAATTTCAAACCATATTCATCAAGTCATGCGATTTCGAATTTGCATACAAATGTTCATATGAATGTTCATTCAGAATTCCACTAGTCTAGAATAACCACCAGTGGCCAGTAGAGATGTGTATGATGAAAAAATGAGTTTAGCTTTAGATTCATTCATTAAGTAAATCATTTTGTTTCATCATATTCGTTATGTTAGAGTGATTTATTTTCAGAATTCGTTTTGTATATTCGGATTCATATATTTGTTGTTCCGAATCAATTCATATTTTCGGACTTTGGCTTTATTCGTTTTAACATGTTAATTCATTATTTCAGGAGACTACTTATACACTCTGAGTCATCCCATCCCTGCAAGTCCAACCCACAAAGAGAAATAAAAGGAGCTGATTGGTATTGACTAGAGTCACGTGAAAGAATGAATGAAAAAAAATTAATTTTGGATTAATTCGTTATGCTATGAATTGGAGATTCTGCTGGATCAAACACAATAAGTAGGAATTATCTTATTTCACTTTTATACTTTACTGTATTTACTGCCACAAGTTTCCATTTCACATGTGGTGCATTTTTTATAATAATGAAAATTGGTAATACAAAATAAAAAGGAAATGGATCCAACAGAACGAATAGAACAAAATTAATTTAGGATTTATTCATTATGTTATGGTTCAGAGATTCTGATGGATCCACCTCCATCCAACCCAAACACATTAAGTAAGAATCGTCATCTTATTTCATAGTTACATAGTTAGTCTGGCTGAAAAAAGACAAAAGTCCATGCAATTCAACCATTAAAAAAAAAAAAGTTATAATGCTACACCCAGAGTTGATCCAGAAGAAGGCAAAAAAAAACAGCAAAGCATGATCCAATTTGTTTCTCCAATTTTTGCAATATGTTTCCATTTTGTTACATTATTTCAGATGCTTCAGACATTATAAAACACCCAAACTATTGCATCATGTCATCCGAATGAATACGAATAAATTTGCTGTTTCATTATAATTTATTTCGGATTCGTTGAAATTTGTTAATATTGTGATTCGGAGATTTGGATACATACGAATCTCTGAATAACAAACATTTTGATTCAGAACATAATGAATCTCAAATGTCTAGTGGCCAACTTAAGTCTCTCAGTCTATGTATGACCTTGGTTGTGCTTTATTTTTCACTTCAATATTGAATCACAGTTAATGTTTGTCCAAGCCTGCCCACCATGTTGTGATGGATCCAATTTTCTTTTCAATTTTTTCCCTTTCATATCACTCCAGGAATGCCCACTCTGTCTGTTTCAATATTATTTTTTATTAACACACATTTACACACTAAGTTGGTCATAACTACTTTTTTATCAGATAAAGAAAATAAATAAAAAAATTAAGGAAAGAAATAAAGAAGGCCAAAAAAAGAGATTTCTTTTTTTCTTTTTTGTTTCACAACCATAGTCAATGGTCGTTCTGCAGCTGATAAAAGTCCATAGTAATATCAGCTTGGCCCAGCCCAGGTCTCCATGTGGTGTGACAAGTGCATGACTTCCTCCATAACACTGGTCTACCCCAGGCCCGTGTCTCAACAGCTTTGTGGGGAGATTCCATATTTATTTGTTCTAGGTCATTCCCGTTTAGTCATTTTTTTTTAATGTTTTCTTCCAGCTGCAATGTATTGAAAGTCTGTGGTTGGTTTGGGGTACTAAGAATCCACCCACTTAGTCATTGGATGTAACATCAATGTCTTCTCCATTGGATTGCTTGGTGGCCAGCCTCCATCTGTTAATGTGGTGGGAGCCTTTCTTCTTCTGATCGGAGTCTGGTCCTTCTTCCTCCAACTTCTGTCTCTTGTACTTGGTTCTTCTGTTTTGGAACCAGACCTTCACCTGTTAAAATAAAAGAAAGAATTGAGCTTGTGTGATCTTATTAAGCATGAGTTACTTTATCTAATAAAGTACAAAATAAATAAAAACAATTTACAGAGCAATCTGCAGCTCTGCTCCCATCTACATCAGCAACCTCATCTCTAAATATCAACCGAGCTGTCTTTTTCGTACCTCCTAAGACCTTCTGCTCTCTAGCTCCCTCCTCACACCCTCTCATGCTTACATACAGGACTTCCTTAGAGCCTTCCGCTGGAACTCCCTACCCCCAATCTGTCCATCTATCTCCTACTTTGTCTACATTTTTGGGCAATCCCTGAAATCTCTCTTCATGGAAGCCCTATACCATCCCCCACCTAACTATGGAAAGTTTTGTTGAACAACTTATCCCCACATAGTTATTACATTTTGTATCACTAGCCATTCCCTTTAGATTGTAAGCTTTCATGAGCAGTGTCATCCTAACACTCCTATCTTGAATTATTTGGAATCTGAATGTCTTCATTTAATTTGTAAAATGCATTGCAAACTGCTGGTAATATATAAATTCTGATTATTATTATTATTAATAATAATAATAATACTTTATTTTAATTATTTTAAATATATCTGCAGTAATTTTTTCCTCTCCTATAGACACAACAGGAAGTGAAATGAAAACCTCAGACAATTTTCACTGGTACAATTGGAAATGTCCCCTTTGCGCCTATTATAGGGGCTACTAAAAAATTTTGATTTTAGCTCACTTTCAGTCCTAGTGACAATATTTACAAAGGACAAAAATAGGATTAATTTCCCTAGTTGGCACAAAGATGGCTAAAAACAAAACAGCTGACATGGATTTAAAAAAAAAAACTGACAGGTACATGACTGTTCTATATTTTATCCTAAAGTTAAAAAAATGATAAAGAAAAAACAGATTTTTTTGCCCTTTTTAATTTTTGGTTTTCTGTCTTATCCATTGCAACATATTATTATTATTATTATTATTATTATTATTATATCATGCATGATTTCTATAGCCCCAAAAATGTTGTGCAGCACTTTACAAATTACAGGGAACACTTAATTTATTTTGATATCTGATTATAGCCATGGAAGACTTCCTTCTATGTAATTTCTACATTTTGATGTCTTAGGTTATATAGAATTATTGAAAGTAAACAGATTAAAAGCTTAAAATATGTTTACTAAAAGAACAACATAATAAAACATGACGAGTACTTTCATCTTAGGGAAGATGATGTGACTCTCTCAAGATTTTTTTTTTTTTGTTCAACAAAGACTACAAAAAGCCAGGTTCAAACACTGCATTGTTATCTTTAGAGCAGGATTCTACCTATCCATGTGTATAAACCTACTGCAGGAATGAACCGTTGTTTTGTGCTATAAAATGGGAGAAAAGTTTGTTTAAATGGATGAGAAGTTTTAAAATGTTACCTTTCAAGTCATATAAATAGTAAAATTTAGTATTAAATGACAGTAGATATAACATGTCTTTAGAACAAAGACTGTCAACCTTTTTATCTTTGGGAAGCTAAAAGTTGTGTACAAAATTTCTGTTAATTTATTAATTTCTGCTTTTTGTAACAAAATTTGTGATTCTAAAGAGTTCCAAAATTTTTTGTTCCCAAATGAGCCCCAACTGAAGGAGTAGTTTTTCTGCAGAAATGCCAACCCTAGAATTGACTGTAAGACTTTTATTAGACTCCTGGTCCAGGGGGTGATTCTCAGTTCTAGACTGGGGGGTAATTTATGAAATAACTGTGCACACTAGTTAGGCCATTCATTATTATTTATTACATGTATTTATATAGCATTGTCAGTTTATGCAATGCTTTAGATATTTATCATTCATATCCAGGGGCGGACTGACAACTCATGGGGCCCCCGGGCAACAGGGTATCATGGGGCCCCTGTGTCCTTACCCAAACTCAAAAAAGCCTATGAAAAAGGTACTAGGAGCATCTCATGGGGCCCCCTACTGACCTCGGGCAGTGCCCAAGTTTCCAAATGGTCAGTCCGCCCCTGTTCATATCAGTCCTTGCCCTCAAGGAGCTTATTTTATTATTTATTTTAGGTACTTATATAGCGCCATCAATTTACGCAGCACTTTACATATATATTGTACATTCACATCAGTCCCTAACCCTCAAGGGGAGTACAATCTAAGCTCCCATCTCTCATTCATACATACACATACTAGGGGCCAATTTAGACAGGAGACAATTAACCTACCAGCATGTCTTTGGAATGTGGGAGGAAACCAGGGTACCCAGAGGAAACTCATGCAGGAACAGGGAGAACATGCAAACTCCAGGCAGGTGGTGCCATGGTTGGGATTTGCACCAACAAACCTAGTATTGCCAGGTGGAAGTGCTAACCATTTAGCCACTGTGCTGCCCATATAATCTAAGGTCCCTATCTCACATATGTATATGTGTGTGTGTATATATATATATATATATATATATATATATATATATATTTACTTAGGCCAATTTAGAAAGGCGCCAATTAACCTATTGACATTTCTTCACAGTATGGAAGGATACCAAAGGAACACATGCAAGTACAGGCAGAACACGTAATGCAGCTAGAACATTAGGTAAAGGCCATTGGTGCACACTATAAACCCAGTTTTAGCAGAACATTTTTTTATTTTGCTTTGGAAAAAGGGATAGAGATTTTGCCTTGTTTACATTTCTATAAAACCTGATTCTAATAAACCTGTTAGGGTTGTATTGTACAAGAGGTAAGAGGTCAAGAACTTTAATGCTGATAGTGCTGCAAAGAAAAAGAATGGAGACCAGTCAAAAATGTTCAGCTCAGCATTTGAACTTTTCCTCCAGAACAGCAAGGTTATCCATTGCAGTTCTACATGTATGAGGTCAAGAGCCACAATGCTGAAAATGCTAACTATAGAAAAGACCAGTTTAAAATGTTCAACTCAGCAGGTAGACTTTTCCTTCAGTATTCCAAAGTTATCCTTTTGCAGTTCTACATGTACAAGGTCAAGAACCACGATGCTGAGGGTGCTAACTATGGAAAATAGTGAAGACCAGTTCAAAATGTTCAACTCTTCAGGTAGACTTTTCCTTCAGTATTCCAAAGTTATCCTTTTGAAGTTCTACATGTACAAGGACAAGAACCATGATGCTGGCAGTGCTACAAAGAAAAAGAGTGGAGACCAGTCAAAATTGTTCAGCTCAGCAGGTAGACTTTTCCTCCAGAACCGCAAAGTTATCCTTTGCAGTTCTACATGCACAAGGTCAAGAACCATGATGCTGAGTGATAACTATGGAAAAGAGTGGAGATCAGTCAAAATGTTTAAATCAGTAGGTGGACTTTTCCTCCAGAACCCCAAGGTTATCCTTTGCAGTTCTACATGCACAAGGTCAAGAACCACGATGCTGAGTGATAACTATGGAAAAGAGTGGAGATCAGTCAAAATGTTTAAATCAGTAGCTGGACTTTTCCTCCAGTACCGAAGGTTATCCATTGCAGTGGTTTTTACTCAATGCCTTGTCCCATTCTCGGGGTCAGACTGGGCTAGTACTAATAATGTATAGTATATTGACTGACCTCACCCAAGTGGAGCAACTTCACCAGACATTGATCAAAGCAGGACCACAATTAAACAGTTACCCGCTCCTTGCTCAGACCTGCAACTACATTGTCTAGCAGATGAAAGTTTTCCAGCAAGTCCTGAGATGCCATAGGACTAAATGCCTATGTGAGATGTCCTTTAGGAAGGTTCACTTTTCACTATGCCTGCTAATCACTGCAGCACCATAGCACATTTTGCGTGGTACAGTTTCTTTTTTTCATGAGGAAGCCACTTAGTTGTGTTTGCCACCAAAGTCTAAAGTTCGCAGTCCTCCTGTGCCCATTATGTTTATGCCTAAATTGTTTAGACCACAATGATCAGATGTATGTGTTGGTGCCATCTATCTACCTTTCTATATCTACCATTATATATCCACTTACAAAATTTTTCACTTAGAGATCCAAATAATGAAACTTTATTAAAACAATGGTGTATGGCCTACCAGGCTTTCAAGCAAAGCATTAGAGAATTGTATGGCTCTCACTGAGTAAATTACTTTTCAAAGCTTTTGAGACAACCAAGGCCGTCTCACACCCTGCCTTAAGAAGAGATATGAGCCATCTCAAAATTTGCAGCTACGATTTGCTCCAGTCCAATAAGAGGTATCATTTAACTCTGCATTTTTGTCAGTGAAGCAAACGCGGGATTGGGAAATTGGCGTAAAACATGCATATTTTAGTAAATCCTACCCTGTTTTTCCGGAGTCTTTGAGCAGTTTGAAGTGTCAACCCTTCATGCGTTGTGTTAAGAAACAACTATATTATAAGTCGAGTCATTTACTCATTGTATTGGCTTGAGTTTATCTGGCAAAAAGATGATGGTTTAATATGTCATCTAGCGGCGCTAATAACATTGAATGGTCTGCGGAGAGGGGGAGGGGGGAGGAAATTATCGCATGCGTGAACAGGAAAAAAAAAAAATAACATATATTTCAAACAGAATCTACTGGGTGAGAACTCAGCGTGATGGCAATTATACACATTGACTAATTCCAAGATATTCAGCGTGAGCCGCAAACTCTCAGTTGGCCACAATCCACGAGAATGTGAAAATGCAAACTGCATATTTAATACTCCAATTTTAAAATGCAAGAGTACATGATCATCTCTCAGAAAGGAGGCAGACAGGCACCCGATGACATGTAGACAGCTGATACGTGGCACACAAATTCAGGGTAAAAGGACACTAAAAGGGGAGCTCTGTAGCATCATAGAGTGACCAACATTTTTGAAATAAAGTTTTCTTCATACAGGCGGAACAAACCTGTAAATAAAAAATGGACTTCTAGGTGTCAGACATGTGCCACTTGATGGAGAATGCCCAAAACGCGCTTGAGGTTCTAGCCTGTCCTGCTACATGTTTCATGTCAGAGAGGGCCTTCAGTGCAGTTGGGGCGCAGATTTGTGACTACATATGTTACTGATAAAATCAATACATTTATTTAATATATATTTAACCAAGAAAAGAACTAGCACATTTCCCAGTTATTCTTGCTGTTGCTGCCAACATTTCTACCTCCTGGCACCTTTCCCCCTTCTTCTTCCTTTAGCCACCAATCAACTGTCCCCCCTCCCCCCCAGCTAAAGTTCAAATTTTTTTTGGAAGACAGCTCTCTGTGCCTTCTGTCTTAATATTGTGCCATGTCCTCATTGCCTTGTCTGTTATTTAAACTTGTGCTTTATGTCTAGAAAATGTGGTCCCAGTAGCCAATATGCCCAAGACCTAAGGTACAGAGTCCGAGGAGCCACCTGGTAATCACCAGGCCATCATGCAAGGAGAGATGGGCTTGCAGAAAGGAATGTGAGCAACAACTGCCAGATGTGTTCTAATCACCGCAATCTAAAATCATAATTTAAAAAAAGGGAAAAGATACCAATGTTCAGAAAAATAGTGGCTAAGGTGTTGACAATTGAAGAGCTAGCTAATAATCTGTTATTGTGAACAAAGATTGGTCCTTAAAAGGGTGTAGAGATATCACCTTGTCACCTGCACTACCAAGGAAAATGACAACGTAAAAGGCTTCTGAGCTAATGCACATTGCCCAGGCATATCCCACTGTTTTTGCTTTTTGAAAAGAAAAAGCCGTTAAAATAATAAAACAATTGCAACAGTATCAACTACATATGCCCTGCGAAAAAGCCTATTATCACTGTAGTTCATGTGGACAGGGACTTGCTGGACAGTGCTGCGGGACATCAGCAGCATTAGATTTTAACGAAGAAGAAAAAGGTAAAAAGCCTTCCCTCTTCCTTGCGACATAAACTTTAACAGATGTCACAGTGCCTACAAGTGCCTGCGTATTGTCAATATGGCTGCTATGACTTCACCTTTTTATTCAATAGGCGCCTATTGGCCATACTAACCCAGTTGACCTAAGTCTGAAGGACAGGAAGTACACAGGTCACAAGAGAATTTGGTCTGGTGAATTCCCGCATTCATTTGCCATGACAGTGATCCTTGAACATGCAAGACGCACCCAAACTCATGGTAGTGGTGAACCCGAACCTCATCCCTACTGTTGTGTTAACAGTACCTTTGACTGGAAACACTTGAACTCAGTATGCAAAGGGGTATCCACATACATTGGCCATATATTGTAGGTGTGATGGTAAGGTGTCCACCGCTTATTGACAAATGGTTTTCTTCACCATCCCCTTTAACTGTACTGAATTGTGAGCACAATTTATAGACATCAGTGTAGTCCACTTGGGTCAATCAATTGATTTTTTTTTTTTTTTGTAGAGATTTAAAAAATAGAAATATAGATCATAGAAACATAGAAAGATGACGGTAGAAGAAGACCAAGTGGTCCATCGAGTCTGCCCGTTTTGGGTTTTCTTTTTGTTTTGTTAACTTTTTTTGGTTGAGTGTAGATCTGTGCTTGTCCCAAGCATGTTTGAAGCTGTTTACTGTTGCCCGGCTCACTACCTCTGCTGGAAGTTTATTCCAAGCATCAACTTCTCTTTCAGTAAAATAGTACTTTCTGAGATTAGTTTTGAACTTTCTTCCAGCTAGTTAAGGGTCATGTTCCCGTGCTCTTGATTTTGGTTTCATGTTAAAAATACTGTCCTCCTGAACCTTATTCACCCCCTTGATGTGTTCCTGAAGTCTCTTGAAATGTTTTATCCCCCAGACCTTTCACCATATCTTATCAATATATTTTCCAGAACTGGACACAGTATTTTAAATGAGGTCTAACTAAAGATCTATATAGGGGATTCAGGACCTCCTTCCTCCTGCTGATGAACCCTCTAGTGATATAAAGATCTATATAGGGGAATCAGGACCTCCTTCCTCCTGCTGGTGACCCCTCTAGTGATATAAAGAGCTATATAGAGGAAACAGGACCTCCTTCCTCCTGCTAGTGACCCCTCTAGTGATATAAAGATCTATATAGAGGAATCATGACCTCCTTCCTCCTGCTGGTGACCCCTCTAGAGATATAATGATCTATATAGAGGAATCAGGACCTCCTTCCTCCTGCTAGTGACCCCGTTGGTGGCATAAAGATCTATATAGGGGATTCAGGACCTCCTTCCTCCTGCTGATGAACCCTCTAGTGATATAAAGATCTATAAAGGGGAATCAGGACCTCCTTCATCCTGCTGGTGACCCCTCTAGTGATATAAAGATCTATATAGAGGAATCAGGACCTCCTTCCTCCTCCTGGTGATCCCTCTAGTGATATAAAGATCTATATAGAGGAATCGGGACCTCCTTCCTCCTGCTGGTGACCCCCTAGTGATATAAAGATCTATATAGAGGAATCAGGACCTTCTTCCTCCTGCTGGTGACCCCTCTAGTGATATAAAGATCTATAAAGAAGAATCAGGACCTCCTTCCTCCTGCTGGTGAACCTTCTAGTGATGTATCCTAGAATTCTATTTATTTTCCTCACTGCCTGGCCACACTGTTTGCTCATTTATAATAAATAATATAAAACAATCTTTTGAAACTTTCTTCGACTGATGTTATAGAGTTTCCTATTTGGAAAAAGTTGAACAGATCACGTCCTATACATTTGAAGTTAATGGACGGTTAGCCTTGTATGGACATAAAACTCTTCCAAATTAGATTTTGACCTGGATTCTCAGCATTTGCCCCAAAATAGGAAAAACATTTATTAACTAGGAAAGAGTGTGTATATTGGTGAAGGGTTTTTAAAAGGTTGGACTGTTTCTTACAAACCGTCTTTGTTTAGATGGCTGCTTTTGATAAACCATCTCAATCATGATTCAGTTGGGCCTCCCAAAACAAGTTTAACCTTTAAATATTCAAATGTTAAAACATAATGTTATTAGTCTGGATAGAACAATAAAAAAGTAATAGATGGGATGAAATAGTTGCCTTTCTTCGGTAAAATGGTTTAGGCTCAAATCAGTGCTGGTCGTATACATTGTATCCAAAGGTCTTGGCTCTTGGTCATGTGATCTGATGGAAGGATCAGGGTTCTGACTGACCCTATAGTAGAGATCACATGACCAAGTATGTGAGCCTTTAAACATGTGGTCAACACTGAAGGGGCACTAGAACAGCATTATCTTCCGGTAACACAGGTATTTAGCCCTCTGTTTTACTCTTCGATAAAATGGTACTCAACTCTCCCCACCCTTCGTGTTTTTTTTCCAAGTATCTGTAGTGCTCTAGAAAGCAAATACTCACCCACACAGCAAATCCAGCATTGTCCCTCTGCGAATCACTCTTTAGTTGCCACACAGCAGGTCCTGCTCCACCATTTTGGTCCTCTTCAGCCAGCTGTCTCTTCCAGGTGTAGGCAGCTAGCTCCAATGATGTGCCCAACCTGCCTCCTGGACCACCCTCCTGACTTCCCCCCGATCTCTCTGTGTGCCGATCATGCAGCCTCCTGGGAGATGCGATGAACGTGTCCAAGGAGGCTGCAGGACCAGGTACAGGCCATTCTGGCCTAGGTTGAATAGGGATACAAATTTCACACAAAAAATTTCCAAAATTCTGCTTGATAAGGTGGGAGAGTTAAGATTTCTCCCTTTTGGGATTTGAGTTCAGCTTTAATTCATCCCAGCACAATTGTTGATATTTCAGTATTTGAGAATAGTTCTAGTTTAAAATATTTGGTCCTATTTCTCACAAGGCCTATGAAAGTTTGGTGTCCATCTAGTCCCGGTAGCTACTGATTAGAAGTCGTGACCGGTAGCTATTAGAAACAGGTCAGTCAGTATGCTAGGAGCATGTGGTTTGCACGCCGGCAACACGCAACCACAGATCATTGCATACCGCACACATGTGCAGCAGTTTGTTGTTTTGACCAACTTTTCCTGCCACAGTGGTCAGGAAGATGTTAATAACTACAACCAGCGTGTAGAGGTCTCAGCAATACAGTCCGGAGAGGAAATGATCAGGTTATTTTAATTGTATGTACCAGGGGCGGACTGACCATTCAAGCACTCGGGCACTGCCCAAGGGCCCGGGGTCAGTAGGGGCCCCCATGAGATGCCCCTGGTACCTTTCATTGGCTTTTTCATAGGCTTTTTTGGGTGTGGGCAAGGACACAGGGGCCCCATGATCCCCTATTGCTCGGGAGCCCCATGAGTTGTCAGTCTGCCCCGGTATGTACACTCTAAAAATGAACTTCTCTTGTTGGCTTCCTTTTGATCTGTTAAAGAGGTTTGTTCTATATGTTCCATAAGAATGAAAAAGTAAATCTTGTGATCTTGTGTGATCAGTTATCATATTCTCTGTTCTGTCTGTGGACTACAGAACAGCACCCACCATTGTTAAGGAGAAGAGGAGAGGGGAGGTGTTAAGCAGTCCTGCCTAGGGTGACAATGCTGCTGTTCCATAGATAAAGTACAGTTAGTGAGCATTGTCACTCTAAGACAGGAAGTGTGTCACTGGCAGAATCACCAGATAAAAATTAAGAAAAAAATCCGAAAAAAACCTAAATTAGCCACCACATCTAAGGACTCGTAAGTTGCAACATACACTCACCTGCCCCTTTATTAGGTACACCTTGCTAGTACCGGGTTGGACCCCCTTTTGCCTTCAGAACTGCCTTAATTCTTTGTGACATAGATTCAACAAGGTGTTGGAAACATTCCTCAAAGATTATGGTACAAATTAACATGAGTTACTGTTGCCTTTCTATCATCTGGAACCAGTCTGCTCATTCTCCTCTGACGTCTGATATCAACAAGGCATTTTCCTCCACACAACTGCCACTCTCTGGATATTTTCTCTTTTTCAGACCATTCTCTGTAAACCCTAGAGAGTGCATGAAAATCCCAGTAGATCAGCAGTTTTTGAAATACTCAGACCAGCCCATCTGGCACCAACAACCATGCCATGTTCACAGTCACTGAAATCCCCTTTCTTCCCCATTCTGATGGTCTGTTTGAACTTCAACAAGTCGTCTTCATGCTACTTCTACATGCCTAAATGCATTGAGTTGCTGCCATGTGATTGGCTGATGGGCAATTTGTGTTACCAAGCAATTGAACAAATGTACCTAATAAAGTGGCCGGTGAGTGTATGGCATCTTTATTCTTGGGGATACCCTTAAATGCTACAGCATCTTCCAAACACAGACCTATTCATTTTTGGTGGCCTGACCCTTTATTTATACTTTTTGTTGAGGCATTGTGACAAAAGAATGTGGCTCCACCATTCAACAAACAAACCCATGTTGGACAGTTTGCATTGGCCTTCCCTGAGTAAATAAACAGAAGGTGACAGACATTCTTAGACTTCATTCAGAGGAACAAAAGAAGATTTTGGGCTCAAATTGTCACCTTCGTCACTTGTGTTTCTCCATGTTCAAAGGTGTCCTTCTTGAGTGATTGACAATCCTGTCCATTGTGACAATCCACCTGATTTCTTCAAGGAATTGCAACATTTACTTTCACAAAGGAAATTTCTTGGGTCAACTCCTCTGTGTTCAAAAGTTTTGACCTTTCCAAGCTCAACACCTGCTAAGAAAACCTTTTTTGGCCTTAAAGCTGGACTCCAGGCCAACAGCTAAATATACAAGTTTTTTTATTTCTGTTCACTTGCCTCTGCCACACAACACCTTCATCCTTGTGACCTAACATTTTTCTCTGCTGCAGTCCAGAAATGTAGCCAGGTCACCTCCTCACCCCCAAGCCTGTGATTGCTGTTGCTGCCGCCATTGTTTCACCTCCTGGCACCTTTCTTCCATCTCCTTCCCTTTGCCAAAAACCGGTGCCCCCCATTCCCCAGCTAAATACCCAAGGATTTGTATTTCTGGCCTCTGCCACACAATACCTTCACCCTCGTGACCTAACACTTTTTCTACTACAGTCCAGCAATATATCCTGGTCACTTCTCCACCTCCAGTCTGTGATTGGATAGTGAGCAGTGGCGGACTGACCATTTGGAAACTCGGGAATTGCCCGAGGGCCCGGGGTCAGTAGGGGGCCCCATGGGATGCCCCTAGTACCTTTTTTCATAGGCTTTTTTGAGTTTGGGCAAGGACACAGGGGCCCCATGATCCCCTATTGCCCGGGGGCCCCATGAGTTGTCAGTCCGCCCCTTGATAGTGAGAGAGCAGCAATTCACCCCTCTGCTCTCTCCTCCAATCAAAATGATTCTTGTTTGCACATGATCGTGCAACATACCTGATTGGGCCCCTTGGTTTGCTCCTCCCCTTTTCAAGTTGAATGCTGCTATGCAGCGGCTGATATCAGGACAGATGCAAGTACATGCAGCAGCTGCATTTAAGGGCATAGTCCATCTTTGGCAAAATGCACCAACAATGATGTAATTAAATGAACATTTGCTAGATCTCTGCATTGAAGCCTGCAGAGCACTGCGACCACAATCAGTGCAATGTACTGGCTCTATTAGAGCTTGTTCACACTTGCTTTGGTCTCTGAAGACCCCTGTACATTCAGATCACTCTTCAGAGATTATTTCACAGGTGGTGAGGAGGCTTTCTCACTGCCTGCTTTAACTCCTTGAACCCCGCACTACCACACTGCATGTGGTTGTGGGGCACCTGCACCATTCACCTGAGCTGTGAAAGGGACAGGGGATATAATTCCTGCTGCATCATGGCCATGGAATGTGTACCCCCCCAGCTGGTACCCCTGTAGCTAAATTGGGAGTAGTTGTGGGGAGGTAAAAATGAAAGCCAACCTTGGGTTTTTACTGCCCATCAACTACTAGTGTGAACGAGCCCTGAATGTTTGTACGGCGTATGGACCTGGCTGGAGGGAGTCCCAGTGAACCACAGAGTGGCAAGGGAGAAGGGATCTCCAGTGCGCTCCCTCTATCGGGGTGGCAAAGAAACTTGTGGTCTTTGTCAGAAAATTACCCCTGGCCTACATAACATAGCTGTGTGGTCGAAGACATACAAAAAGTTTGGGTTTTGGTGTCGGTATTTTATATCATAATTTATATTATACCCTTAATATACACTCACCGGCCACTTTATTAGGTCCACCTGCTCAATAGCTTGGTAACACAAATTGCTAATCAGCCAATCACATGGAAACAACTCAATGCATTTAGACATCTGGACGTAGTTAAGACGACTTGCTGAAGTTCAAACCGAGCATCAGAATGGGGAAGAAAGGGGATTTAAGTGACTTTGAACAAGGCATGGTTGTTGGTACCAGATGGGCTTGTCTGAGTACTTCAAAAACTGCTGATCTACAGGGATTTTCGGCATGGCTGGAAAATGGCCCTGAGAAGCCTGCACCCTAGGGGTGTGTCAGAACATGACTCATTGTAATGGTGAAAAATGTGAGTGGGTACCAGTGCGGTTAACTTTCTGAGCCAACTGAAAAATGGAGGGCAAAAACAAAACAACCCAAAAATAATAAAAAAAAAATAGAAAAAAAAATAAAAGTGCAGGAGGGGAAAGTCAAGAGTGGAAGGATAAAGGGGGAGGAGGAGAGGCGAGGGGAGGGAGGGATGGGAGAGAGGTGAGGGGAAGCAGGGGCGGACTGACCATTTGGAAACTTGGGCACTGCACGAGGGCCTGGGGTCAGTAGGGGACCCCATGAGATGCCCCTGGTACCTTTTTATTGGCTTTTTCATAGGCTTTTTTGGGTGTGGGCGAGGACACAGGGGCCCCATAATCCCCTATTGCCCGGGGGCCCCATGAGTTGTCAGTCCGCCCCTGAGGGGAAGGGGTGGGAGAAGAGCACCTTGGAATGCCGTACCGGCCTAATGTCTCAGTACTACAGTAGAGGGAAGGGAAAAGGAAGGAGGGGATACTCTGTTCTTCTTTCATGAGTTGACTATGATTTGTTTCATGGCTGGAAAAAAGATGTGATACTATTTTTGGTTGGTAGGTTGTTAGACCTTTTGTTCCATCATGGCGTAGGGCTGCCCAAGGGTCCTTTGGTATGATCATAGTAGAATAATGCAGTATTCTGAAATCCAATACCAGAATTTAAAGTTAATGTAAATTTATTCAATTATTCTTAGGGCAAGACCACCAAATGTAACATATGTCCCCAGTTTGGCCACATCCTTGGGAACATTTGTCCGCTATATCGTGGGTTTGTCCTGGTAATCAGGACCAGGACCCAAAACCATCCCAGTAATACATTGTATACTGATCCACTGAGAGGTACGTTTGCCGAGCAGTTTGCTGTGCTACACAAGAGTTTTCCCATTCCTTTCTTGTAATCATTCTTTAACGTACGTGTGCGATTTCTGGAACATATGTTAGGTGAGTATAATATGGATAGTAATTTGGGCGGTTGCTTGCACTCAGGAGTCTATAGGAATGAATGGCATGGCAGAGCAGCTGGGAGCATTTTGACAAGTGGCTGGATGGTCTCACTGAATCGAGGACAGATGAGTAGAGGACTGGGGGTTGGAGGTGCTCTAATATTTAATTATTTTATAGTGCCATCAATGTACGCAGCGCTTTACATATATATTGCACATTCACATCAGTCCCTAACCCTCAAGGGGTGTACAATCTCAGGTCCCTAACTCACATTCATACACACACATACTAGGGACAATTTAGAAAGGAGACATTTAACCTGCCAGCAAGTCTTTGGAGTGTGGGAGGAAACTGGAGTACCCGGAGGAAACCCACGCAGGCACAGGGAGAACATGCAAACTCCAGGCAGGTGGTGCCATGGTCATGCAGATATGAGTATATCAGCTAGAAAGGTGCACTTACAATAGTGTTAGAGTCATCTAAGTCAAAGCTAGGGGGTCACAACACAGGAAAACAATGTACTATTAACTTCTTGTTATCAGTATTACATGGGTAATTGAAGAGTTCAATCATTTGGAACTAAATGCCACAAAATTCTTTCCTGAGATTTATCAGGACATCCACAGTGATCTTATATGGGCAGCACAGTGGCTAAGTGGTTTGCACTTCTGCCTGGCAGTGGTCGCCGGTTCGAATCCCAACCACTGCACCACCTGCCTGGAGTTTGCATGTTCTCCCTGTGCCTGCGTGGTTTTCCTCCGGGTACTCCGGTTTCCTCTCACACTTCAAAGACATGCTGGTAGGTTAATTGGCTCCTGTCTAAATTGGCCCTAGTATATGTATGTATGAATGTGAGTTAGGGACCTTAGATTGTACACCCCTTGAGGGTTAGGGACTGATGTGAATGTACAATATATATGTAAAGCGCCGTGTAAATTGATGGCGCTATATAAGTACCTGAAATAAATAAATAAATAAATAAAATAAATCTTATACTTATTTCTTCAAATTACATTCATTTTCAATCTTTTTATTAGCAACATTTTTTTTAAATGTATAAATAGACTTAATTCATATTCAGCAAATTGAGTGAATGCCTCTGTTTATAGCCCTGATCATTTATTTACAACCTCCATAAATATGATCCATAAGATATAAAAAAAAATGAAATGCTTCGATTCTATCTGCTGCATAAAAAGATATTTCTCGAATGAAAGTGAAAACAAAATTGTCTATCTCACATTTCTCTCTTTAGCCTCCTCTTTAATTTGTTTCTTCTTTTCTATTTCTTTTATTGAAACATAGAAGAGAGACGGCAGTGTCCCATCTTTTTTATATATTTTTTTTCTTGTAAATTTCTGTATCTTTATAATAAAAAGATTAAAATATACTTTTGGTCTAAATAATTTGTAATTTGGAAAAATAAGTATATACTGACTCTGGATGTCCTGGAAAGACTCCTGAATGGTCATATATACTGTACATGGGTTATGGACATCCCCAGTCAGTTATTGCCCATGTTTTTAAATTGTTACTTTTTTTTTAATTTCTGTATCTTTACAATAAAAGATTAAAATGTACTTTTGGTCTACATTTTTTTTTAATTTGGAAAAATAAGTATATACTGACTCTGAATGTCCTGAAAAGACTCCTGAATGGTCATATATACTGTACCAGGGGCGGACTGACCATTTGGAAACTTGGGCACTGCTCGAGGGCCCAGGGTCAGTGGGTCAATGGGGGGGCCCCATGAGATGCCCCTGGTACCTTTTTCATAGGCTTTTTTGAGTTTGGGCAAGGACACAGGGGCCCCGTGATCCCCTATTGCCCGGGGGCCCCATGAGTTGTCAGTCCGCCCCTGTACTGTACATGGATTATGGACATCCCCAGTCAGTTATGGCCCATATTTTTAAAATGGTAATTTTTTTTTTCACCTATTTGATAATTTAACCATGTATATTATTTTATTAGGTATTTTTTTTTTATCAAATTATATTTTTGTAAACATTCAATTCATGTGCCCTTAAAAAAAAATTTTCTTGACCTGAAAATGTAATTTATAAACATTTTCATGAATGTGTTTAGATTACTGCATGAGTTATTGTTTAGTGCATTGATGCCAGTTATCTAGGGGCATACAAGAAACACAGGCATCACATCCAGACATTTTTAAAAAGCATTTAATCAGTTTTCATTCGGATGTAGCAGAAACTTGCAACCCATGTCTATATTAAATGAAAAACAAGCACGTGTTTGCAGTTCCGCAAATCAAGAAAATGGCGTACGTGGCATTTTAGTAAATGTTACAAAAAATCTCCAGCTTGGGTCCAGGGCAGATGCATCATCTATGCAGCTGCACAAGGGCTCTCTGGAAGTTAGCGCCAGGCAGGTGCTGTGGCCCTTCTCCTGCTATCACTTGGACAGGTGGGATTTTGGAAACATCCTTCATGATGTTCCAACCATTTTCCAGGTTTGTAATATGCAAGTGCTAACTGCACCACCAACTAAATATTCTCCTGGTTAGGTCCTGGTTAGGTCAAAGCACAGAGCAGTGGTGTGGAAACAATGCATTTACTAAAACGTTCTGACAGAGCCTGCTCTCCAGTGGATCTACTGTACCAAACCACTGTTCTTCCACTTTATCTGAGACCATGTGACCAAAACCAAGGCATGTGACCAGTGCCGAGGCTGGAGCCATAATATTACTTGTTTCTGTTCATTATTATTATTATTATGGCTGGAGCCATAATGTTCGGATAGAGCCTACTCTTCAGTGGATCTACCAAAGAACTGTTCTTACACTTTATCAGAGACCACATGACCAAAGCCAAGGCATGTGACCAGTGCCGAGGCTGG